>NW_022060603.1:600000-1002814 GCF_003285725.1 Scaptodrosophila lebanonensis | reverse complement strand
AAAAGATTGGCTCCGTCGTGCCAACTAAATTATGCAATTACTAAATGTGTACTAAATTAATTGAGTTTTCTACAAATTATCGGGTCAGCAGCCACTCTTTGTTGCCTTATCCCGAATTCGCCAATGGGGTTATTTTCATTTTACTGTCAAACGTTGACATGGAATTTGGAGAAATATCGAAGCTAGGTTTTACTTTCAATTTAGCAAGAACTAGACTTGAAGCGAGCTTTCTAGACCCGCAATTGCAACTCGATAGAACCACAATCAATGAATCATGCTATTATTTATTTTGTTTTATAGTCTCATTGATCGTAATTATTTGCTTGTAAAGTATCCTTCATGATAGCTTTGCAAGCGTTCTAGCTTTCTGATTTGTAGTACTTAAAAAGTTATTGAAGGAAACTTTCCTTCTTCGAAATTCAGTTTAAGTTTTTCCGCTTCCTTAATATGTTTACTTGCTAGTTTTGTTTTGTGTAGTGACATAATAAAAATGATTAATTGGAAAATGTTATCCATCACTTGTTACCTCGCATCTGACATTAAAACGTAAAGTATAGTACATAAGAGCCAGCGTACTTTATATTAAAAGCAAGCTATTTATCTGTGCAATCAGCTGTCAGTATCTGGTCAATTGTCCCAATGGTAGCTATATACATAAAATATGTGTTACATGAAAGAACAAAAACTAATATGATCTTTTACCCTTTTACTTTCTTGGTATGGGACACAAACAAAACAAACAACAACAAAAAATGGCAATAACGTCAGGAGACGAAGGTATGTGTGGGTAGGGTTGGGTGGGAATTGGAAGGGACACATAGAGTGCGGAGTGGCATGCCGCACTGCCATGGCCAAAGTTTTTCATTTATGTTTGTTTACGCCATATGAAAGGGAAACGAGTCGCACAGAACGAGCAGCGTCAAGGAAGCGGCAAATAAAATGGCGAGCTAAGAGCAGCGACCCAAGCCCAAATGCCCAAAACCCCACTTACACATTCACAACAGTGTGCGTATGCCTCTGTGTGTATGTTTGTTTATATATATTTCAAAAGTACGAGTATTTTATGCACATTAGTTGCGCTTTTATGAACTTCAAGTTGTCATTTCTGCCCAACAAACTTGATGCTCAACTGCCATCTTCGCATTGTCTTTGCCAGCGTTGATCCTTTGAAATGTTATTGTTGTTATTTTGGGCAATTGTTCTTGTTGTTTTTGGATGGTTTTTTTTCACTTTTGTTGTAGTTGTCGTCGTCGTTCTCAGCGGGAATGTAACCGCCAACAAACAGCTGCAAATGACAAGAATTTGTTGCTGCTGCGCACAGCATGAGCGTCGACAGCAACAGCGGTGTTTGCGGCGACGTCGACGTCGACGTCTCTGTCAGCGTCGACAACGACGTCAGCTTCCACAGTGGCATGTAAATATTAACTTTAAACAAAATACGGCCAGCCAGCGACTTGGCAGACAACAAAGCGCAGCGCACAAAAGTATGCAACAGCAATTGGTGAGCACTTGCACAGACCCTTTTCCCATTCCCCATTCCCCATTCCACCATCTGCATCTCCATCCCCATCCCCTTCCCCTCCCACACTTATCAAAAGTTGAATGAAAAGTTTTGCAAGCGAAATTTTTCTTTTACTTCTTCCTTGTTGTTGGTCTTGGTTTATGCTTGCCTTAGAAGTTTTGTAATTGCAGCGTACGATGAGTGCGGCAAGCACCTCCAAGGGTCGACGAAAGGCATCCCCTACCCGACTACTGGAGCAGTAAGAGCTGCTCATTAGGTCGCATATATGTAGTTATTTCTTGCTGTCTGCTGTTCTGGACACGTTGAATTTAGTGCTAGCTCTGCGGCTGCTCTTTGGGCGCACGTGTCGCCTTTCACATAATTTTTGTGCAAGTGTCAACATTGCGTATGATTGATGAAGGCACAGAAGCAGCAGGAGCAGGGGCAGGAGCAGCAGAAACGACAGGAGCGGCAAAAACGAGTAAAATATGTTGGGTGAGCTGATATGTAAAGTGAAATAGGTGAAGATTTTCTCAGTTTTTCCCTTTTCTCTGGCTCTGGCTCGGCAAGCACAAAAAAGTGTCAAGTTCCAGAAAGGAGAAAACTGCAGAATAAAAATTGCTAATAGACCATTGGCATTTTGATTTTCGTTTTGTCATATTCGATTCAATTTCGTCCTTGTCTCTGAAAAAGCATGAGGCTTTTATGAACACATATGCTGCAGTCCAAGCACCAATCGAATCATCTAGATAAGCTCAAAACAAACATGAAAATTCACTTAGCAACTGACTTCAATTGGCAATAACAAAAAGCCTCCAAGCCCTCACAGTGCTCGAAAATAGCTGTAAAGCTATGAGCACCTAAGTAATTTTTATTTGATGTTTTTGGACTACCTTCTGTGCGGTCTCAGTTACTCATAATATTTTCAGTCTAAAGATTCAAGATACTTGTACTTGAAAACCAATTATTTTCTCATATACAAATGTAACAAAAGCTTTAAGTTAAGCATTAAAACGAAAAGGAAAACATGGATAAATATAATAAGAAATGGATGCACAAATGTTTTTGAAGGGAAATGATATATAAAATCAAGAATATATTGAAACTAGTTTCTTCCACGTAGAGTCAAAGTAAATGTAAGATTACTTAAATAAAATACGAAACGCTAAACAGCATTAATTTAATGTTTATAAAATGTTGACCACTTACATAATAAGTAGTATGTTCCGTTTTTATATCCATCGATCACTAATTCCATATTAATTTATACATAAACAATTGTAATGCAACAATAGCGACGTTCCTAATAAGTAGCTTTTGAGTTAAGATTAAATACAAAGAACAAAGTTTCCTTCACGCACCGTTTCTTCAAGACCATGTCTGTAAATTAAATTGCTGCACTTTAAGGCGCAACAATGTGGGTGCATTGGCACCATCAGTTCAATTACTGAGAAACTAAGCTCGTGAATGTCATGGCGCAAGCAGTATAAATGACTTGAACTCCTGGTTCAATGTCTGCCTTCTGACAAACTGACACACAATGCCTTCTTCGTGTCATGGCTGCAGGACGACAATAAAACACCCATCAAATGCGCACAATTTGAAGTCAATTCATTCGGTTCGTAATTTGCGTTGTATGAGCGCACATTTGATAACCTTTTCAAACGAATCTCATTGACAATATGCCACTATTATTATTGTTGCTGCTGCTGCTGGTGTTACAGTTGCAGTCTGATTGCAGGCAATAACAAAAGTGACATCAACGTCAACAACAACAACAACACCCACACCGATGCCAATGAATACAAAAAAGTAGATAAAAATTCGCAAACTCCTCCTCAATTGCATAACAATAAATGGAGGAAGCACAATATGTTTATTGCGAGAAAACTTGAAAGCTTTTGTGATTTATATATATAGTGGTAAGTCTTCCAATTGATGTGCTCAATCGCCGTTCATCAACTATTACTGATGCAGTGAATAAGAAGAAAACTATAATTGGCTTGCGCCACGAATACAATTCAGACTATTACGAGTATAGAGCGCCATCAAAACTTCGAGTAGTTTTTTCTAATTTAAAGAAAGTAATAGTCGCATCAAATTCACTTTCTTCTTTAAAATAAATACCACTCTGTCAGTTGCGTTCCAATCATATACGCTCCCAGATACGCTCAAGGCCGACACCCGTGGGTCCGGGATCCCCAGACATTGTTAAGCTATTCTCTACCCTTCTAACAACATACTTGTATTTTGACCATTTTCAATAAAAACGTGTCAATCATTTTATTATTTAAGCTTGGATGCCTATACTTAAAGTGTGCATGAAATGACTTGGTATTTGTATTCTAATTTTATGATTATTGTCGACGTGCTGTCAACACAAACACAATCAAACGAAATAAAGTGAACTCAATGATTCTTATATTTCAAAAGCAAATATAATGCATTTCACAAAAGTAACCAACGGCGACTGAGACTCGATGTGGGTGCTCAAAGGATGTTCACATGTTCACAGTCTAAGGCGCCTAACTGGCAAAGGTTAGACAGTATAGCTCGAAAAGGAGGAGAAAAGTTGAAATTAACAATTTTAAAACCTTAAAAAAAGATTTGATGATTATAAAGTAGAAAGTAGAAGCGATGAATGAGAAACTAAAAACTTCAAAAAGAAGAATGATTCGATGCGAGAGTCAAGGGCGTGCCTTAGCCCAACGCCAAATAAAACCTTGCATAAGTATTATTAAAAGACTCTAAGTGTAAGCCAAATATTAAGTTTAAGTGGACAGCAATTAACAAAACAAACTCAGAAGTGAGACTTTCATCCATTTGGTTTTTTTCTCACAATTTATCAAGGCACTATTTGCAAAAAGCGTTTAAGTCATCCTGCGAAAGAGCTGGCCATATAAAATCAATTACATGATAAAGCTGGCATTGTCTCAAGCAGTTCGTAATGGTTCATGTATTTTTCAACTCTCTTGGGATGAGAAAGACAAGGCACCAGATGGACAAAAACTGAGTCAAAAATATCTACTAACCGCAAATTTGGGTTTTTGGCAATGAAAAGAAAAAAACACGCAAAACTATATTCCCATTGTTTGGGAATGAAATACTAAGCTAAAAAATTTGTTAAGGAAAGAGTATTCGTTCATCCTAACAGACTTAAAACATAATAATAAATAAATTCAGATACCTCCGAAAGAACAAAAATCTTAAAAAACAGGTAACATCCTTTTCAAAAAAATTATAGCGAAAAGCTTGAAGTGTTTCAGTTGCTGTCTGAGGTTGCTTCAGAGAGCAAAGCTGGTGTTGATAAGATTTCCTTTCTGCCACAGAAACAAAAACTGCATTCAGAAAGCATATTCATATATATTCATTTCCTTTAAAATCTTCTTTCAATACACTAGGGCCTATGAGTAGCTAATTGTTCGTTCCTAAGTCCATCATAACAATCAATTCAAAGCCGATCATTATAAATGTACAAATCAATAGACTGTCATACTTATTGAACAAAAGTTAAACAGGTTTTATTCCAAGGGTGTGTTTTTCTTACACACATACACACATACCCACACACACAGATACTCGAGTATAGGTGCCTAAATGGCAGCTCGAAGACTGTGTGAGGATTGTATGTGATTTGCAATTTATTTTGATTTATTTATCAAGAAAACATCAAAGCGCACATTGCGTTTGTGACTTAAGGTTTGTCGTGTATGCGCGATGTTGCTAATGCGACACTTGACGAGCATCCTCGTCCATTTACCCCCCACTTCTACTCTCACACCAATACACTTACACGTACACCCCCTCCTATCCTCTCACCTCTTATACGTCTATGTCCCTACGAAGGAGCTCCAGCTCTGTCAGCCACACTCTTGGGTAAAATGTGCCCAGGTAGGCAGCTGTCGCTACATTCTGTTGATTCATTTTGATTTTGATTGAATAAGTGCAAAGGAAGCGCCCAGCAATGGCAATAACAACAACAACAAGGGCAGCCCATTCACCACCACCACCACCACCACCACCATCATCCCATGTTCTACACACCATCTGCGCGAGCACCGGCACTTGGCACTTGGCAGTCGGGTGCTCGGGTGCTCGGTTCCCCTGCGACTCCAGCCCATCAAACAATACCTGGAATTCTTTTTCGTTGTTGTCTCGTTGTTTATTTTCATTGCTATTCCTCCCCACTCCTTCTCCCCCATCTGTCGCTCTATCTGTGCATCGTTTATTTTTCTGTACGCGCGATTGGGAAAAATTTGTCAAAAATTTGTAGAATTCCTTCCTGTTCCCTATTACATGCATAGAATGTATGGGAGGATGACACGGAAGGGGGTGGGGTGGGGTGGGGTGGAGAATACTGGCAAGCGACTTATCCCGCGATTTTGGATTTTGATTTTGCATTTTGCACTAGGCTTATAAATATTTAAATGTTTTTACTCACCCCCAGGGGGAGAGGGCGGCACTACGTGCAGGGTGGGCTCAGCTCAGCCCACGTGAAAAATTACCTTTCTGCCTGCTTTTACGAGCGCCTCGACTGCTGTTCAGGTGGGACAGCACTATCAATCATCCAACAGCAGCCAAGACATTGAGGAACTGATGCAATTTTGTCAACGTACCTGTAACGAAGGAAGTAATTGATGCCCAGATTAGTTTCGTAGAAAATTAAATTAAATCAAATGGAATTGAAAGTTTATTTGCATATAAAGCTCTTGCCATAAATAACTAACTGCACGGTTAGGTTTATTCTTTTTGGGAACGCTCCAAGCATTTCAATCGCGAACTAATATCGAACAAAAAGTATTTTATTTTATTAAATAAGTTCCTTACACAGTTCTCAAGCAAGCTTGGAAGAGCGCCACAGTTCAGTAAGCTTGATACCAACAAAACAATATTTTAAAGCCCATAACAAATATTTATTAGTCCAAGAGCAGAGCCTAAACATTACTCATGAGGAGTAGTGGGCCGACTATATACATTAACTTAACATTAACACTCAGAAAGGAATGAAAAGGAACTTAGTCTGTTCCAGATTTATGGACTTAAACAAAAATGCAGCACAATAATGATTACCCTTTGAAATGTATTACAAGTATTTCACACGTGTTACAATAATTCCTACGAAAGAGCTCCCCATATTTAACAAAAATCTACACAAGTAGATTCAAAGCTAAATACAAATCGAGCTCAATCGGCGGAGCTGTGTGCCATTTACAGGTTTTAAAATTCTATAAGTATGTGTGCAGTTTTGCGACCCCATCTTTAACCTTCGTCCATGAGCTACGAGAACGGGAGTGAGAAACTGCAGCTGTAACTGAGAAGAGGGAGGATGGGCGAGGACGTCAAGGTAACACTATTTATATTATGAAGGGCTTTTGTCGCGACCGCCGAGTTGACAGTTACTTGAATCTATACACTCCGACACCTTTGGCAGTTTGTTGCTCAGCACTTTGGCTTAAGCCCTTAACAAGCATCTTTAATATTAAAGACGACGGCTTGCACATGGCTAGCGCCGTTGGCGCCTTCAGCTTCAGACTTTCGAGGAGGCCTTAAACAAATTAAGTGGCACACGGTGTGCATTTCACCTTATTGCTCCGACAACATCGCCGCCACCGTCCTCGGCTCCTCGGCTCCTCCGCTCCGCTCCTCATCCTCATTCTCCTTGGCGTCCTTGGCGTTGCCAGCACCATCGTTTCTGCCCCCGTGGCTTGTTGTTATTCATTTTACTTGCCATGTCGTAGAGTACACACATTTAGTTCCGTTTTTGCACGAACTTCCACTCTGGCACACTTGGCTGCCTGGGTGCTCCATTCTGGCTGTTTGGCCGGCAGCCTGGCAGCCTGGCTACCCGGCTGCCTGGTCGCCTGGTCGCCTGACTGCCTTACTGACTGAGTGACTGACTTGCCGATTCTGACTCGGTAGCTGGAATGTTGGCTGGCTCTGGCTGCCTAGCTTCCTTAGTTTCCTGGCTAGCTGGCTGCCTGCCTGAATGCAGAAGTAGAAGCAGTTCTTTTTTACGCCGGCTCGTATTTATTTTTGGGCGCGCCATTTACTTATACGCTCCACTTGCCCCACTTCCGTCTTCCGTTCTACTGTTGCCTTGTTGTTTCGACAACGGACGCCAACTTATGGCTGCCAGTTGCAGTTGGACGAAGGAGCAGGACCAGCGCAGTAACGACAGTCGGATGTTTACCTTGGCAGCCGGCATGAAAGCAGCTCAGCGAGTGCAGGACGATCATGATTGTGTAGCAACAATTAAAGAAGGGGTATGCAGAAGAGAAGACAACAAACAACTCAAGAAAAACAATACCAGAAGAGTAAGTTATTACGAAACTAATAGGAAGATAATGTGAATCGAGATCAGGCGAAGACATTCTAAAAGAATCGAGTTACAATCCAAAAAAAAAGGATAGCTGATACTAGAAGCAATGGATGATGACTGACTGATAATATAGAATAGAGGCACAACTAGCTTGTAAGTTAGATAAACAGCAAAAGTCTTTTGGTTAAAGAACAATGAAAGAAAGAACAGACTTGGTTATTATTGCCACCAAATGTATGTGAAACAAAGCCAAAAAAGTATTGTAAAACGCAAATACAAAAGCTTGCGGATAAGAAAAGTGTGAGGGGAATATTTCATTAAAGAGAAAACGATATTGAAACACCCCACTGTGCAGCTTATAAAAAACAAGTTGGAAAAACGAATGCAACGAAAACAAATATTACTGTGCAGTACTTCCTAAATAGGCCGAATGGGCCTACTCTGCTGGCAACACTGATGATCAATTGATATAAATGAAAATTGCTTTATCACTTAAATGGTCCTGAATAGATACAATCCCTCTGGTTCGACCAAAAAAAAAAGCCTCGGAACTTTAGTTGCGGATAGAGCTGTTTAAATTCTGATCACATTTTCTTATTTTAAAAATGTAATTATTATTTAGAAAAGATTGGAAGTCTCGGGGTAACTGTCGCTGCTCGGTCCCCATTCCAACACCGGCTTCATGCATCAGTCAGCACTCGTCCATGGCACAACAGACGTACCAAGAAATTTCCTTGCTACGTCACTCAAAGACAAAGCCAACTTGTAACCTTTGATGAAACTTTTTGCAACTTTCCGACGACGATGAGGGGCGTAAGGAGGACGACGAGGACGATTTCATTATCAGCGAGTGCCTGGAAAAGTTCTTGCAACGTTTTGTAACAGCAATTGCTGTGCGATGCTAATTAACAGGCCTGCCCACGGGCTGTGTTGTGGGGGGGTGTGTGCGGAGTGGCGGAGGGGCGGAGTGGTGGGTGGTGCGGTAAGAGGGGCCGATCGGGGGTGGCTCATTGTGGCTGATGGTGGCTGCCTAGCCACATTTCATTTGCACTGATGGCTCAAAACTTTGCCAAACACACACACACACACACACACTTCTATACACATAATTGGGGCTTGTACATATCCGATGCCGATATCGGTGGAAGGCAAAGCTCGCAGCTGCTTATGTATGCATATCAATACAAGCAATATGTATATATATATATATATACGTACGTGAATACTATATATACACACAGACACACACACACACAGATGCCACAATAAAAACAAGAACAGCAGCAGCAGCAGCAGTAGCAGCGAACGCACATTAATGTGGTGCGCCTAAAATTCAGTGAAGCAAAAAAAGGCACTTTGCTTTGGTCTGCCAATACTTGTATGTATGAGCATGTGTATGGGTATATGTGTGTGTGTTGCATGTTGTTGCGTGTATTTGTGGCCACTTTGTATCTATGTGTGTGCGTGTGTGTGTACGCCTAACGCTGCGAAATTGCATTTCATGAATGGTAATGTGCCATGATGCTCACAGCACCGGCAACACAAAACCTTTGGCCAACCAAAAGTCTTTGGCATGCAAAGAAGCCGAAATGTGCTTAATATTCATAACATTTTTGCTGATATACTCGTACTCGTTCGTACATACACTGCCATTGCTGTGTTGTCGAGGCGTGTGGCATTTTGCCAAAGTTATGTATTCCGCATTCCACATTACAGCCAACAAGGAGCAAGCAAGGCGTTGTGTTTATCCTAAAAAGATATCACACTCATTCGAAATGGTATTCTGTTTGTGGTCAGCATTGGTATTTAAAATGGGGCTAAAGCCGAGGGTGTCCCGACAATGTTTGACTTCGATATCGGAAAGTCAGAAAGACTATATTGCTTGGCAGTGGGTTTGTGGGTCAAATGCAATTTCAAGGCAGCAGCGAATTTCCAAAGCAGTAGTTGAGGGGTAAAAGTGTCAAAACAAACCTAAAAATTAAACAAAAATTTTAAAACCACAATGAAGCCGCATGCTCGGCAGATATTGCAGTTTTAGGCAGTAATTTAAGCAGCTCAGTCGGCTGTTGCTGGCAAAGTTAGATGCCAGTAGCTTTACAATTGTAAATAGTTTTGGCTCGATTGTGTAGCAAAGAAATGGCTTATAGTATTAGGAGACAACAAACAGGACAACACGAATTTGTGCTGGGACCAAGAGAGTCCTCGTTCTAAGTTGTGCCTCAATCGAGTTTGTTGCATGCAAATAAAGCTATTAACATAGCATTTAAAACTAAAGAAAACACAAAGTTTTTACTCTTCATTTAAAGACTCTTTTTATGTAATTAAAAAATAAACTGATTTATAGAAGAACGAAGGCCTTATGGAATTCTTTACAATCAGACTGCTATCATGTAGAAACAAGAATACACATATTTATGCATTTGGAGCCCACATATGGAATCTGGACGATCTGATCTGATTATCTTAATACTTATTTGTATGTACACACAAATAAATCTTCAGGGATTAGTGATGATGATTAGTAATAATATTTGCACACTTAATCGGATTTTAATTTCCTAAGCATACCTTTTTTAGAAGGCAAATCCTTTTTGCTCGATTCGCGTTGTAGGGTAGCCTTCGGTCATATATAATCTTCTTACTGCAAACCCCAACGTTATTTCTGTTCTTTATCAGCCACAATAAGATGAGCATGTGTGTGTGTGAGAGAGATCTGGATTTGTTGGGTTCATTAAAAGATGAAAAAGCAGAGAAATTGGAAAGCAATATGCACGTTGTACAAACATAGATATTTATTGTATATTTATGTATGCATATGTATGTGTATGTGCCAGGTACATGAAAGGAAGTACTCGTATTGCATGCATGGCCAGGAATTTCGGTTGCTTCCTTTTCATTTCTGACATGGCAAATGGCCAGGCACTTGTAAGTCTTGTGTAGCAAATGAGTGGCATCTATCTTGGCCCCATTAAGGTCGTGGCCACATATTAGATGCAATACAAATCAGATTAGCAATTAAAGTGCCACGATGCTGGCAAGCAACAAATAATTGACGAGCACATAACACACAACTTTCCGATATGCAAATGCAGGCGTGTTCAATGCCTTTTGTTATCGACCCTGCTAATAAATAAATTAACCGGATATGTAACTACATGAACACACACACACACACACAGCTACATGTATTTAGACAGACCCACAACAACAGTGCATGAAAGAGGTCGTCGTCGAAATCCATTAGCAGCGATTGATCAAAAATTTAATGCAAATAATATGCAAAACGTCGAGAGCAGCGACATCAAAAATAAATAGTGAAATATACTTATGTACTACTTATATACTATGTATATTCTCGTAAATATAGTATGTATGTACATGTGTCTCCTTCTCCTGCGTTGTTTTACAATTCCATTTTTTTAACATTGCATAAAACTTGGAATTGATGGAGAATGTTAAATAAAATTTCAATAAAAAAACGAACTGTTTCGAACAAATTCCTGAACATTGCAGTTATACGAGAATCTATATTCAATTACACGAGTCGTAGGTGTGCAAAGCGAACTGATAGTTTAAAACCCGTTCTTACGGCTATATTCTTTCAAGCGTTAAATACATTTGAAGACGCACATTCTCTAATTTCTGTTTTCGTTCATTTGTTGAACAAATCTTACAAAATGCTGTCTTAGTGAAAGGCAAATGAATTCTTTTCGATGAAATCAATTGCATAAATAAATCAGTTCTTATCCCAATTCCTCTGCTTCATAAGCTCGTTGCAATTTTTAACAGTCTTGGTTGGAACTATTTTTGCAGCTTTTATGTTAATTTAATTAATTAGTTACTAAACAAATCATTTCTTAGCCCATTTCCTCTGCTTCATAAGCTCCGTGCAATGCTTTACAGTCTTGGTTGGAACTATTTTAGCAGCTTTAATGCGACATTATAATTATTTACGACAAATAAACTCAAGGTTTTGACCTCTATCGGATTGAGAGACCACTCGTCTGTGACTCACACGTTCATCCAAGCAGATAAATTAAGTTCAGAATAGTCCCCTTGGGTTTATTAAGCCCATTAAATATACCTTCCAATATACTTGTAGTCTCCCCCTGTCTGGTTAGCTGGTTATGGTTAATTAATTCGCCTTTGATCAACGGTGGTGGAATTAAATAAATGCCGGAATAAATATAAAATATGTTGCAAAAAACATTGATTACGAAAGGAACTTAAATTGAAATTAAATTTTCCAACTACCTTACCCCTCCAGTTAGAATTTGAACTGCAATCCCAACACTTTAATAAATAAATCCCAGGCTTTTCAGCTTGTTTTTCCCATGCACACACACATACGCGTATGTGCATATGAAATGCTCACAAAAAGCGTTATCGCATAAAATATATATGTAGAAAAGAACAAATGTGCTGCAATGCTTAAAAACATAAATAAATGCATAAACATAAATGCGACATGGGCCAGGAATGTCGAGCCTTGCTAATTGACTAAAGTGTTTTCCAGCCAGTGTGTGTGTGTGTGTGTGTGTGTGCTCTTAAAACTATCATGCTTGACCCATTTTTAATGACACTTGCTTGCAAAAGATAAAAATAAAGCAAAATAGAAATGAGCCAAAAAAACAGAAATGAGGAGAGCAACAAAAAAAGAAGAATGAAATGCATTGCGTTGCATATTTTGTTTGCAGCTCTGTGGCATTGCCTGCATATGAATGAATAATAGAAAACCGCATAAAACATGCAACTAAAAATTATGCAAATATGCAAATAAATATCTCGAAAACATTTGTTTCAATTTCCTATGCACACTCACATTCGAACACACACACACACTCACAGACACAAACGCAGGATGCGCCGGCGGATAACACACAAACGATTGGTTAGCATGAGGCTGGGTCGGGCCGGTTAAGCTTGGTTCGATTTGGTACGCTAGGTGGCGCCAGCCCCAGAGCAACGACGGATCGACAAAATGGTTTTGCTGCCAATGGCGGCCTCAGTATGGCGTATAAAAGATTTTTGTGCCATAAATTGCCAGCCACCGACGTCATGAATTTTTGAAGCACACCCCCCGCCCATCCTATTATCCGTGCAGCTGCGATGGTAAGCCAACGCTTTGGCCTTGCAAAACAGCAATTGAGTTTTGCCTCACACACATGCCGCAGCCCCCCCCCCCCTCCCCTCACCATCCACCCCATCCTGAACATAGACAACAGGGGAGAATGTGTTGCAAAAAATGTATTGCATACTTTTATGCATATTTGTCGATTGCCGTAATTAAGCCGTAAATGAGGCGCAGAGCACGAGAGAACGAGACGCAGATGTGAGGAAGGCAGGCTTACTGCCACATCATTTAATGCTCATTAAAATAACTGCACACCCCCACTTTCTCACACTCATACTCCAACTGGCACTGGCACTTTCGCTCATCACCACCATACAGCACCATCCCCGCTCTATCGCACATTTTCGACATTTGTGAACCACTTGACATTTTGCGGCGTTTTAATTTGGCTCACGCTGCAAGTGCTTCAAGCTTCAAGTAGTGCGCGGCTTAGATTTTGCTTTGGTGCCTTGCTTTGACTGCTTTTGAAAGTGATTTGCAACCGCTGGCAACCGTGCTGGCTGGGCTGGCCAGCCCCAAAGAGGCGTAACTCACAGGCGTTCGACGTGCGACCAGCGACGTGTGTGTACTCCTAAGAGTGTCTGTCTGTCTGCCTGCCTGCCTGCCTGTCTATCTGTCTATTTGTCTGAGCGTGTGTGTTTTGTGTGCTTATGGGAGTGTGTGTGCTAAAGAGCAATCAAGTTGCTCGACTGATCATTTTTACTCCTAAGCATACAAATGTTTCTGTGCAATTTTCGAAAAAATAAAAAGCTTATTCGAAAAGGAAAGTAGAGAAACCTTTTTCTCCCTAACATAATGACTTCGCCATAAAAAATTGTAAATCTTATTCTACAGTTGATTGACTTCCAACTAATTATGAAAATATAACTGCACTATTTTGGCATTGCGAACTATGAGATGAAAGCAGGCTAAGGCTTTAGCGCTTAACTTCAATACGAAAATACAGCAGTTCGCCATCAAGTTGCTGAAGTGCTGTAAAGTTTTGCTTGCAAAGTTTTATCTGAAGAATATGTATAGCTCTGCTCCAATGTTGCTGAATGGAAACTTTAGTGCTTATCAGCATAAGGGCGTCATTTTTGCATATAAATTTTAGCATTTACAATCATTTTATTTATTTCCCAGCTTTAATCACATTGAAAAAATGACTTTTATAAACCTTTGGCATTTCAATCAAATAAGCTTTTGATTAATATTGCTATCAATGTATTGGACATCGTGCATTCTTCATAGATTCATTTTAATATATATTTTATCAGACACTTCTGTAGTAACGGTGCTTCTACTCTATTAAGCGTTTAAAATTTTCATACCTCTTTATGGCGTGGTTTGACAGACCTTTGCAAAAATCATCTGCATATTTGACCTAACTTGAGGTTTTTAAAATGTTCAGATTATTATTAAAAATACTTTATTATAGGCATATATTTATGTATAATATGTTTAAAGGCTCTGATTCAGTCTTAAATTATAGAAACGTTTTAGCCCAAAACAGTCCTATATATAGTATCTAACAAATAAGTGCTGATGTCAGGAAACCAAATATCTTTGATCATTTTCAATCTCTTTTCCCATCAGCCAATTGTGTCTAACTAGCTGTTGACTTCACATCGCTTCCAAGTAGGACCCAATATGTAATCAAAACATATTGGCTTCACTTGGTTAAATAAATCTGGCAATAATTTCGCATATTTTCAACAATTTATGCCCCCTGCTTGCCTTCTTATTAATCCTTGCCTTAGTTTCTCTACAACTAGCTAGCACACAAGACATTTTAGTATGGTTGCATATACATACAAGTATATGTTTATCTCTGATATTTATGGGTTCATATATACAGTAAGGCGGCCTAACAGTCTTTCTTCTCGGCGTGGAATGAATTTACGGTACTCTATTACTCTTCAGCAAGCAAGTCTTAGCAATCTATTCATATTAAGCAAAGCAGGGAAAAAAAGTCAGGCACTCACCGAGTCATACTCATACATGCAAGAAATAACCCAGATTTCCTTTCGATTACCGCTTATAAGGTCCCAGAACTTGTACACAGCCATACAACCACACCCGTACTCGCTCACATTGCAATTGCGTTGGATTGCATTCTTTACTGCGTATGTACGCTTTGCTTGGCGTGGTCAATGGTTAGCCATGGCTAACATAAAATCAACTATTAGCTTGTGAAAATAAGCTTTGGTCCCAAAGCCCATTAACCTCTCTCCTTAAATCGCTGGGAACGCAATCTAAGCTTACGCCACCAATCAAATTGCTTCTTGCCATCGCATATTATTAGCAATAACTTCAACTTCCTCTAAGCTTCTGTTGCCATGCACTTTGAGATGGCTACTAACATTTTGCACGTGCACATACACACACACACACACACACACTCACATACACAAGCATATACATACACGTGTGTGCAGCGACCGAGATTGCTGTTGCGTCTAAACAGCCGTAACTGCTCTGAATGTGCATATGTACGAGTTCGTTGCCGAATGCTGTGCGTGCTGCTGTTGCGCCCCATTTGCAAAGGTCCACAGACGTACACTGAAAAAGAATAACGACCACATAACCCTATAGCCATAGCATAGTAATAGTCCCAACGATCTGAGAAGAGGTCAAGAATTGCTGAATTTCAAACGCTCTATAGAAATTTCATTCACAGCCTCACGCATAAACTGATCTGAACTGTTCTGGTAAGTTCTTAAATAAGCATAAATCTTGGATCTGCAATCACGCTTTTAGAAATGGTTTTCAAATGGTATATGCAAAGTATTAGGAGTCAGATTGAGAGCCAGATTCAGATCAGTCGTCGAAGTTAGAAACCTATTTAGGAAAACACTTCACAGCACCTTTTGATTGGATTATTTTTAAAAGAAAAATGGGAAAATGCTTTATCTTTGGACGTTACTGCCGGGTGGACTTTTTTACAATGAATAAGAAAACTTTTTTTAAATGTGTCTATTGCTTTCTCTGGTAAATGTTTAATCGCAGTTCACATTACATTTCCATTTATCATTAAATTGAACTTTCAAAGCATTTACAATTAGATTGAACTCTCGAGACTTGAAAACTTGAGCTATTTTTATACCTCCACATGTATCTAATGAATCTAAATAGGCAAAGAATGCTTGCGAATCTATTCGATTATTGCAGGCAAATTTGTCTTCGCTTCAAATCTTCATGGTTTGCATTTTAGTTGACTTTTTTGTGAAGTAAATGCAGCTCGACTCTGGCAGTTTATCGCCGTGTACTTATATCTGCCATTGAGGCACGCGTGCCGCACTTTAAAGTTTTCAACTGACCAAAACAATTTAAATCAAACAATGTTACGGCTGCCGTCATGGCATTGGGCAGCAAGTTCAATATATGGCAGTTGGCGTTGACTTTTGATCGCTTTCCCCATACACACACACGCACACACACACACACACATGCAGACAAACACACAAATGCATATAAACAGAGCGCAACATGGCATTCAGAGTGAGGCCCGGCTCCGGCTTTTGCTTTTGCTTTGGCTACGGCTTCGGCTTCGGCTACTGCTACTGCTCCGACCCCAGTCCCGGTTACTTTGTTGCCGTTGGGCTAACGTGGCGTATGCGCAATATTTGTATTACAGTTTCATATGCGACCAACGACCAGCGCCCACGTCCTAGTTGCGTTTCCTCCCCCCTTGTTTCCAATGAGTCGCAAGTGTGAGAGTTTGTGTGGCATGAAGAAAAACGGCATCAGTTATGGCAAACGAATGTGCGACGTGTGGCGTGTTGCCGATGCTGATGCTGTGCTGTTGCTGTTTTTCTCGTTGTTGTTGTTGTTGTTGTTGTTGTTTCTGTTGCTGTGGAAGATGTAGTGGCTTCGGTGGCTTCATTGGCGACGCCCGTTCTTAACTCAAATGTACAACATCAATAAATAAAAAAGCAAAAGGATATAAAAAAGGATAATAAACATGGTCCCCTAAGAAATCTATAACTGAGTGCGCTGCAACAACACACACACACACACACACACCCACACAAGCACACACATGCATACTATGTACAAGTATATAAGGAAATTGCCAGCGCCAACAGCAACAACAAGTACAAGAACAAATAGCAACAGCAACACATCGATAACAACATGTGGCCGTCGAGTGTTGAAACACACGTTCAAATTTAATCGCTGTCTATGTCGTTCATCGACAGACGCACACAAACACACGCACACAGACACACATGTATACATTTCCATAAGGCAAGTCATGCAATATGCAAGATAGCGCCGATGAAAAGGCGATAAAAGATGACTCGTAATGCAAACGTGCGACGGCCAAACGTTTCGATGCCGTACGTTGAGATCCGATTCGTTTGCCTTTCCTTTTCTTGCCTTCCCATTCAAATGGATGGCGCAAAAGAGGCTGCCGACGCCGACGCCATCGTCGACGCCGTCGCAGCAACACATCTACACGCCCCCACCTCCCACCGCCCACTCTACTTCACAGACCATCGCTCCTTCTGCTTCCTCTTTCGAAATTGCGCGTACCGCTAATGTATCTCTTGTTGTTGCTGCGTTATGACAGTCGCAGAGCGGCGTCGTAAAAGCGACCGACCGATATATGTACATACAAGTACAAGTATGTACGTACTACGTACATATATATAGTATGTGGATGTTGATAAAAAGTGTTGCATACTTTTCTGCGCGCATAGCTCAACTTTGGCAGCTGTGTGCAAATTGTTGCAACTGGGACTGCTGCTGCAACATGCAGTTGCACTCGTTTATTCCAGACAGCTTACTCCTCTTTCGCATCTTCAGTGTGCAACTTAGACTTATCCTCAACTCTACCGCATTGAACGCAGTTGCTCCAATAATACAAACTCCACAAGCTAAAGCATAAGCTAAAGAATATTATTTAATAAAGATAACAGCAGAGGCTACTGTTTAGCCACTCTTCGAGTAACTGTTGTATCAACTAAGCACTTAATACTTCCTTCCATTAGTATCAGAATCAGAATAGTCTGTCTTCAATTTCGAAAAAAAATACGCCCTTTCATTTAGTTCTGGCATTGTCTTATTTGAAATGACATTAGACTAAACTAAACTAAACTAAACTAAACTAAACTAAACTAAACTAAACTAAACTAAACTAAACTAAACTAAACTAAACTAAACTAAACTAAACTAAACTAAACCTCTAATCTAGATCAGTCCACTAATAGAGAAGAGCTAGAGCGGCTGCCCACTCTAACAAGACTTGATACCTGCTGATTAATGTTTGATAGCTTGACAAGGACATGTTTTATATTGAAATACTCAACCCAAACAGAACTCTGCACTTGACAATGAGTTCGAAAATAGATCACTAATCCACACACAATTCCTTTCCGATTTCTAATATGTATTAATGTCTTGTTTTCTTTTCGCTTTATATTCATGACTTGCTCAAAAACCCACCAGCAGCCAGCTTGATCGATGCAATATCTTTCAATTTATTTCCCATATTTTTATATTCAGTTTTGCAATAAAAAGAGAGTTCTGTTCCTTCAATTTAACATCAATTCACACGTATGTTAATGGAGTCCAACAAGTAAGTACCCCCAATTCTCTTTTTTCCTGCCAGCCATTCATTAATTAGCCTTATCTTTTTACTGTTTCTTCTGTCTACATCAGGCCAAAAATATTGCTATCCCACAACATGTGTGCTAGGTCCACTTGAACAGCTGTATACAAGTTCATTAAAATGTTAATTAGATGTGCTCGACCGCTATTAATAGTTCCGATTTGTGCGCCTCAAATGCAATAGCTGGTGAATGGCAATGATATGGCACATGGGAACATGGGCTTTATATTTAGTCTATGGTCTATTTTCGCCCTGACGAAGGTCGACAGATGACAAACGAAGGACGAAGGACGAAAGACGGCAGGCGGCGACGATATTGACATTTCTGATCCACTTTAAAAAGTTGCCGTTGCAAGGCCAGACTAATAATTGATTCAATTTTAATTGGTGGACAAACAGAGAAAGAGAGATACTCGTAGTACTCGTACAGCAAGCCTTCACAAATGTACTTACATAGAGGGCGATGGAAGAGGAGCAAATGAAGCCAACAGCAGCGATCGATTTCATGGCTCTGTCTGTCTGTCTGTCTGTCTGTCTGTCTGCCTTTCTGGCGGTCTCTCGGAATTCCTGGTGGCGCACAGTTGAATCAAATTTAATATTGGCATGTCACGTGAACTTAACTATGCCACACGCTTCCTTATACTCGTATGTCTGCATGCATATCTGTGTGTTTGTTTGCGTATGTATGTATGTATGTATGTATGTATGTGTTGGTGTGTCTATGTCTGTGTATGCGTTCCATTTCATTTGGCAAATGCGAAAGCGAAAAGTAAAAAGGCGAAGGAGAAAACAGTGAAAATCGCAATTTGAACACATCGAACAAATTCGCTGAGAATGGCAACGTTTTGTGCATTGCCAGCGGCCATTAGTCGTAGTCGTTACCCTCCCCTCTGCCCATCCCACCCCACCCCACCCCATCACTCAGCCACAAAGAACACGACCCTGCCAAGCACCAAAAATTGCCGGCCAGCAAGTCAATAAAGTGCCAGCTGACTGCCTGCCTTCTTGACTCCCAGCCTTCCAAAGCGGCTCCTGAAAAACGCTGACTAATTCATGAAAATAATTTTTCATTTGTCACCTTTTTCCTTCTGTTTGGCACAACTTTTCACTTTTCCCCATTTTTTCAATAAGCGTCGTCGCATCAAAGTCAAATGGGTTTGGGACGGGCGACTACGCATTGGAACATTTCATAACTACTATGACGAGCATTCCCAGCATTGGGACGACATGCAAAATTAAATAATCACTTACGATATGCTCAAAGGACATGGAGAGGTACACTGTTTGCAAAGTTTGTCTTTAATCCACAACATTTCATATTAACAGGATACCTTTAGGGACTGTCTTTATTATGTATTTCTCAAAATGTATGAAACAAATCGAGTTCCGGGAGGCCATTCAATGGCCATTTAAATAGATTTGAAAAAAAAAATCAAAAATTGGGATACATTGGTTTTCAAGAACTGTGAAGACAAAAATAGTCCCCTTTTGGGACTATCATAAAAATCATTCATTCCTTTAAACTATTTTTTCAGCAACTAAGTATAATGAAATTGAAATGCAAGTCATTGAAAAAGAATTCTTTAATTGATTTATGAAGAAATATTGTTTATAGTCGAAGAACTGCATCAGATATTTGAAGTAATGACTAATGTCTCCTGTAATTTGAAACAATATCGTGCTCATTCGAAATATGTTATTGTGCCATTATGGAAATATTCCCCTTGCGGGCGCAATAAAATTACAATAACGACGTGTTAACGATTTGCCTTCGTCTGCAAGGAAGCCAAATACTCTTTCATAAAACTCTATTCCTCCCTTCTGTGTCCGTACTATCCCATGAGTGCTGAATTCCATAACTACCTTCCAAAATTTGCTTCAATTAGAGAAATAAACAACAGCTTGCTACAATGAATAATCGTGTATACATATTTATATTAGGTCTGCAAACATTATTCTGGGACGTGGGAAAATATATGTTACGGATATGTAAAGGAAAAGTAGTGTTATTTTTTTGATTTCAGGAAATCTTTCCCAACAATAAATATTAATATATTCAAAGATCTAGAAAAGTCTCACCTGCAAAACGTATTTCTGATTTCTTGAAATTGTTATCATTTTTGATATCGAATGACCTGCTAGATCCAAATACAAATCAATCAATAACTCTCAAAATCGTTGGTTTTCTTCTTCTTTTTTTTTGTTCCATTCAAAAGCTTGATGGTATGAGTTCGTAGCAGAACACATGGATGCATTTGGAAGTGCCTGTGAACGAGTGGTTAGCTCTGTTTCTTATTTAATAGCCCTGGGATTGGCGCACGATTTGCTCATTTCAACTGATATTTTAAGTTTAATTTAAGTTTGGCTGAGTGGGGTAGTGTTGGCGGTAAGTCTATTTTCAATCCTCAGTCCATATTCGTGTGCATCGAGTAGGCCTTGATATGGGTACAAGTAGGCTTTGAAATTAGCTTCGTTTCTTCTAACTACATCTGGTTTGTAAAATATTGGAACTTTCAGTTTGCTTTCAGCAATCGGCTGAAGCAGACAACTCGGCTCGAAAAATTCTAAAAATATTTTAAATATGTATCATCGGACTGTTTTTTCGGCATAAAATTTGTTGAAGTTATCCTTCAGGTTACGACTGGTGTATGCGTTATGCAAAGTTATTCTGAACTCTAATAAAATTTCCCCCTTTTCAGAGAAGTTGTAGCGTGGAGGAATTAAGCTTCATCTCTTAATTAATCCATTCCCCCATTCGGCACGCATGTTGGTATGGAAACTACTCTTTCGAAAAAGCACACTTGGAACATTGGTAAGTCAGCCACGTGGAAGACATAGAGGAAGGCCAGACGATCCTTCATATCTGACATTTGAATATTTCGCTTACAGGACGCCACTCACGACACTATTGTTTTCGCCTATTAAGCTAACACTTGGACTAATTTTGCTCAGTATGTCCATATACTAACGACGACATGGATATTGTTGATTACGACGCAGTTCGAGGTGGTACCGGAAATTCCCTTTTGGCGTTATCCTGCGGATCGCGCCTCCACTTACCTTTAGTAGATTATTGAATACATTTCGGGAATGCGGCCGAAAACGGCTCCAAATTCGCAATACGAAGATATTCAAGGTGGTACCGACGCCCACTACTCCTACTCCGTTTTGTTGGTGTCCGACGGCTCGCACCTGTACACGGTAGTTGCTGAATCAAAAGGAGTTTACATTTTGTATTGCATGAATAAAAACCAAAACGTTCGCCCTAAAACTTAGTTCTTTCAAGTGGTACTAATACTGAAATGTTTCGCTAATCATGGACAGTTATCTCTGTTCTCGAATCGTCTGATTTCTCCTATAACGGATGCGTGTAGGAGTTATAAGATAATATTATACGTTTTTTAGTTTCTTTTTTTGTTGACTTATTCAACTAAATTATGTATTCTGGCTTGCAGATATAAGAAACTCATGATCTTTTCTGGAAAGCAAAAAAAGAAAAACAAAGAACTGCCTAAAGATCGCTCTGCACTATCCATGATGTGTTCGTCAGCCACAAAGCCTACACTGATATAAATTAAATACAAAATTTGCCGGCAGTCTACTTCTGAATATTACGAAAACAACCATTCAAGCACAAGTTTTTCGCTGCAGTTTTTGAAAAGTTTCTGCCTTTTTAGATTGAAAAACTTCGATTTCAAGGTGAAACAATGGTCGTATGTGTGACTGTGAATGCAATGGCAGGAGCTTAAATGGAAGCGTATACACAATATAAACGGACATATATATGTATGTACTTGTATATATTGCAGATTAACAGACGATATCGAGAACCAGTCAGACGTGTAGAAATACCAGGGGAAGGGGACCAGCAGTTGGTTCTCTGAGTGACAGGGGCTATCAGGACGCTCGATCATGGGACATGGGCACACGGCCAATGGCGACCCATGTCATGGGAACTGACTGCACGACACAAGCATCACAACAGAGAAAACAACAAGAACAACAACAACAATAGAGGTAACCAAAATAAATAAACACATTAAATTGTTGAAAATAAAATCACATTTGAAAAAGTACTGCATGTTGCAAAATGGCGAAACGCGCAACTTTTTGCCACTATTGGAATTCCAATTGTATTCGCGTTTGTTTTTCTAACTCTGTTGTGCTCTGCACGTGTCCATTGTTGTTGTTGTTGTTATTCCTGCTGCTGCTGCTGCTGTTGCTGCCACGTCTGCTGATGGCACACACCCACATGCACTCATTAGTAATATTGATTTCATTAAATCCATCAGAGGCCGCCAATGCCAGCAGGGAGAGCAGTCAGAGCAGGCCGGAGTGGAGGGATGTTGAAATTTAAGCAATTATGCAGACACTGCACAGTGGCTCCGACCAGATTCTCAAACCAGGTGGCGAAAAGTTACTTCTTCAGTACCATGCATTTTTTATACAAAACTTGTTGTTCAAACTCTGGAGCGGAGACAGCCGTTTATTTCAGCAAGAAAACTTTTTCTCACCGGAAACTAAATAGCGAATACTTTAATCCTTTCAACCGTAGTGCTGGAAGGGAGCAGCTTGGCAGATAAACTTAGACTAAAAAGCAAAATACTTCATTAATTAGGCTTAACATTTGATAAAGTATCTGAAAACGGTAAACAACCTCACCTCGTTCTAGAAAACTAGTTTGGAAAAGTTTTTTTTTTTTTAAATGAAAATCAAAAGAAGCAATAAAAGAAATAATATTCAATACCTGGGTACATACAAACCAATAATATTTATAAAAACATTGGTTGTCTGGAGGATATAAGTAAAGCATAATACTTGTTCCTATACATTCTTATTCATTCACTATTTAGGCACAATCATCCAATTTCTGAAGGTTACGCATAAAATACTTGCAGTCATAAATTCTGTATAAAAAGCTGCAGACTATGGTGAAAAGAGATTTTATACAAGCTATATAAAAATATTCCTCTAACCTTGCCTTTACTCGACTACTATACTTGAGCCAAGTGGGATGTTAGGGGCTTTAGCATAATAATATTAATATATTCTAATATATCGACCACTGTGCATCGTTAAGGCTTCTTAGTCGGCGCGCAGACACACACAGAGACACGTACGCCTGTGTATAAACCCGTCTACAACAGCTCATAATTATATTAGCTTCTTGTCACGTCAGTAATTAACTCAATTTATCATTAACCTGAACGCCCTGAGTTGCACTGCTGAAGCTGCCAACTCCACCCCCACCCCCACCTCCATCTGCCCCTCCAACTGGCGCTCGCACACACGCATATATCCTCTCTATTTTTCTTATGAAGCATCTTTAATGGCAGCTCGTTAAATTTATTGCGCATACGCCCCGTGTACCTGGAAATCGGCCGATTACTGGACGCGTGCGTAATTCGCGACTGAGGCATCGGGGCAGCCAAGCGTACTATTTCTTTGAATGTTTGAACGTGCTGCTGCCCATGCACAGCTGTGGAGATGGGGCTGGGGCTGGGGATGGGGCTGGAGATGTGGTTGACAGCCCTCCCCCTGCCATTCTATTCGTGCCGCACTTACTGCAATAGGCGTGTCAGTCAGTCGGTCAGTCCGTCAGTGAGTCAGCCAGCTAGTCAGGCAGTCAGTGCAGGCGGCAGAAGTTCGTTTGCTTTTGACGGCAAACAAATGCTTTGATATTTATTGCTAGGTGCTGGCACCCTTAAGTGCCCAAAAGCTGATGTTTTTGTTGCTGTTATTGTTGTTGTTGTTGTTGTTGCTGCTGCTGCTGCTGCCACTTCCTCTGCTGTTATTGTTATTGGAGGGCGAGCGTTGAGTGTTCACGTAGGTGGGTCAACGGGCCTGTCATGCACTTAGCAGCGCAGTCAGTCATTCAGCGACTCGGCTAAGGTCGTGCAGTGAAGTGAGCAGTGAATTACAGGCAGTGGGCGTGGCACGTTTACCACAGACTTAAACACAGTCTCAGGCCGTGGACTAAACAAACCTTTTAAAGATAACCACGAATTACATTGCAGATACAGCACTACTAAAGCAGGTGAGGATTGTTAACTTAGCACCTAATAAAAGCTTGACTAAGTCATTGAAATGGTGTCTCATGCTACCCTTTGTAGTATACACTATGTATGCGATTTCACGGGACTTAGAAGCTATAGAGCACAAATCTAGTCCTCAGTAGGAGGGACGGTTATTAGTGACTGCATTGACTTGCTGTCATAAGCCGAATTGCCAGTGCTTTGATCCCTCATTCCAACTTTTTGTTCGATAACAGAGCTGTGGTTGATAATCAACCATTATATGTACTTGTAGACTAATCCCTAACGTTGAAGAAACATATACGATTACATGCCTCCAATTTCTTGTCACTTTCTCAAATCAAGTGGATGTAATACATAAATCTATTAAATTCCAAGAAAATTCCAGAAAGCAACAAGTTACATTGCACTGCGCTCTTAGATATCTATTTACAATTTTGATGGGTCTTTTTGGGAGGAGGAAGGGACCAATTATTGCATCTATGTGGGCCTACAATGTCTGCTGCACTCTGTGTCTAAAATATGAATGTGTAATAAAGAAAAGGGCAAGAAATTGAAGAAACTTTAAAGTGATAGTGATGGCTTGTTCCACAGTTGAAAACAACAATTAAATGTTTCCATCAGCAGCGAAAAGAGACTTACAACTGATATTTGTTTGCATATCTACTTTTACGAGTGCATTAACATTTGCTTGATTTTGTGGGCTTTTTAGTTTAGCTGCTGCTAACAATATACTATATTTTAATAAAGACAATGATTATGAAGCTAATAAGAGAGTAAAAGTAAATGGATGGGTGTTTCTATCAAAGCCATGTAGTGTGTGCAATACACATTTATTGAATAAATTACTTTTTATCCTTTTTAAAATCAATTAGGAACTTTAAACATATTTTTTAGTATTTGGTCGTGCACTTTTCAGCTCCTGGCAGAGCCCTGTGCAAGTATTTAAAATGAAGGAAATGTTAACAATTAAACGCATTTTCCTTTCTTTAGTTTATTAAATAACGATTTAAGTCGACTTTAAGTCTAACTAGAATTTCGAAGTGAACCTTCAGCAGTTCTGTGATATAAAAAGATAATGGATGGGGTTAGATGTGTGAATTAATGAATATCATTACAATTATTAAAGCAATAGTAATTGGAAAAAAGTATAGAAAACCGATTCCCAAATACTAGGAAAAACTGTTGATTCATTGGAGAAAGAGGCATCAATATTTGTTGGCAAAAAACGATTAAAATTTTCAAAATACATAGCACGGAATTACTTCAATTAAGCATATTCCAACTATTGGTATCAGGCGGACATAATTTCAGAACAAAACATCCGATTCGTTTTAGTAAATACTTTCAAGGCAGTTAGTAATTAAGAGCATTTAATGCTCGGAATGATATCTATTTAAAAGGTTCATAATTGATTTCCCAGGGAAACTAATAAAATGCAAAACTGCTGGCTACGCGGTTGCAAATGGAATCGAAAACCTGGTTGTTGTCGTTCAAATAAACAAAATTCTGCAGTTCTATTTCAGTTCAGTGGGGCTGAATATTGCTGTAGCCATAGAATATATCATTTGGAATTTAAATAGGCTTCAAAATAGCCTTGAAGCCGTCGTCAGGACTCTTTTAACCCTTGCAAACGTGCGAGGCATAAATCGAAAGCTCGCAGTCTCTTATCGTACATAATGAGCCATGCTTGACTTGGCCTCGGTAGCAGCTTGGCTTTGGCCATTTTTGATTTTATTATTATGCTTTTTGCAGGCATCGCGTATATATATATATATATATGTGTGTGTGTGTGTATGTATCTTTGTGTATGTGTGTGTCCGGTGTCCGTAGGGTTGGTCAAGTAATTTATTTATTGCCACATAATAAATCTGGCCATAAGATATTTCACGTGCTGGTGTGTTGTGTTTGTGCTTGGGAATGTGCTTGGATTCCTTGCCAAGGGTCATACATACATGACAACAAAAACACGCGTCCTCCATGCACATGCTCGCTGGCCTTCTCGCCTCGCACTGTTTGTGTCACCCCCTCTTCCCCCTTTTCAGTGACCCTTAGCCATTGCTGCGGTATGTCTGCATGTGTGTGTGTGTGTGTGTGTGTGTGTGGTTATGTGTATTTTAACATTTTGCTCCCTCCTCTTTAGTGCATTGTCATTTAGCCAAACTGTTGTTAATAGCCATGCGGTGGCACTACAAAGCACCCGGTCTCTGGATCCCCACATACATATGCTGCTCAACATTTAAAGGCAGTCTTGCCTTAAAGTCAGCCAACATGGCTGTGCGCTGCGCTTCATTAGAGCCGCACTAAAATCAATAATGAGTGTTACTTAATTTTGCTTACACAGTCCCGGTCTTGGTCTTTGCCATTTCTTGCTCTCGATGCCAGTCCGGGTCCCGGTCCCAGTTCCAGTCCTGGTCGCGGTCTCGGTCTCGGTCTAAGTCACAGACGCAGCCACCGAGCGCTTCGGCTTTGCTACTCTTCATGGTCTGTGGTGTGGGGCTCCCATCTACTTATGCTGATAACGACAAAGGCAATGAAATCAACAAGCGTAACCCATGGACAAGATTGGATGCCTCGATTTAGTTTATCTTAGCTGCCATTTGGGAAGGAACATACGAAATTTCATTAAGCACTGGCACATTTACCAAAATGTTGCTTAATAGGTGTCTGTGCATTATAGAGAACAAATCACCATTGGCTCGTGCTTTCCGCCATGATGGAAAATATAACCATTATGAATGTACAATTCAAAGCATCTAACTGAGAGGTCTTTTGAGCAACGACGCTCATTTTGTCAGCAAGAGTGATTTTAAATAAAAATTAGATAATAATGGTGGAGGGAAAACGAAAAATTAAATAAAAATAATGATAGCATTAACAGCTCCATTAAACAATGTTGATGCATTATACAATGAACTATGAATTCTGCTGATTTATTTCATATTATGATTTCTGTGTTGTTTTAACAAAACACAAGCATATTATTTTAAAGCAGCACATAAGCATATTAGTTACAACAAAATTCGACACACTTGTTGCATCAAGCTGGAATGATGACTGGGAAATCAGCAAATTGCTATTTGCGAGCTATAATTTCGTTTTTCGGTTTTATTTAATGAAAAATTACATTCTAACACTCATACTATATAGTATATTTGATATCCCTTTCCATTATATTGATGCGTCTTTTTTGTGCACAAAAATATAGCTGCGAAGCATGTTACGCTGTCAGAAACTTGTACAACTTGCATACTTTGTGTTCCCGCGAAAAGTTTACTTCTTAGAAGAGAGCAAGTTTATTGGAATTTGTTTCCATGTCTAAACCACACTTGGCGTTCTCCCATCAACAGCATCTTTGCCGTCGTCGTCTTCATTATCATCAACGTTATGGACTTCAGCCGAATTAGGGCATGCTCGGTTGAGCGCTAGCTGAGCGCCCTAATACAATATGCTTAGCTAGAACTATATGGCCCCTGCCCCCCTCCCACCAACTCTTTGGACATCCCTAAACATAGCATCAAAGGCTATGCCAATGCCCACGCCTACGCAGCCATTATCAGTCTGTCCTTTTGACTCCTCCTCCTCCTGCTCCTGCTCCTCCTGCTGCTGCTGCTGCTGTTCCTCCTATTGCTGTTTTTGTTTCTGTTCCTGGCGCTGATGCTGATGTTCGCTTGGTAGCTCGTTAGTTTGTTTTTCGAGTGTACATAGTTAATGCACCTTTGGTTTTGTAGGTCATTTGTTGGATTAGAGGCTGTAGCCACTGCGTATACGTACTATATACTATCGTGCTGCCCTTCGAAGCGGGCGTGCAAATGTTTGGAAATAAATTAAAAGTGTGCGTGCGTGTGCGAGTGTGTGTGTGTGGGTGTGGATGTGGGTGTGGGTGTGCTTACCATGACTGGTATTATAGGCGTTACAATGTGCTCCGAGATTGCTTAGCTGGCTAGCTGGCTGGCTTACTGAATTGAATCCTGTGGGATGGCACGCACAAGTCACGCAAAAGTCAAGTTGAAAAGGTCAAGCCAACGCCAACCCAGAACTAATATTATATGCAGCAGCCGAAACAGCCCACGAAGTCCTTGCACCGTGTATCGAATCAGCATCGCCAATTTTGGCTCATTATGGCCGTAAGCTACTTTGCAACTGCTTAAAGTTTTCGTGGACTTGAGGCGTTCAAATTGCCGTAAGCTGTTGCAAGTAGCATCGATAGCGTGGCCGATAGTTGCGAAGCGGCAGCGAATATTTTCGCCAAAGTATCTGTATAATTAGCTGCATTGCGTGCATAGTGATGGAAACAAAAAGTGGTTCTGGTCGGCTTAGGGAGTATTTTCAACTTTTAAATATAGTTGAAAAGAACAAATTGTGGCATAGTTTCCGACCATTCTTCAAGCTGTCTAGCACTTGACTAGCAGAGAAATATCGTTTGAAGTTAAAACTTTAAGTCTTTGAGCACACTACTATCATGCAGTTTGTTTTTAATAATTATCTAACAAAACCAAAGGTATACATTACATCATTAAAATTATATGAATACATTTAATTAGGTATTTGTGAATAAAATAATTGAAAGGACTGCCCACCAAGCAATATTTTCGAACACATGGTTGCCCAACAAATTGGTGTTGAATAACCGAGGAAGAAAGATGATCTGTCTGATTTGGCTTGAACTTGAAATATAATTCCTTATATCATTTTTAGTGTGATCTTCTGAGCAAATTTAGATATGTGCATAGCTATATCGAATCGTCTCATAATGCTTCTAGAAAAAATTTACGAATATACTTGTAAGTAGAAAAAGGTAAGTGGTTAGGTTTCGATTAGGAAATCGGTATGAAATGCAATGCTTTTCTTAAATTTTTTAAGCGTTTGTTCAATGATTCCTATACCTTGAGCTACTGTAAAATGTTCTAATACCTGCTTTGGTGGAATATTACTTTATTCGGGCCAGAAACAACTATTTTTTCTTTCACTCTTCATTGTCCACCCTAGCTTAGTAGACTTCCGCTAATTAGCTTTACAAGCATTTTTCGTTCAATGTGCATTGCCTTTGTGACATCAAAAGCTTAGTTTAAGGATAAGTAAATAAGTAAGTGGAATGGTTTTGAAAGAACGAACGCCAGATTTGATATTGCCTTGAATTCGCACTTTCTTACATTTATATAAATCGAATTCCTATTGCTTTTGGCATTATTTTTACAATGGAAACAATGGAAACAACGAAGATACAATGCTTCAAGAAAAGCCGAAAAAAATGTCAAATTCTGTAAATGAAATTCTATCCAAGCTAGCTATATGAACTGTAAAAGCTACGACTTCTGTTTATATTCACGGTAAAGCTAAAATTAGACACCTCTTAATTGATTAAGTGAGTGTGCCCCATAAAGTAGGCAACAGATTTTATATTTAGGCCAGCGGTCAGTTAGTGTCCTTTTTCCCCGGCCGGACGGCCCAGTCTGTCGCTCAAAACAGTACAAAACAAAAGAATAAATGACCGGACTGCTGCTAATTAGAGACAAATGTTCAGTTTTTGGGGCTTATACGAAATGTCAACGTCCTCAGCATCAGAATCAGCATCAACCTCAGCCTCGCACCCACCCCGGTGAAACGTTCAGAAATAATTTATGTGATTTTTAATTAATTCTCAAGCAACGAACTTCTGCTATGTAAGAGCAACATTTGCTTTCTCTCTTTTTGGATTTATTGTAATTTTCTTTTACATTTTTCGTTTGCTATTTTTTGTTCGCTCGCATTTTGCTGACATCGTCATTAGCTTTACCGTTACCTTTTAGCATTTATTTGACTTGTCGCGTTTCATTTTCTTTGTTCTTTCCTTTTCGTATTCACACAATGTGCCACTCTCAACTTGTTGGTTGGTTATTTTCTCCTTTTTGTCACTTTTTCATTTGTTTGTTTGTTTATTTGATTTATTTCTTAGTAGCAAAGAGAAAAGGAGGAGCCACTTAAGCGACTCGCCCGGCGACGCTTTAATGGGCAACACTTCCGTATGCCTAGCCTGACTTGCCTGCCTTGCCAGCCTTGGCTCGATCATAATCAGCAGTAATTATAATAACTTTAACAATTTGTTTGCCATGCGGCCGAGCCAACCTGAAAAATCTATCGAACTTTTTATGCTGCCTGCCCTCGATATTTCCTCCCCTGCCACTCACCCGCTCTGCAGTCAACAATGCCATGGAACATTTTACGACTTCATTTGGCGTTACGTGATAGTGCAAATAATGAAAGCCCGCAGCAACAGCAACAACAACAAGAACAACAACAGCAGCAACAACAACAGCAGGAAAGCATGAAACTGTCGTGGGCGTTGCGTTGCCTTCGGAGGCCGACTGAGGCGGATGTTGAGGCCGGTTAAAGGGAATTTAAGTAAAACATAAACGCAAACGGAAATAAGCAACAGCAACAACAACAACAACAAAAAACGGCACGAAGAGAAAAAAATTTAGCGATTTTTGGCACGCGATTTGCACGCAGGTACAAAACGAACCAACAACAACAATGCCAAAAAGTTTGTATTTCTGTATATCTGTGTATGTGTGTGTGTGTGTGTGTGGGCCTGTATGAGTGCAGCTCACACACTGACACACTAAGCAGCAGAAATAGCAACAACAACACGACAACAATGCCAACGAAAATAAACAAAAATTTTCACAAAGCAAAGAAAACAAAAAAAGAAACAAGAAAACGGCAGAAAACTAAAAGTTGGAGGCAGTAATGCAGGGAGCCGGGAGACACCGTGAGCAAACACAAAAGCAATAGAAGCGAAGGAGACTGGGAAACAGGCGGCAGGAGGCAAACGGATACGGAATTGACGAATTATAAATGAGCTTCAAAGCCGTGGCAGGAGAACAAATAGTTGGATGATGAAGCCAACGAATTCCGTTCGAATTTTCAATTAATACCACTACTATATGTATGCTGATTTTTATATTGCATTCATAAACATCCAAGTATTCTACTTGGAAGTGATATTTGAGTTGTTGTGAGTATTTTTTTTATCTTTGATTTCGTATTCGATTTCAATTCTCATTGTTGTTCTCGTAATCCGCAAAAGGCGCCCAACGAATAAACTGTTTACAAGTATGTTTACAAATTTGTTTGAGGGTCCCCTTCCACTTGACTCGTTTTTCAATTCTCTAGGCAATTGAATTTGAAATCTCGTCGATTTCCAAGCAATTACAGCTTATTTATTTGCTTATTTATTTAATTCCCTGCACTTGTATTTCCATTCAATGAACGGGTCGTAACTTCTACGCCGTATTCCTTTAAACGATTTTTAAAACTAACGTGTTCACAAAATAAAGCCAAATGCTGTTCAATCCAACTACGAACCATTTTCATTTAAGTAAGCTTCAATCAGAAGCGTCTCATGAGGTTCAAACATCTGTGTCTAACCAATAAATTAGTATTTGAATTTCTTATTTATATATGTTGTAACAATGTGTTTATGCTCTAATGTAATGTTTATATATTTATTTCGATGAAATGCATTCAAGTAAAGAATTCAATGGAAAGGAAATAGTTTTAAAAAAAAATAAATAAAAGAAAACGTAAATTCAAATTCGGAAAATGCAGTATTTGAAAAATTCCCTTCACATTAGTTATAGCTGCTCCACTATCGAGCTGTACACCGAAGCTTTTCAAGATAGCCGATATTTTCAGTTGTAGGGCAACAAAAAGAAAATTGTTGGAATTTGGTAAATGTTGGCGCTTTGCTTTGCCGTCCGCCTCTCTTTGACGGTGTCTGCCCGTCACGCCCGCAACGTAAAGCGGCGCGTGCTCGACTGCAACAGACACACACACACACACCCACACACACGCTTTCACACACACTCAGAGGTAAGCGCAGGTAAGGGCGAAGTAAGCGCGCCCGCGACCTAAACACATGATATTTTTTCTCTTCTTTCGATTCCTTTTTTTTGGTATGTCTGTGTTAGTGTGTGTGTGTGTGTGTGTGTGTGTGTGGGTAAGTACGTTAGAATGTGTTTGTACATTTACCGTTATTTTCATTCGTATTCAGTCGAGAAAGGTATTAAACCGGAAAAACACGTTGCACATCGATGTATTCCTTCGTGGCTGTCCGGGCAGCACAGGCACGTGTATTTAGGTGAAGTCGACAGCGACAGCAATAGCGACTAGGACGATGACGATGACGATGATGATGAGCACGACGATGACTACGACGCAGTGGCGTTAGCACCACCGGCACGCAGTGGCGTCGCAAAGTGGGGCGCCACCCAATTGAGCTCTACAAGTCTATAAAACGAACTATTACACGGGTGGAGAAAATCAAATGTAATTCAAACCGTGCCAGGCTAATTAAAAACGAGCCAGCGTAGAAATTAGTTAATTAATAAAAAATTCAATTTGTGCCTCTTTGAGGCTACTGCGCCATTCAATTGTCACAAATGAGCGTCTTGTTAGTCCGCCTCGCACGTGACGCTATTAAAAGCCAACATTTCTGATGAAGTGCGGCGACTGTGAGGTGCGGGGAGCGGGGAGTGGGGGGCATATCCGATTTGGGGACCATTAGCTTGAATGCCCAACAGTTTTGTTAGACTCCTTAGCCAAGTGTGTGTTGAACCTTAATCAAATACACTCCACTATGTTTACGCTAAAATACCATATATTGTCAATAGATACATTGACAAATCATTCCAGAAGCCTATTGCCATCGAATGCAATAAAATGAAATTCTGTACATTTCTGAATGCGTTGAAAAGTTCCACAAAACTAAGGGAGAAGCACACACACACACACACACACACACACACACACAAAATCAAATTGAACTCCTTACCGAACACTGCACTGAACAGTAAGTTACTGAAATGTCGAATCGAATTTACTTTAAAAAAAATTGTAACACTTTCAAGGACTCGACAAGAGCGAACTTAGATAGAAAACTATTTACAATTTCTTTGCAAATACTACTCATCGGGCAGCAGCGACAGAGCGTTATGAATACTCAACATGATTATGGATTTTTGCAGGCAAGTTGGTTTGTCTGTGTGAACGCAAGCATCGTGTAGAGTATAACAAATAAAACATGCAATATTAGAAACAGAGATAGTTTCTACTTCCCTTTCCACGGCTTACGTTTTCAAATCTTTACACAATTGTTTAAGTTCTTCTTTTTGTGTCAAATAATAATATTATTACTAATTTATATACTATGGGAAGCTATTCTGAAGATCTTATTAAGTTCCCTTTGAGTTCGCTTTGTAATATTTTTATAGTTGCACGGTGCGACAAGAAAACTCGTTCATATGATCCCTAAAATAATCACATAAATCATGTTCTAAAGCGATTCCCAAACCCATTCGCTCTACACCCTAACTAGCTGGTGCCTTACTTCAATAACCGATTTCTCATAGACACTTCCTGAGTACATTATAGTATTCTCGGATGTTCAATTGAGTTCCTGGCACTTTCCTTGCGATCTATTTCTGCAGCTCCAGGACAATCCTAGACTTACATCTTCTTGGTATGCAGTCTAAAAGAGATTGGCGTCATTGGAGAGTCCACCAGGTATTGCGGAAATCAGCTTTTTTGCCCGGCAGCTCTTCCTAGGCCGATGCAAAATGGCTTATCTGCGGAAAATGCAAATACGAGCACAGGACATATGGAGGACACACGCACACACAAACACAAACACATAAATGCATTGGACGAGAAATGAGTGGTGGTGTGTTTGTGGGCAGCAACGTGTACATATTTATTTGCTTGTTAAATTTGTTTTTTGCCTTAAATAGAGCAATGAAATTTACAAATTTTATTCACTAACATTGTTGCCTTCGGAAGGCTTGTGGATAACAAATTGCAATTGTACGAGTATGATATGAAATGCGGAATGAAAAAGGAAAGCAAAGCAATAAAAGCATGAACAACGTGAATGTTTTGTTTGCACAATCACCAACAACAACAAATCCAACAATACATAGATGGATCAAACCACCGATAGTGACACAGTGCCACTTAAAAACTGTAATTAAATGAAATATGTACGGCTGTTTGCAACAAATTTGTTATACATTGAAAGTGGCTTTCGTTTTAATTCCGCTCTTTCGGCTTTGTTAAAACTTCAAACGCTGATATCTCTGGCTTGACGCCTCTGACAGGCAGCTTTGCTGTGCAACAACACAATCCTCTTATGCTGGTAGTTGTTTGTGAATATCTTTGCAATCTTTTTAAGAAATATGTCTTAGTTGATTAAAAAAAAAAAAACTGCGTCAGCCACATTATTTATTTATTGGCATAACTATAAATGAATTGTTCAATTATTTCAAAATATTGTTATCGATGATGGGAAACAGATTATTCCCCAATTCAAACTTCTCTTGGCTCGACAGGCTAAGCCGAAGGTTTTATTTAGAAAATAAGCTGATTGAGAGTATAGTGCATTATAAGATTTCTTTTTCTTTTCTCAGTCTTCATTTTCAGCACAAATTGTGAACGAAAAAGCAAATATAAATGCTGTAAAAAAATAAATTCAATAGATAATCGAATCTGTGCTTTCTCAAATTATTAACACAAAAAATACCTGTCTTATGAGCCATTTAATCCAATTCATTTATAGAAACATAATAAGTATGTGTATATGTGTGTATCTCAGTGTTTTAAGTCATCTTTTGAGCCTTACAAGCATCTTACCAGAGTAATATTACATGCCCTTCATTAGGTTATGGAGACTCTTTTCTGCTTTGCTTACTTGTACATTTATAGCGTTTTGTGTTTGTTTTACTGAGCTGTAGTTGTTGCTGTTGTTGCTGTTGTTGTTGTTACTACGTATTATATTTGTTGTTCGTGTCGTTGTGCGCACATTTGTTATACTATTTTATTGCAGAAAGAAAATAAATGCGAAACAAAAAGGCAAACGTCCTTTGCTACTTCGTTTGTAAATGCACAGCGATAATCAAAAGGATTTGCCTCGCACACACACACACACACACACACACACACACACACAGGCAGCAGCGATAAAGGTGTGTATATCAGTGTGTGTGTGCCTTCGTGTCCGAGTGCATGTCGTTCTATTTACTTTGCACACTATTTCCAATATTCCGATATAAATATTTGATTTTCATTTTGCATTTTTCTGCACATCTGGCAACAGCCTGTTCTGTATTAGGCAATAACATCCGAGTTGCACTGCAAAATATATGACTCTATATGTATGTATATGTATAGAAACGGCTACAATTTGAATAATAGAGCAATGCAATTGCAACAGTTTAGCTTAAAGTATTTCAAAGATTCGATTTCTTAATTGAAATGCCATAAAATCTGATCTCAAATTTGAATCGACGTAGGTAGTCAGTTGGTTAGCTTTTGCAATGCACGGCTTTGTGATTATTGACAGCATTTAAATGCATTCGTTGCCAAAAAACATCTCAATTATGAATGCATGAAGCTATAATTTTCTGAGTCAGTTTTGAATTCAGATATTTGACTGAATCCTACGGAGAGAAATAAACACAACTTTTCCTAAATACAATCGCAAGCTGTAAAGATATAGCAGTGAACAAAAATATCAAAATATTAAATACTAGGCAACGTCTATAATTTATTTCATTAAAAAGTATCAAAAGCTCGAGCAATATTCTTAACCTGAACTTAAGCAATTACTTTTTTTAATACCTCAATGATAGTTTTCCTTATAGTTTCAAATGTTCGTTCTTTTATTTCATTTCTAAATTGTTGAAGCTTTTAATTGGGGAAATACGCCTGTTTGTATCGATTCATCTATGAGTAACCATTTATTATAATGTAATAACAATGTGCATGGAAACATCTCTTGTTCATCTCTATCAGCCTGTCAGACTTTATTGTAAATAAAGAAAAACAACCGCAACCTTTATACCTTTTAAATTGAACCTTCAACAGCGCCCAAGAACTGGTCTACATCATACATACGTGTACATATCCTAATGCGCATCTTAATCACTCCAAAACGCTCTTGGCCATGTGGAATATATCGTTTTGAACAACAAACTTTCCCACGCTTTTTCAGTACAGATGTTGCTTCTACGGTCTCTCCTTCATGGTTCGGAGCTAATTCATTTTAATAACTGAAAACTACACATTGCGTGTTAGGTGTTAAGAGATCTAAAAGACCTCTCGTTTCTGCGAAGGCCATGTGTGCATGTCTCAAAGTTTTCCTCTGTCCACATCGCAGTTGTTTGCAAGGCAAAGCTGTGGGCAAGCACTACAATTAAACTATCGCAACTGAATAGGGTCAGGCCTAATATATTCCAGTTACATTTTTCTGTTGATCTCATGCACATTTCACAATATTTATTTAAATGTTGCCATTAGCTTTGCTTTGCTATTTATTTTGTAACAATAACAATAACAAAAGCCTTTAATTACTTGACAAGCTGCAATCACATTCATACGCCCATACATACATACACAAATACATATATATGTATGTGTGTGTGTGTGTATGTGTGTGAATAAGTCGTTTGTTTGTAGGCATGGCTGAATGTTCGAAATTCCAGCCCATCTCCATTTCATGGAGGAAGCAGCGGCAGCCCAGCGTCCACTTATTTGTTTTAATTATAAATAATATTTTAACTAAATATTTAATTATTATGCACACAGTCAAAGTGTGTTTGTGTGTGTGTGTGTGTGTGTGCGTGTGTCTATGTATATTATTAGCTGCCCATGCGGCGTATGAGCAATTTATTGTTAATGTGCACTTTGTTTATTTTATATTTGATTGCTTCGTTGCGCATGGACGTCGCAATCGACATGTGTTTGCCAACCTTAAGTGCATAAATAAACAGATTTTAATTTAATTAAAATAAAATAAATTTTTCATGCTCCAAAAACACACACACACACACTTACACAAACACACACGGATGCAAGTGCAAATGAATGTGCATGCAGACTTACAGGAAAAATGTGAAAATTATGAATCTATAAAAAGCAATTTACAACGCATAAATTCAATAATTTATACATCCATGAAATTGCATAAATTTATGCGAGCCCATTGCTCATTTATGGGAAATGTGTTGCCTACTTTTTTGACTTGACCTTAATAAGCAAATAAGCTTTACTTTAAACCTAATTAGACCCCGGAGACAAATTTGTAACGTTTTCGATTTCGCATGTTGAATGCAGGCCAGGCGCTTGGGGAGGGCCGGCACTGGCTGCAGCTAGTATATCTGTAGTATCTGTATCTGTAGCCGCAGTCGCAGTCGCAGCCACAGCCACAGCCACAGCTGCACTCGGGCAGAGGCCAAGGAAAGGGAAGGGAAGGGAAGGGTCTGAGGTCAATTGATTGACTTTGAGCGCAATGCGGCAAGGGACAAAAAGTTAAATGCAGAGTCGAATGAAACAGAAAGCTGCAACAAAATGCAACAAGCTGAGCACATTCAACAGACAGACAGACAGACAGACATACATACAAATTGAATGCCCAGTTACAGAATCAAATTATTTATTGCAAAGGGGGAAATGTTATGTAATGATGGTATCAGAACTTTGACGGCAATTTCTTAAGGGCTAGAAAATGAACAGCTGCTACTTTTTGGCCAATTAATCAACACTTTCGAATGCGTGCTTTGTTTAATTGGCTGAATATTAGATATTGCAGATAAAACCTTTATTCAAAATAAAAACAGTTTATACATAGAAGAACCAAACCAGGCTTCAGGCTTCTATTTCAACAGAAAAGCTCGTTGTTTAGTTAAACAACGACCACATTTAAAGGGCACTCAATTTGTTTTTGTTGCAAAACATTTAAATACAAAAATAAATACTCATAATCATAATAGTGTTGCAATTCACCAATTGAATTTAACAAGTTTGTTATCAATTTTCAATAATACTTGCTGAATAAAATTGTGCCATTTGATATACCTTTAAATAAAAATATTCAAATAAATATTGCTACAAATTTTAATCAAATGAAAAGCAATTTGGGGAATCGAAAAACTGTACATGAATTGGACTTATATTTTAAATATTTTTAGGCCTAACCTTTCTGTCTTATTATCCCCCCTCTAGTATGTTAAATACGATAGTTATTTGACTGATTGCTTTGAATAGTTTACTACGCATCTTCTTTTAAGAAGCACAATCTCTCCTACGTTGCTGCTTTTCTTGCCTATGTGATTATGTTTTTTTCAGAAATCTTTTTTATTTTTAAGTACCAGTTTCCAGCTTATATTTGATCGCCTAATTTCAATATTATTTCAACACACTATTTTTGAAGCGCATATCTTAATTTCTAAGCCGTAGTTATTACTTACCTGTCCAGTAGTTTTATGTTGTGTTTGTCCTATGGGTAAAATCTTTTTGCCTATTTGAAATGTTGTTATTTTGTTACTTCGAGTACTTATCTTCCATTTGCCTTATTTCCTTGAGTATTTGCCTATTAGCTTAAGTTTTTATCTGTCCACTTACTATTAGGTCCTTGTGTGCCTTTCATCCTCATACACGAGTACTTCGCACTATCTTGAGTGTTTATTTGTCTAATTACCGTAAAAGAACTCATTCTCTTTGTAGAGGTGGCTTGGCTCCATAAAATCAGGACGTTACACGCGAAACGAATGAAAATGCAGTTTGCTTTTATTAGTTAGCAATAAAAACATGCATTAGAAGATTAAGCAGCGTTTATATAAATGATTATGACTCACGGGCCCACTTCATTGGGGTTCCCTTTCAAGGCACAATTAAGATGGTAGTTCGAAGCACAGCAGATAGAAAATAGCCCTGAACCTACCACAATGTTCGAAATCAGTTAAATTTAATACAAAACTTTGATACAACAATACTTCAGTTGCGCGACGGCATAACATGTCGTTTCATTGCGTTCATATAACTTACAAGGATTGGAATAAAGCTAAAGCTGTAAAAAAAACCATTGACTGTATTTGAAGCGTATTCAACCATATTTAATTATCAACGTTCAATAGTGGCGACCAACGTAATTAATGGGTCTGTTTGCGCATCAAGATCAGTTTTCAATGGAAATGGATGAAACGCAATAGAACAGAAAGCAAACACAGGTTTTAAAATTCATTGGGCGCTGGTAATCGAATGACTTCAATGGCGCAGGCTAGTCAGTCGTGAGTCGCTTTCGAAATACAATCACAATTAATTAGACAAACATGCAGCCGACGCTGTGACGCTGCGAAGCTGCGACGCTGCGTATACGTAATAGTTGTACGACTTACCTGTTCAGTGAACGCAATACTCGAATTAAGCATCAAATACACTTGTCTTCGGTCTCTATTTGTCTGAGTCTACTTGTACGTCAGCGTAGTCGCAACGTACTCGCATTTATAGACAGCCCGCATATACGAGTATAGTGGAGTAACACACGGTTATTCGAATTCATCAAATTCCGAGCGAAATTCAAACTGAAACTATCGACTAGAATCGTTTATTTTGGACATTTTTTATTTGCGAATATCGTCGGCATCGACACTCACTTTAGCCCATAAACTGGCTTCGCAAAGCAATTAGCACATGATTTTTATTGCATATTGCCATTTGTTGATTTCATCGAACTAGCGTCGAGCACAATAATTGCAACAAGGACATCAACAATAACAAAAAAACGCGCGCGCAATTCGCAGTCACACACACACATGAGAGGCATGCACATAGATAGGGAAAATACACTTGAAAAAAAACCAAACAACAATAATAATAAAGATTTAGACTTACTCTACATGGCGTAAACACAACAAACAACAAACAAGAAACAGAACACACGACACGCCAAACGGCAAACGGCACACGGCGCACGGCACACGGCACACGGCACACGTTGCAAGCGAACGATGCGTGGCAGTATCACGTTGAATGTTGCACAGACGGAGCGACGACGACGTTTGTTGCCCGGTTCATTGGGTCAAAATGAAAGCGGAGACCAGGACCAACACACACATATACAGGACACGTTGTCGTCAACGTCGTTGCCCGTTGCAAATACCGACACTGACTGCATTCGTGAATGTTGTCGTCAGCGCATTTAAGACGCACCACACAGCCACACAGCCACACAACGATAGTGGCACACAGCCACACAGCCATAGTGCCACACACAGCTGTGAAAGTAGCTGCCACGATACGCACGACCGACACGACCGACACGACCGACACGCACGAAGCGCAGCCGACGCGTCGTCGAGAGCCGAAGCTGGCTGGGGCCATAGCAGCTGTTCGTACAGGTGCCCCACGCTCCGTCTGCGCATGCGCCGTGAGCACGACTGCCGCCAGCGCTGCGACGAAGCGCCAACGACGACGATGTGGCGGTTAGCGTTATGTTTGGTGACGAAGCTCCTCAGCACAACAAGCCACAAAATTGGCGCGCAATTTCAATTAGTTCTTCTCGTCTCGGCTAGCCATCAATTTTTTAGTCTTACTCAACCGCAAAGGGGGCATCGTGCCCTTACGGTACGAGGTCCGTACGGCCTGTCCAGGAGTTCTCATTTTATTTTCGGCTCATTAGCAAGTACTGGAGCCTGACTGCCTCTGAAGTTCATGGTTCTTGCCCGAGCATGCGAATGTGTTTCATTCACGCTCGTCGCGCTGCGGGCACGTCTCAGCACTCAAGTGCAGCCCCAAGTGCAAGCCAGCTTGGCATCAATCATACAGCAACAACAACAACAATATATATACGAGTAGCTGGAACTGCCAGCTCTAAATAGCAGCATTGAATAATTAAAAGTGTAAAGCTATAAGCAAGCTCATCAATTGCTGGGCAACACGATACTATAAAGCTGTTGCATCAATCAGATATGAGAGCAATTAAACGGCAAAGTAACTGATTGTTATGACTAACGACTCTTTATTTTATTTTTATTTATTTAACACAATAGTTGGACATTTGCATAAATAGTAAGGGACAATTCTTACACAGTTTGAGGACTGCAAGCAATTATTAAATCATGCTTATGCGAGATCTTACTCAGGAACGAACTTACATTGTGGGATTCCTTCTAGGTAGTTGAGCTATGCCAGGTCCCGCTAAGGTCTCTAACAATACAAATTTCCATCTCTGACTGTGGCCAGGAAATTATAATTATATGTGTATATATGATGATTGCATTTACACTTTTTAATTTGTACAAAGCCCTCGAAATGTAAGCTTTAATGTTTGTTGACAAAAAAAAGAAGAATAAAACAATAAATAAAAGTAAAACAGTAACTGAATCATCAGGTGACTACACTGATCGATTATTGAAAATAAGAACTCATACAAAATGAGCATTTAAAGAACACATACAAATTGTGGTTGTTTTCGCTTAAAACTTGTGCGGGGTGTCTTTCTAATCCGTGAACGCTTCGTAAACAAATAAAAGGGTATGTATAATTTCAATATTTTTCAACAGCAGCAGCAACGATTAACACCACACTTGTTAATATCCAGAGAATAAAAATACCTGTCTGTTCAAATATGTATACATTTCAGTATTCCATGCTTATTTTACCAACAACAAAAATAACGAATAATCCTTTGAAATGCGAAAGCCATAAAATAAAACAGATTCTGTGAACTTTAATATTCATTAAATACTTACAAGTATTTGATATTCTTTAATAAATCTAATTCGGTACTGGACTGCTCATTTTGTTTATGTTTCTCCCATCAGCAGGGTATATTTGAAAAAAATTTAGGTGTCTTTTCATCTTTGTAGTTGCTTCTATTTACTTAAAACTCTTTCTCAAAAAATCAAAATCGCGCGTAAAAATTCAATTTATAAGGAAAAACAGCAATCGCAATCGAAGTACATATTTTTTGGATTAATTTTTCCCAATTTGTTTCGGTTTCTTTCTAGAGAACTTTCAGATTAATTTGGTATCTTGAATAATTTAAAGGACCGTCCTACTTTATTTCCTTTCCTTACAAATATAAATGTCTCTGAACAAGTAAGAAAATTCATATTAAGCCTAAATCATATAGCTTTTCAAGGATTGAACAATTTAAAACCAGACAAGACAATCAAGGCAGAAAAGGAAGAAAAGCTCGAGTAGAATTTGAAACAAAAAAGGGGTTTCGAAGTTCAATAAATTAATGGTGTTTTAACTTATCAAATTGCTATTATTTGAAAGACAGTTGGAAATATTTTGGATATCAGACATAATAAAATAGTTTGATGGCTTGCATCATACTTCAAATGCTTCCAAATGCAATATATCTTTTGCTCATAACACAATCGGGATTTGCGAAGCTTGGAATCTCAGGCGGTTGTGACAAGTAACACTTTCCGGCGCCGTCAATCTCTACATTTCTTTATTTAACTAAAGGACAACAACCCATTTAATAAACGCTTGTGGCAAACGTAGGGCCTTGAACATACTTTAAAATAAAATTAATTCATTTCGACATAGTAAGGCTTTTTGGTAATTTTCGCAGGAAGCCCTAATAATATCAATTGTGCGTGTATTGCGAAATAAACTCATTAATATTCTCTCATTTGAACAGAGCAGGAGCAGGAGCAGGAGCTGGAGCTTCAAGCACTGCAATTTCGACTTTGTCTAGTTCGAGTAAAAACAATTCAAAGAGCTCGGCTCCCCTCATTGTTCTTTTGACCATTTGAAGTTTGTCGCAGGAGGCGTCAATGCTTGATTAAGAACCCGCTGCACCGACTTTTCATTCATTCAGTCACTCACCCATTCACCCATTCACTCATTCATCCATTCAGTCATGTCATCTGCTGTGCATTACTTTGCCTTTGCCTTGGCATTTTAATAATGAAAACTTAACGCTATTTCGCTCTCCATTTCTCCCCGTCTCCCTCTATTTTTCGTTCCGTTAGGGTTTTCAACTCTACTTGGAAAACAGTGCAAGACGAAAGGCGAGAGCCAGGGAACAACAAATGTCATGAAACTGCAGTCAACCAACAAGAGCAGCAAACAACTGAGCAAACCAGCAGCCAACCAACAACATAGCAACTAAAGCAACAACTAAAGCAACAACAACAACCAGTCCCCACCCATGAGTGCCTTCCCCCGAGTGGAAGGGTGGTGGTCGGGTGCCGGGCAGGCCGAGCAAAACGGAGCAGCGCTGAACAGCGGCCCTCGCCGCAAGCTGAAACAAAAGCGACTACAATAGATCTGCCTACTTCCGCACATGCCACAGCCCCACAGTGGCCCAAAGTTATTAGCTTTCGCATAAAAATCAAAAATCCTACTTAAAAATGTTCCCCTTGACTAATGATACATATAAATTTTGTCCTTAATCCTTATGAAACAGACAAAATTTCAGCTTGAGTTTTTTTTTTATCAAAAAAATAAAACTCAAAGAATAATCATTATTTTATAAGTTTTATTTTTTTGCTCATCAATAATGATTATTGGTTAATTTTTAAAGTAGAACTCAAAATTAATCATTAAATTGTGAGCGAATGAATACAAATTAAAATTTATAAATCATGGTGAAAATACATAGATAATCCTTAAAAAGGATGTCAGTAAATTCCTCGCTTTCCAAAAGTTACTATAAGTGTATGATTTTTTCGTTTAAAAAAAAAAAAACAAAATAATCATTATTTGCGGTCCCTGGTTTTCTTCAGTAGCTATCGATCTTTTCAGCGACAATCGTTATTATTACGAGTAGCTTCGAAATCATCCAATAGTTTCTACGTTACAAAATGAGCTTCTCTAATAAATCTAATTTCGTTTCAAGGCACACATATAATGCGAGAAAAGCAAGAGCAAATGTTAAAGTCCAGCAAGCCCGTTCGCCTATACCCAAGAAAGGAGAAACAAATAAAATAAATCCTGTACTTGGTACAAAATCTATCTTGGAACCGAAAAATATAAATCAATTCTTGGTAAAAATATTTGTGTATTAAGTTACGCTTAGCCAAAGAACTCCTATTATTTCACTTAATTTAAACATGTTGATATTTTTTCTAATATGTAGTATCAACATTTTTCAAATGCTAAAATTGATCTTTCTTTCAATAATATTAGGCGTCTTCTTCTCAACAGTAACAGGTAAGGCCGAACAGCTAAAGCTAATTTATAAGTTCATTTAAGATGTTAGACTTTTGCATAGAAGTTGACAAGTTAGTTGGAAAAAACTGCTTTTGAACCACTGTGAACTGAGCGCCATTGACTCACGGCAATGGGAAAATGAAAAACACTGTGAAAAGGCAATGAAATGCTCGTTCATAGAATACCCTACGGTAGAACGAATCTTGTCTGAGGTTAACATATTCCTAATAAAATTAAATAATTCCATAAAATAAACTGTTTTCTAACAAATCGTTTGTCAGTAGGGAGGCTTGAATATTTAATTCTGATACAGTCAGAAAAGTTGAAATTTCTTAGAATGTAGAAAGTTAACTTTGATTGGGCCTTACATTGTAGCGTATATTTTACGTGAAGCATTTCCTATCAGTAAGTTTCGATAATTTAAATGCGAATTATCTATGATATCTATAGTATGATATGTATTTTGTCTCCAACTGTGTGCTACAAACATTTCGATAGGGCCAACATATTCTGCTACCCATTAGGTGCAGAGAAACAAAGGCCAAAGAGTGTAGAAAAAGGGGAATGCCGCTTCGACCCTTCCTACGAGGAAGAGTGTGAAATGTAGCATTAAAATAAAGGAACACTCTAATAAAGAATCTTTTGTTTACTTTGCGTGCGCCTTTTTCGATAAGTGGGCGTTGCATTTGCAAACGACGAAAAAATTGACAGCGATGTGATTTAAGGATGCGGTCAGACACAACAGTAATTTGATCAAACATACACATATGTAGGTATGTAGGTGCGGGCACACTATCTGGTATCCTCAGATTTTATATCCAGTATTCTGATGGCAAACATTTATTTGTATTATAATAATAATAACAATAATATCAGCATAAATAATCGACATCACTACTTGTTGATTTATTAAATAAATACTTGTAAATAAAAAGTCTCGGCTCGTCTACCAACAGAGACTGTTGTATGTATGTACAGGGTGCGCCATCTTTGATGTCGGTATGTAGATATTGAATAACTTTGTCATTAGTGAACCGATTGACTTGAGTAGACCAGTGTTGAAAACCTCAGTTCAAGAAATGGTACAGAACCAAATTAAATAAAAATATCTCATACTTGAAAATCGGTTGTTTATTTTCAAGGATATTCAATGTTTGCATACCGACATAAAAGATGGCGTACCCTGTATGTAATGCATTATTTTTCGTAAAATATTATCAACTCACAAAATTGTACAAGCATATCCCAAAAATGTTTGTTCCTCTGAACGTACCTTAAGAAGCCCAGACAGAGCAGCTTGCCTTTTAAGTGGTGTGTGTGTGTAGGTGTGAGTGCATATTTGTCGTTGGAAAAGTGATTTCCGGCGAATGCAAGAAAAAGTTGCATATAAAAGCTGCCTTTGGCTTTGCTTAATAACGGGCAGATGCCTCAATGAAGCAGTCGATGAGAATGAGGAAAGCATTAACCAGTGTGTGTGTGTGTGTGTGTGTGTGTGTGTGAGTGTGCTTTAAAATTCAATTTCCATCTGAATACCCAGGCACAATTGAGGATGCATCTTTGGTATACAAGGGAAGCACTTAAGGTGCAAACTCAGATCTTTAATCAACAACTCTAGCTGCTTGAGATGTTGTACTTTTTTGCCAATACCAGATGCTTTCCTGGGTCCAAGAGCTGGGCATTTCATGAGCATTTCAGGTCGTACTATTGCCCTATTATATAGAAGCGTACAAGGCTGATGTTTAAGCAACTGTTTGTTAAATTGACGAGACTGGCGGCCCTTTAAAAGTACGGAATAAAGCCTCTAATCATTTTGTACTACTTGTATGTTTGCCAAATCTTTACCAACAACTAATATGAATTGTTTGTTTGTTTCCAACTCTTCAAATCGATCAAATAATTAGTTTTGAAATATATATAATTTGAGTTTTGTATTAATTCATTCGGCGCATTCTCTTCCTAGAGAAGTAAACTTAAAAAAGATCCTTTTGGATAACTTCGTTAGTATTCTACGATCAGACTGTCGCAATGTATATTTTACATTAATTCTGCCTTCTACTGCCAAATCGCCATATAAAAACCTTTACGATAACTGTACAGTACCGTAATCTCTGATAATCTCTGATGAATCATATTAAATAATTCGCATTAGACCGATCTGGATTTAACTAGTGTATGTAAGACTGTTTAGCCTTTCGCAAATTCTTTAATTTAATTTTTAGAAGCAAAAAAGTATTAACATTAATGGAAAATTGAAGCTATTTGCTCCCAGAGAAATCATTCAAAATGCAATTACAACAACACGAGTCGAACGTAATTCAGGCAATGAAACATTTTGAATTACAAATCTAATTACTCAATTTAGGGCTTTCGTTAATTACAGCCCGCATTTGAATGAATTTGAGTCCCAAAGGACAATTCCAAGACTGCTAATCATCTAATCAGCATAATTGATCGTGTATTCGGTTAAAGAACTATTTATGTACATGAAAGCTTAAAAATTATGTTAGGGGAAAGGACAGAAAGGACTTACAACATTTGATTGATTCTCTTTAGTTAATTGTACATTGTTATCAGCTCGTAAGTCCTTTCTTACTGTATTGAAGGAACTTGAAGCGATAGGACCTTCTTTTCTTTTACTCTTAATAGGTTGGACTCCCCTTGGATCACTTAATGAGGAAATAATATGGATTTAATTAAATAGCATTCTGGTCTTCAAGGCTGCATTTCAAATCAAGATACGCACATATTTGCTCTGGCAAGGACATATTACTTCAAGAGTTATGAAAACATTGCATTTTTGTTTGTTGTTGTACTTAAAAAGTAATTTAAGAACACGCCCCTAAGTGAGCCGACAGCCTTGAACCTGAACTCTGCCATGTTGGATAGTCTGTTTTTAGTACACTTTCTAGTAAACAAATTGAAAAGGAATGCTTTTTTGTGCTTGTTTCCGGTGCACACGATTTGCCATATATGCAGAAGTCGCTTAGTTTTTTTTTACAATAAAGCAAACGATAACCATCCCCTTCCCCATCAGCATCATTCAAATAATTATCTTCCACATACGTACACGTGTGGATGTCGAAATCAAAAATAAATCTGCAACTAAATCTCAAAGCCTTGGCGCACTTCATTCAGTTGCGATGCTCCTCCATATTCGTATGCTCGTAAGTATGCGTGTTGCTTTCAACAAACAAAGGCAAATAGAAATAAATGCAAAACATTCGCGATTGATGGCTCTGGCGAAGCTTGTAAGCTTACATCATTCTGGAGCTGTGTCTGAATCTAAAGTGCAGCAAACTTGGTTCAATTACCATGTGCGATTGTGGCTTGACAAGTGGCGGATTTGTCAATGGAATGGCAGTGGCACGAACGGCGCTGCTGGAGTGCTATAACTTGAAATAATGGCTCAGCAGCACAGAACATACGTACACTCGTTTAAATAGGGGCATATGTATGTATAGATTATACATGTATCTACTCTATATATTCATGTGTGTGAATGCTAGCATACAATTTGCGCGGCTAACAGGAAAGCCAAGCCAACGAGCTCTGCAACCACTCATACAAATGCAAGTGACTGCTGCTCCCTGGCATTGCCTGCAACTGAATGTGTGTGAGTATGGGTGTTGGTGTGTGTGTTGGTGTGTGTGTTGGTGTGTATGTGTGTGCAGTTAATGCATCTTGCCGTTGCGGGGCAACATTGAGCATTGAACAACAAATACACTGAACATGTATGTACATACATATATACATACAGTATAGACATATGAATGCTCATAATGCGCTGCTAATAAGCATTTATGTCTCTGCGTCTGTCAGCTCGGAGTCTGTGTGTGTGTATGTGTGTGTGTGTGTGTGTGGATACATATGCCCGTCTATGTCCACATACACTTGCCTCAAGTGTATCATAAATATTCTTCAACACTTGCAACACTTCGTGGCAGAATAAAACTACAAATTGCTATTTAAAAAGCCGGAAGAAGAGCTACAGACAATGAGCATAAAACTAATATAGAAGTCCCATTTTGAAAATAAAACTAAGGGAAAAACATAATTAGTTATTTATTTTAGAAAACAATAGCAATGAATGTGAATCTCTATTCATTAATGCGCAGTTCATCTTTCAAAGAGTAGCATTTAAGCTACATTTTAAATTACTTCCAAGCTAAATTAATTTAAAATTTTGAAGAAATTACCAAACTCAATTCTATCGCGCTAGGAGACTATAGTTAGCTAAAATGTTTCGAAGACAAATCCATACACAAAGCTTAATTGGGGTACTTGAGAGCATGTTGATACAAATGCTGCTTTAAAATTCAAAAGACTATGTTTTAAATTAAGGACGACACATAATTCTTAAAAGAAATCAGCTTTAGACGAAGATGGGACGAATGAAACGAATGCTGATGAAATGGTCTGCTTCATTATAATCTCACATTTTTAAAAATCAGTCAGTAAATATTGCTGTATAAAAAATATATTTGTTTTGTACATTTTCGGCTCATTTCCGCTTTAAAGATTGGACTTTCCTTCAAAGTGCAGTCCAAGCACACAGGCCTTAGAATATAGGAGTATTACGTGTGCTGTTATCGGAATTATCTTTAATCTAAATAAATCATTGCACATATACTTGTAGTAAATTTCATTGACGTTTCAAAGTAAAAGTAATAAGCACAAATCCCAAACTATTGGCATTTTTTACCTTCAAACCCAAGCTGTTGACTGAACACCTGCTTAAGTATTAGCGTGTATTTTCGATACCTAAGCCACTATCATATTTGTTTATCAAATAAAATAGAGATAATGATTCATAAATAGTGTATTTTATCTTCAATGTGCTGCCTACAACTATAATGTTCACTCCTTTCACTCCATACTTACTCGTACGCGTATGTGCTCATATTTGTTTTAATCCCCATATATGTACATACATATACTTGTAGTAAGTACGGCTCGCATAGTTGGGGATCAGTTGATGGCAGACGCTTGTTGGCTGCTGTCTGTTGTCTGCTGTCGCTGACTTTACACAAAAATTCGCTTTTATACGCTTCAAAATTACATTTTATTAACGCACGCACGCTTGCACAAACATACAAGCCACACAATCATACAATCATTCACACACACACACACACACACACGCACGCACACCCACAAGCCCACATATAGAGTCAGTCAGACATGTCGTCCTCGTCCTTATAGTCGTGCAGTTGGCAACACTTTCACTGCTCGCTCCCCACTCCCCACTCCCTACTCCTTGCTCCCGCCATCCCACTCCAGAGGCTGTCTGTGTCTGTTTGTTGGCTTTTCCACCGCGCTCCCTTCTTCGCTCACACTTCACTTCCCCAATGGCACAACATTTATTTTACTGTTACTTCACCTTTTTTTCGCACTTTATTACGATTTAAATTCTCATTATTCTAAGTGTTTTATGTGCATGTACGTGTGTGTGTGTGTGTGTGTGTGTGGATATGAATGTGTGGCAACTTTTGCCAACTAATGATAACTTATCTAAGCGCATTTGGTGTTCATGTGTTTGTTGATATACTTGTATGCGTGCTTGTATGTGTGTGTGTGTGTGTCTGTGTGAGGCGATAACTGTGCGAAAAATGTGTGTGAAAATGATTTAATTATTAGCGCATTAAAAATGTGCCACGCCCACAGCGCGCTATTGTCTTTCCTCCATCATCATTGTTATTGTTACTGTTGCTGTTAGTGTTAGTGTTGTTCTCGCGCTGGCACTCGACGTCATCATTATCATTAAAATGTTCGCACATAATAGTTTCGGTTGTTATCGCGTTACATAATAGTTGCGAACATTGCCATGCCTTGCGCTAATTAATGACGTAAAATATTTGTACTCCATCATCATCAGTAGCAGCAGCAGAAGCAGAAGCAGAAGCAGTAGCAGCCACCCGTCTCGCACCCCTTCACAGTCTCGCACTAACCGTGAGGCATGACAGCATCAGCCGAACTACAGTTTTTGCCTGTCGTCAATTATGAAAAGTTTTTAGCACGCGTCGCCGTCCCACCTCCTTGCGTCCTTCCACACTTATTCTTGTACGCTGTCACCTAGATTCTCCCCCTCCCCCTCCCCCTCCCACTCGATCTATCTCTCTCGCTCGCTCGTTTTGTATGCGGGTGTCTGTCTGTCTGTCTGTTCATCTTTCTGTCTAACTGTCTGTCTGTCTGTCTCTCCGCTTGTGTGTGTGTGTGTGTGTGCTTAGTCTGCTAACGGAACTTCGTTAGTTGGCGCTCAACAAGTAGGCAAACAGGCGCGCGCACTTGATCTTATCGCTGACTAGCACTGGCACTGCATACTTTTGGGCGTCGCTCAAAAGTGGTGCTCCGGCATTTTTGTTGTTTGTTCACGTGTGCAAAGTGTGAAAATTGCACAGCTTTTTTCTCTCTATACGTCTGCTATTCATTGCACACACACACACACAATCGCACACACACACACACACACACACACAGCCGCCCACAGGATGGCACAGCTAATCAGAAACCTTTAAGGAATTTCCAAGCAGTGCATATAAAGTTTAATTAAAATTATTTGTTTATTGCACACAAACAAGCATGAAATTGAAGCTTTATGAAAAGAAGCATTACAAAGAAGGAATTTAATTGCAACAACTGCCAGCTGCGCGGAATCCTTAGAAACACCATGATTGTGAGTTCTAAAAACTGAAGTGAAATAGTTTTGCAAACCTTTGTCTGCTTTTCTATTGTAATTGGGAGCGTACCACTCTTCTAATGAATTTGCACATGCTTGAGGAACACATACCACGACTAGTTGTCCATATACAGAAATATAAGACTGGTGGCACGTGCTACATATTTATGTCCTTTATGAAGAGATAGAAAATGACACATGGAATTTATAAGCCATATAGCAGACAAATACTGGAACTTTTCGCAAGTACTATAGCTCCGAGACACCGACATCTCACACTTGCAACACGACAGGACGTGTATTTAGACCCAATCTACGATTAATGCCAAGTTGAATACATCACAGGGATCAACAACAATAGCACTTTTCAATCACCTCCCTTAAAATTACTGTAACAACAACTCGAAAAGGTATTGAGGATCCATCCGCTCGACCTCTCCTTCCGTTGCCTTTAAATAATGTATAAGTAAGGATCTTTTCGATCCAAGTTTAGTTTAAAAAATTTAATATTTGGACAGATTGTAAAAAAATTCTAGTGAAAGTATGGTTTCAATATTTTTTCAAATATGCCAAAACAAAATTGCTTGCAGCTATATATTGATGGTATAAATAAACTTGACAAACAAAGGAAGAAGAAGCGGTGGAATAGGGATGAGAGACTCCAACACACTCTTAAGTAATTTAACTCTATCAAGATAATTTTAAGTGCAAATAAAAACTAGCGTCCAAACTACAAAAATGTGCCAGTTTCAGAAAAAATAAAATAAATAAAACACTGATTGTGCGGATGAAAAGAAAAACACAAAGCACTTTTTAAATTAATTTTTCATTCAGACTCGTACACATTATTTGATTGGTAGTTTGTTTTCAGGAATAATATTATTTTAATCAAGCTAGAAATAATCCCTGAATTCTACAGCACACAAATTACTTGTGCTTTGCTAAAAATTCATTTTCTCTCAAATATGAACTAAAAGCGGCCCAGTAACTAACTATTGAATTTTTTTTTTTAATCGAAGGCAAATCATGTTGGAATTAATTTCTCGAAACTTGTGACTTCCATAAGTACAAATATCTGCTTAATAGCTGGCTGCATAAGCCGCGGTATTATGCTGGCATGCAATTGCATTGCATTGCATTGAAGCCTTGGAGCTGATGGCACCTGCTCAAAGCCACCAATTATGAAGGAAGCCAGGCATGCATGCTTCCTTATACAAGCCAAGGTTGATTAGTTTTCGAAATTTGCCTAAAATTGCAATCTGTATGCCCAGCATTGCATAATGCTTGAATTGCCATGAAAAACTGTCGAACCGTATGCCTGCTCGTACCTACAAACATACATACAAGTATATTACGTATAATTGATTGAGATTGAACATACTCGTATGTATGTGTGTGTGTGTGTGTTGTGTGTGTGTGTATGCAATGTGCAGTGGTTTTTCAACAAGGTTTTGAAGCAGTTGCCATACCTGCCTGAGGGTCTCAGCATTGCGGTTGCAATTAGCGCCAGTTCAGTTTTATGGGCAGCTAAGCACACAGTTAACATTAATGGTTGACAAGTGCAACGGACCGGAGATGTGGCGGAGATGGGGTGGAAATGTTACGAATAGGTGGCGATTTCCAATGATTATGGCAAGGTTGAATGCTTTCATCAAATAGCAAGGCGGAAGCGAGAGCTTAAGCGTCTGTGGCCTGCGGTTGCCATCAGATCAAACCGATTACGTTGTTGCGCTTATACATACATACATACATACATACATACATATATACATACATACGTACATATGTATAATTGCATGCACAGCACATGCTCGTATGTACACTGATAAAAAATAACAATTTCAATTTCAAATTTAACACGTAGATTTAACAATTTTTACCATCGATTTTGCAACATCGTTTAGTAAATATAAAGTGTGCACACTTAAATTTTAAATTTAATATTGAAATATTAAAGCTAAAGTGTGACGATATTAAATCACAAGTGATGATGTGGTGACGTGGGCTTCATTCATGCCAAGGGTTTATTTTTTATAATTATAAAATATGTTATCCACTTTTTTTTTGTCTACTCTACTGTTTTTTTTTATGTGTGTTCAATATTGACATTTCCTTGATGCATATTTTATTTCTATATTTATATTTTTTTCTATAGAACCATTTTTAGCAGAAAGTAAATTTAAAATTATTTTGTTATTATGAATTAATTTTCTCGATATGTTTTTATGCCTTTTAGTACGGGGATATATAGTTTGGATCAATATTAATGTTAAAAGTGAGGGAGCAGCTGATTGAATATCACTTACTGACACATAACTTATTATATTTCTAGTATATTTACATCGACTACAAAAAACTTGAAATTAAAGTTTAGAAAAATATTATAATTTACTTACGGATGTAGTCATTTAAACTAATATTTCAACATTGAATTGAATATGACACACATTAATGACGAAGTTTTACACATTGTTTTGAATATTATTCATATTAAAATCACTAATTGAATATGTTGTTAGTAAAATTTACAATGTTTATATTTGATTTGAATATAAAATAGTAGAACGTTAAATTTAATATGAAAATATTATTCTGTACTATGCAACTTTTTTATCAGTGTATTTATTTTTGTATTCATTCATATAGTATGTGTGTGCATGCATATGTCACTCGAGCACACACATATTCACACACAATAGTTACACAGCTTCACATAAATGGCGCAATGAAGCATGCGAAGCAAAATCATCATCTTCAGATGAAATCATTTCACACTTTTGCTGTTTACTTAAGCGTAAGTCAACTTTATGAATGCTGCTGCTTGCCTGCGATGAAAGTACTAAGACAAATACGAAATGTGCTTGCACTCACACACACACATACACTCACACTTACTCGTATATAGTCACAAGTCACAAAATTGCAATAATTTTTGGTAGAAGTCGCCCTCAAAAACCGCAACGTACGACAATTTTCGCACTTTTTGTGTGCCATGTGCCATGGCCACGGGAGTAGATGGAAGGGGGAGGGCTGGTGTTGGAGCACTTGCTTGAGTCAGCGAGTAGACCAGAGATACAGTGAGATCGATGAAAAAACTGCATGAATAGTAAGTAAATGGACAGAAACTCCAACGAAAGTATTTAAAATCAAAGTACTACTTACTTTATTTGCTAGCGATTTCACGACCTTTTTAGCTTCCAATTGTGCACCCTTTCCTTCGATCCGTCCGTGGTTTTGCTAAAGTTTTTATGCCCCAAATGCAGTTTCCACATAAGAACATAATTGGTTCGTAAGATAACACAAGTAATAACACAAAATAATTCCAGACTTGTGATTTTAAACAATTAACGTACGTGCTTCCCCGAAAATCAGCAGACGTTTGTTAAATTTAAACTGCGTCTCAAGAAACTATAGAAACTATTCCACAAATAATGAAACAAGAAGTTAAATAAAAGTTAAATTAACTAATTACATTTTAAATAAATGTTCTCTAGAAAGTGGCCAAAACACACAAAATACTCCCAAAGCTCAGTTAAAGGATATGGAATATTACTTCACCTTAGCTACAGATTTCTCATGATTATAATTCATTTTAAAATGTCACTGCAGTTTAATAAATCATAAATGAATGCCATGGAGTTCCGGCGATTTCAAAATTGTTCAATAAATCAATGCCAGAGAAAGTCATCCAATTTTTGCCACTTCTGTCCCAGTTCAGAGCCTTTCCATAAAAGGGGTTGTTTATTTAATTAATAAGCATTTGAATTTTTAAACAAATATGGGTATTCAGAAAGTGATAATCAGATTATAAAAGTTTTATATAGCAGTAGCTGCAATAGGTCTGATCATCCTGCAAACTAATCCTTGCTATGACCACAAAGTAGTGCATATATTCAGTAATTCGATTTGAGCCTTCATATCTACACCAGCTACTGAGCAGCTTTTTTGTTTGAGTTCGTATCCTTTTACACACCGATATGCACATATTATTGACATTCTAGCTACTAAGCTTGTCTATGGGATACACTGATATCAACAATTTCGCTCTGCTCTTCAGAATATATGACAATATGACCATTTTCCATTTCTGTTGCCACTTTGTTAATCAAATCGAGTGATTGCTTCAGTTCTCCGGGAAAACGTATGGGAAAACTCGTCCCGACCAACAGCTCAAGTGCCAGTGTTTACCTTTGTGGGTCAATCACCAGACAATCATGACGATGATAACGATGATGATGACGATGATGATGGCGACGGCATAGATATACTTGAGTGTCCGTATCAAACAAACATATATTGTATACACACGCAGCCACACACACATTGTGTGTGTGTCCTTGCGCACACCTCAGTTGTCGGTGAAATTATTGAATGAAAGCGTAGACACACACATACGAGTATGTGCTCATTGTGTTGTGCATACAAAGAAGTGACGACTACAACAACAATGGAAGCAGTGACAGCAGCAGCAACAACAGCAACTGCGATTGAAAGTAGCAGCATATGAAATGACAAGAAAAAATTGCTGAAAATATATTTGAATCGAATGAATGCAAACAAAATAAGCACTCATATACATACATATATTCACATACACATACACATGCACATACACATACACATGCGAGTAAATGCAGAGGTCCTGCTTCAGACACCCACCAGCAAAGCCGCCGACACACCCCTAGCTTGTCGCCGTCCCTCTCCGACCGTCTGCATCCAAACTTGGCATCGAACACCGCATGTCGGGCTGTCAGCGCATTGCACACACGTGATCGATCTTTGGCGATGGCTGCGAGTACGCGACGTTGGCAAGCAGGGGGAGGGGAAGGCGGCGACGAATTCACACTGCCCTACATATTTTTGGAACCATGCGAAACACTATTCTAGTTGGCTTTTTCCAATGTTTCCACAAACATTTTCCCATTTAGTTCAGCAATCTGTCTTGTCTCCTCTGTACTTGTAGATCCACTTTATCTCTAAAATAACAAACCCCTGGTCGAATTTCAAAAGTGCTCCAGTTTTTGAAGCAAACCCTAAAAACTTTGCAAAGTGGAAGATAATTGTAAAGGAAAAGGACAGATAAGAAATAGATTTGCTGAAAATGTGGCATTTCAACTCGTTTTGTAGCAAACAATCGCATTAAATATATTCTAAATATATATACATAAATTATGAATAAATAAATTGAATTTTTTTGAACTTTGCACATATTTCAGCCATTTGTTTGTATTCATATATCCATAGGAATTTCTCGTTTTCACTTTTTTTTGTGTGTGAAAATTAAAAATTAAAATACCGTGGAGCTCAAATTTCTGGTATGCTTTTTATTTGCAATAAAATATCTTTCTGAAAAGTAGGATAAGCAGGTAAGACAGCAGGACAGCTGCTAAAGTAACCCCCAAACATTTCTATAATTGCTACAAGAACGCATCTATCCGCTATTTTGTACCAATGTGTTCTACGTCAGCACCTGCTTCTCACTTCGAACTAATCATATAAACTGGACACCTACGCACTGTGTTTGGTTTCACAATTTCTTCGAGTCCGGTATTTGCAAATAGAAGTTTCAATATTTCGGGTCCACATTTCCGAAGCAACACACAACATCCAAAGTGGCTTTTACAATGCCTATGGACTTATGATTATGAGCTTCATTGAGTTCTTGTATAACTAGTGAGTTTTTTTTTCCTTCAATTCATTTGGTGACCCCGAACGCACGGCTCAATGGTGCATGACCAGTCCGGTACCGAAATATAAAACGGAAATACCATGTGTTCAAAAGATTTTGGTAGACATGGCATTAGTTCGTGCTTTTGACAGAGTGACCAAAATTTGGGCCGTAGTCTATGGTTAGACGTTGACAGATGAGTGGATAGTGACAGAGGCACTACTACATCTATAGTCTTTGGACTTTTATTGCATGTCCGTTGGGGTGAAAGAAGGCTCTCGAAGTCCTCATGTGCTCTTGCTATTAATTTTCCAGCGCTCATGAACCTCAAAGGCTAAGAACTGCAGCATCACAAAAAAAAATCCTGATTGATGGCGGCTGTTAGCCAGTGTGATTAAAGGTTTTTTTATTTTTGGAACAGGCAGTGCGCATTCCCAAAATGGCGTCGCGATTTCTATTTTTTTTTTTTTCTGGGCGTTTCAGGCGGCGAAGCAGTTGAAAAACACGCTCAGGTGTCTTTTGGCCTAAGTTTTCGTGCAAAAGTTTGCACAGCACAAACATCAAATGTTTCGCATCCGTGTGTGTATGCGTGTGTGCTTTTGTTGTTGTTTTTTTTTTCTGTTTGTTGATATATAGTATGTGTATGTGTGTTGATTTTTTTTTTGCCTGCCGCTTCTCATGTTGGCTGTTGGCTTGTTTGCTTGCTTGTTTGCCAGCTTGTTTGTTTGAGTTGCTGTTAGAATTATTTTTTCCACTAACGCAAAGCCGCGCCGCACACACACACACACACACACATACACACAGACACATGGTAGTTGCATGGCCAACGTCCTGCCTTGTTCTTGACACACGCACACACGTACACGTACATATGGCAAAGCAAACAAGCATAGATTTAATGCAGCAGAGTTCCATGCGCTTTGTTGTCTGTTTGGCCATTCCAAAGAAGCAAACGATAGGAAACTGCAGAACTGCAGACCCAGCCCTTTTGTCCACCGACTGCTAAGGCTGCAGAGGCTATCTTTCGTTAAAACTCAATGCCAGTGCCTCTAACGCAACCTCGTAGCACCGATGCACATACACATCGAGGCATGCATTGTATATATGTACTATACATATATATATATATATATATGTATAAGTGTATTTGTATGGGAAAAACACGAGTAATTAGTTCCTGGAAAATGGCGTGCTTCACAAAAGTCATGCGATTCGTAGTTACCAGCGAGAAGAGATGCTAGTGATGGCTTTTTGATAATTAAATGACAAATTTGTAATCAAACATACCAAAGTTTCCCTAGGAAGGCGTGGAAATAATGAAAATTAATGTAAAAGTATTTCTACCTTAAAAATCCCATTTTAATAAACACCAGGCCTTGAGCTTAACATGGTTGCATTCTAAAACCTATCCCCAACTAAACGTATCGAAAATGTTCAGATGTAGCAGCTTTTCGAAGCACTCTCAATAGATTAACAATTGGCATTCTGGGAATAGTTACCAGATATACTGTACATGACTTAATATTTCAAAAAATCGTGTTTTTTTTTAAACTTGACAATTTTTTAATTAAAATTAACAAAGCTTTTAATTTTCATATAAGACGAAATATACACAAAACCCATTCGGTTTTCCGTAATATTCGTAATATGCGCGCACTGTATACGTACTATTCACACCTTAGCATTATTTCTAGAACTGATCATCTTATGGAAGTGATCTTAAGACTTCCAATATGTCAAAAGTTCAATGGCTTCTATGATATCTATATTAAGAACGGGTTGCCATACACACATACATACAGACTCACAGAATGCATACAAGTCTAGAGCTCATAGCTCTTATGAAGACATCCATCGGAAGAAACTCCGATTTTAGAGAACTGAAGCAGAGAGAGATTTTATGCTCCGCTTACAGTTTTCTGATGTTCCTTATATTTATGTATTTCAAGAGCATATTAATAGTTTTGATAAGTTTCACAATTAGTTGTTTAAACAATCGCGATAGGGGTTTACTTTAGTGGATTCTGGGAACATTCTGCGATCATTATACTTCAAATTCAAGTCACTTGAAGTATGAACGGTTGGTCTGAGTTTCAAAGCTCCGCTATCTAAAAAGTGTGGAATATCCATATCCTACCCATAGGGGATAGCCATTTAAGATTATTTTAGTAATAGGACTGCTGGCGTTGGCAAGGGCTCGAGCTATAGTGTGAAGGCTTAGCATATACATACATAAGTAGTAGACGATCTAGACTAACTTTTTGAATGGAAAATTGTACTCGCAATTTTGGCAACTTCTATCACACAAAGCGAACAAATGTGGAAAAACCGCGAAAACTGGAAAAACAATTTCACTCAACTGGAATTGCACAAGTCCGGGAAAAAAAAGATTCACAGGGGCCACATAACAGCTGATCGCATTCACAATGAGTCGCAATTACAGCTTGGGCTTAAAGTTTAAACCTAAAAAGGGCAGGAGGCGCTGCGTCGATTTATGATTGCATACTTTCGGGCTCAAATTATATTTAAAATGCAATCTCCTGTTGATCAAAACTGCACAACAGACCAACAAATAGGTCGCTTTTTTGCGCAATTCTACAAGAAAAGAGGGTCGTCAGGACGCACAGATAAGAAGAAAAATGCAGAGGGGATCTTAAAAAGCATATATGGAGGTATCCCTAATTTAAGCCTAGACTTTAAGGACTTCGAAAACTATAAATACCGCTGCAGGAAGTGTTCCTGTGGAGCAGAGTTTTTAACCCAAATAACAAGTAGCATTTTTTGGTCTTAAGAATAAATTATTTAATACATTTTTGTTTTGAAATAAGTAAACAAAATTAATATATTCAATGCTATTTGAACTCTTTATTGAACAAGATTAGGAGCAATTACAAATGCAAGCTTTGTAATAGAACATGTGTATCTGAACCGCAATATCTGAACAGTTGACAGATTGTTTCGCGTGCTGTCGGAAAAAAGAAGCTCCTGTAGCCTGTTGGGCGTTCCATAAATACAACAATGACTGTACAATAAATAAATACCTGAATAGCAATAAAAACCATATACATATATCGCATCGAACAGCCGTCAGCGATTTATTAATTTACTGTGCAACGTTTCAAACTGACTGACAGACTGACTCACTGACTGGCTTTCTGGCTGACTGGTTGGCAATGAGTTTCAATTTCGCTGCTTGTGAATTGTCTGATCAGGCATCTAGTATGCATGGCACACATTGCAACTACAATATTGCCAGTAGCATGGAGACGAAACCAGACAACTGTCAAGGAAACACTTTAACAACTCTATTCGTTGTCACTCTGACGCTCTTGTCAACTTTTTATTGCATCCTGGCTGCTTGCATAGCCAACAATGTTGCCAAAATGTCTTACAACTCAATGTCAATTGTCAGCATCAGTGCATTCAGTGCATGCAGTGCCCAGCACTCGAACTTGGAGAGCTCCCGCTGTGTGCCTAAGGCGCACCAGCCACGCCCCCAACACATGGGCGCGCTTACAAATGGCCAGACACAGAGCCAGAAGCAGACAGGAGGACGGTTGGGTTGGTAGGAAGGCAAGCACTCCACATTTTAGTCCGTTTTGGTTACACTTTTACTCTTGATTCGATTCAAGCATTTGCCGAAGGCGGCCACGACTACAGGTGAAAGATATAAACTTAATTGTGTAAATTGGGTTAAAAAACTTTGACACATGTGCGGGTTAAACAAATTGATGTGTGAAGAAGCTACCAACGATGTGGACATAGCCTCCGATGCCGTTCATTGACTTGACTGGCAAAGAAGGATGAAAGTTATTCCTCCTGCTCCTGGAGCAGAGTGTTCTGGGGCTGCTGGTGGTGTTGTGTTGATACTGAGATTGGGACTGGGAATGGGACTGGGAGTGGGACTGGGAGTGGAAGTGGGAATGAGCCGTGGCAAAAGTTTCACACACGTCTCGCAGCCCAGTCAACCATTCACCCATCCAGGCCATCGAGTCAGCTCGGGGCCCACAACTCGCCCCTTTGTGCCGTTGTAATGCAATTTTATTTCATTTCATTGAAAGAAAAGTTTTCTCTTCGAATTCTTTTACTTCAGCCTTCACCTCCTCCTCTTTCTCTCTTGCCGCTAACAGCAACGCTTTCTCTCTATACGTGCGCTACTTACATGTAAGTATAGTATGTGTATGTATGTATGTACATATGTATGTATGTATGTATGTATGTATGTATGTATGTATGTATGTATGTATGTATGTGTGGCAGTACAAAGACAAATTTGCTTTACACCGGCAAATTGCACGTCGCCGAACATTCCTCGTTTCTGTTCATGCCCCAGCGCCCCCGCGCCCACTCTTAGCCAATATATGCAAATCTTTGATGTAAGTAATAATTTCCTTCCCCAGTTCAAAACTTCGGATTGTAAATTATGAACGTGCGATAATTTCACTCCAGTCTGCCACAAAGTTCAAACGCGATGACGACACTGATTTCAAACTTGAAGCACAAATGCCACCCACGAGTACAACGGAGGGAGCAACATAGTATTTCCTTAGTCGATAAACGAGTAATCAACCTCTTCCAGCGCGCTATTGCACCTATGTACATATGTCCATACATACATACATATCTATATGATATACATACATACTATGGTCAACAAATTTTAGGTCGAACAATGCTTTTTATACCCTGTACCCGAAGGGTAAAAAGGGTATATTAGGCTTGTGCAAAGTATGTAACATGCAGAAGGAAGCATCTTCGACCCCATAAAGTATATATATTCTGAATAAGCATGAAGAGAGAAATCGATCTAGACATGTCCGTCCGTCCGTCCGTCTGTCCGTCTGTCCGTCCGTCTGGATGAACGCAAGGATCTCAGAAACTATAAAAGCTAGAATAACCAAAGTTGGCATCCAGATTCTCCTAGGTCCGAGAAAGGACGAGGTTATTTTATTTTTGGAATTTCCCCCCCCCCCCCCCCCCCCCCCCCCCCCCCCCTTTCCCCGCTACAGAATTTCGTCAATAGCGTCCACATTTCAAATGCTACCTAAACCAAACTTTGCACACATAATTTATTTATAACTATCTACTGTTGTTTAAAATTTTATTCAATTCTGTCAATTCTAATTCTAATTAAAAGTTATTAGCGAAACAAATTCTCGCTAGTACAAACCCCCCCCCCCCCCCCCCCAAACTGCAGCAACAAGTTCGCTCTTCTTCTTCCTCTTTTTGCTGCTGCTATGGGCGCATATAACTCAGTGACGGAAGTTTCAGGGTATTACACTGTCGGGCTTGCTCGACTGTAGCGTTCTCTCTTGTTTTACACTAATCATTTGTGCTTACGACCGCTTCGTTCGAAAACAATTTGGTTAAATAACCTCACTCTATTTTAAACAACTATGTACATACATACATGAATATACCAAATTCTTTTTTAACACGGTATTTTTTTTACACGATTTTGATATCACACGGTTTGAAAATTAAAAATTGCATTCACATATATTTCTTAAGAGATAAGGAACCAACCAACCACTTATTTTTGCATATGATCAATGTCTTTTTTTACACAGTTGTTCCAAGTACACCTAATTCTGTTTTTACACGGTATATTAGTTAATCTACCGTGTAAAAACAGAATTAGGTGTACTTGGTTTCGATGCGAATTTCCTTAAAATGTAGTAACATTTCGCTCCGTTACTGGGCTTAATCGAAAATGCAGAGGCCTTCCATTGCCTCATGGCATACAAGTAGAACGGTCGTCATATTTCTCGCATTTGCTCCCCCAGCACTTGCCCCCCGCACCCGGCGACCGCACTTTTGTTTCATCTCGGAAATCTGGCAGTGAAATGTCTATGTCAAAGCAATTGCCATCTGCTTAGAGCTGCACACATGCATCGACGTGGTTTATAAAACACACGACCAGGGCGTAAAAACCGCAGCGCTTCATGCGCTGAGCACGCCTCGGCTTTTGCAACAAATACCCCGCCGCCGCCGCCCCCGCTGCAGTCTCCACCTCCTTCACCCCCTTCACCACCACGACAATCCACCCAATGCACATTTTACAAGCTGTCCAGGCAAAAAATTTTGCAATTTGAAACAAGCCGCAAGCACTCAGTGTACAAGGCTTAGAAGGGCCATGAAGTGGTTGCATGGCAGCCCATCTAGGGTTGGGAGTCGATCGGGGGAACGGGCGAACGGGCGAACCAGCCACCCACCCAGCCGGCCAGTCGACCTCCCGTCCGCGTGCCTAGCATGCATCGCATGCCCGTGGACATTTTCGCACTCGCATAACTTCGACAGCATTTTTCAGCATTACAATTAACTGGCCGGGACCAACAGAGCCCGCAACTCGCGGCCAACAACAGCAGCAGCGGCCTAACACGGTCGGATCGGGGCTGGGCTGCAACAAACAGACGACCACAGCTGCCATCGCCACCGACCACTGCAATGAGTGCGGCCTCTACGTGTTTATATACTTACATGCTACACATACATACATATATATGTATGTACATTTGTATGGGTGTATGCATTTGCGGGGGTGTGACTGTTTGTGCGAGCCAATGATTGCAAATGTCTACGTGTACACTCAAAAAAACAGCATCGCAACACGATCTAAGCTCTGAAAAATTTAATTACTTGTATTTTAGAGATAAATTTCACTACAAAAACAATCAGCCCTTTCCCCTGCTCAGTGAAAAGCGCATCAAATAAACAGGCTGTTCGATTTTGGCAAACAGGAGTTATTATTCATCAATAGATGATATAATTTTTTTTATTTTTAGACGACTCGTTTAGGAACTCTTTTTCAATTTCTGGATCTCATAACATTTCCTAATTTAAATATTGCCATCAAAATATAATATTTAAACAGGGACTGACATTTTTGTAAATAGAAACTAAAATAAAGATGGGCCTGGGCGCGAAGGCAGAGGCCTTTTTTTAGGTTCCTATGGTATAAGACGAGGCTCATCGATAAAAACGAGCACCGAGAACTTTTCAACAATTATAGCTGGAGACACCAAACTTGGTACGATGCTTGTCTTTTCCATATACAGTGAACGTTTTTTACAAACCATTCAAGTATATTATATTTAAATATGACTGATAAGACCGATCTCCCTTAAGTAGTACAACTTTTTTGCTTATTAAGATACATATCTTGGCCACATTTGGTATTTAAAAGTCTTGTTTAATTTCTCTTAGTCTAAACGTTTCTGCTCTCACATCAATAATAATCGATATACTATAACATAAAGAAAACTTCAAAAATCGCATACAAGACCTAACAATTAAAATTAATTAAACAATTTTTTTTTTTACTTTCAAGGTCGACTTTTTATAAAAGAGGAAATGCACGTATTCTCTTAAGATGAGTAGTAAAAAATAATGATATATACAAAAATATGTCAAAATAAATATCTCACTAAAAGCTCAAAAGCTGTTCCTGAGCTCAATTGGTAAGAAGAGAAGCTGGTTAGTTCCTTATATATTAGGATTTAAAATTAAAAATTGAAATATGATTAATATAAGAAAGTCTCAACTTAAAAGATAAGAAAGCCTACAAAAAAGCTGTACAATAACGTCTATAAATGCCCCCGACACGTTGGGGGAATTTTATTTGTCAGTTGGCCAGCTATGCCCCGATTCACAGCCATATGTGGTCAGAGACATTATAGACCTGACAATCTAAACAAATAGTATGTAGAAGAGGAAAATTAATTCTACTTAGGAGCTAATTAGAAAAAGTAAGGAGTAGAAAGAGACAGAGGTAAAGAGGGAGAGAAAGGAAGAGGAAGAGAAAGGGGAAGAGAGAAACAGGGAAAGAGAAAGATGGAACAAGAAAAATAAAAGGAGAAAGAGGGAAATCTCCAACCCGGTGGGGGAAAGTTTTAAGCCAGTCCGGCCAGCTATAATGAATGATTGCAACCCAGTTCAGGTTCAGTCACGGAGAATTATTTCAGATTTTTCCGAGTGCATGGTGTGTTGGTATTTTTCCACTTTACGCTCCACACAAAAACAATAAGCCGCTCAGAGCGTCACATCAACTTTCCTAATGTAGCGGCCAGGAGCAGCCTCAATTGGGCTGAAAAGCACTTTTAGAAATATGCATGAAAAATATTATGAAAAAAAGGACTAAGCGCTCCTCAAACAACAACAAAAAAATACAGAAATTAAAATTGCAGTTGCAATTTCAAACTTCGAGTGATGCTTAAATACAAAACGTAAATTCAGCCCAATGCGAGCATGGGGGTCAACTGATGTGAGAAAGACGTTGGGCACGGGTCCTGTCATTTGCTGCTGCCGAGCAGGACAAGGACACCGGAGTATTCAAAAGCTAAAGCAGGTGTGTACGGTGCCGTACTCAGAAATGTTCGTGTGGATGGCCGTAGGCGGCTTAATAGTGCCAATGTTAGCATGTCATTCCACAAGGACATCTCTTGGATGTACTGGACCCTCTTTGAGTTCAAAGCATTGAGCATTTGTATCGTGATTTCAGATAAACAATTCAATGGTACAGTAAAAAGCCTATTGATGGCCGAAGCTCAAAGACCTTTGAAAGTAGCACGTGGCCGAAAACAGTGACCATTAGAACTAAGAATATTGTACGCATTTTACTGAAAACATTACACCTCGCAGTCTAAAACTCGGTAGTTACAAGTGAAATCAAATTTAATTGAAAACAAGCTCAACTCTTTGAATCATCCGTGAATCCTTTCACACGCTTTCCAGCACTGAACGATGTCTCGGATTCGATTATAAACCAGCACAGGGCTGCCAATTCGGGTTTTCCCCGTCAAATCGGTCTGTTAAAATCATATTGTAGGAACAAATTGCGTTGTTATTTGTAGAGGTGCGAATGCATTCTAGGGATGTAGTAAGTCGAAGGAAAAACAACAATGTTGATGTGCATCGATGTCTCTTTATAAAAAATCGATGCATGGTCGATGCATCGCAAAAAAAACATGTATGCATCGCTGTTTTAAAAAATTAAAGAAGCTAATATTAGGGAGAAAATCAACAGAGAGGTTTGAAATAAAAAATGTTTATATATCAAGAGAGACTGTCATAGTATTTTACTTAATGTTGTCAATCAATAAAGTACTCCTAATATTGACTTCTGATGAACTTGTATGGCTTACAGAAAGAAACTGATTAAAAACAATGACGCGTTGCAGCTACGCCTTAAAAGGCATGATTAAAATCTAAAATTTATATTACAAAATACACATTTTAATGAAAACATCAAATAATTTATAATACAAATATACCTTCTTCCGTAAACCAAACAACAAAGAAATGTGACCGCCCAACAAAACATACACAATGTTCGATGTTTGGACAAACATCGATGGATCGACGATGCATCGTTAGTAAAAAAAAACGATCGGAAAACATCGCTGCATCGTGGTAAAAACATCGTTGATGCTCATACATCAATGTTTTTTTAAATCCCTAATGCATTCATGCCGAAAGAATACAAAAATACCGAAATGCAGCTTTTTTCCCTCTAAAAAGTTGGCAGCCCTGCATCTGTCGACCGCCATTAAGGTGTCGAAGCTCAAGTCTACACGTGCTCTTTCGTGGAAAACCGTGGCGAACCGAGCACCGGGAAAAGTTGTTCAGAACTAAATAAATATGACTTATCAATTATATCGCTGCAGCACTCTTGGCATCACATTGCGGGAGACTCTAGACGATCTTTTGCAGGTATGCTTTAGAAATGTACACTCACAACAGGTGCAATGCAAGAATACTTTTAAGCGTAAAACCATAATTATAGGCTGGCGAAGTTACAGCGGATTTGGCTTTAAAAGTGATGCAACAATTCGATAAGAGCATCAATACTGTCATCGGCCAAGAGACAAAAACGCGAATCAAATTCAAGGCCGGCAGACTGGAGACCTATCAATTTTGCGACGATGTCTGGACTTTCGTCCTCAGCGACGTGGACTTCCACATGGGCAAGCAAGTCGTAAACGTCGACAGAATCAAAATTGTGGCTTGCGATGGCAAGCCTTCTAAGGATACCTAATTTTATGATCAAGGACGCGCATGCGCAGCGACAAACATTCTACAATGAGGATGTATAACACTTTTCATGTCTTTGTTCGGAACTATGCATTTTAAAAGTAGTGTATAATTAAGTTATCCGATTTCTAATTATTTGTACAAATTGAAAAGGACCTAAAGCTATGGCTAATAGAACAGCGATGTTAGTCAGGCGTTTATGAACGCTGTAGTTTCAAAGGAACCTGAAATACATAAGTAATTTTTGACTTCCAGGGATTCTTCATACCCTTTTAGATAGAAGGTAGACTCAGATGACTCGTCTGTACGTAATATAATAATATACATATATATTTTTTTATTTATTTATGGACAAAAAGAGCTGTGGATGTGAGAAAAATAAATCAACACAATTCAGAACTTATACTAGATGAAACTAAAGAAAAACAAAGCCTTTAGAAATAACAAAAATGTCTAATGACGAATCCGACTCGGTGGGGGAATTTTATTTGCCAAACGGCCAGCTATGCCCCGATTCACAGCAGAGATTAGTCAGATACATTGTTAGACCTAACAAAAATGAAAAGGAGGAGAGAAAAAATATAAAAATTTAATATAAGTTCACATCCAAATGTTATAAGCGACGTTATAGATCTGACAAAAAATAGTAAGTAGAGGAGAAAACTAAATTCTAATTAAGAGCTAATAACAATATTTAAGGAACAAAAAGAGATAAAGAAAAATTTTATTGAGAGTCCAGCAAGCTTTTATGCAAATTTGACAATTTTAGAAGATGAGCCAAAGTAAGGTAATATGGATAAGCCTATTTATAGAGAGAGTTCTGTCCTAAATTTCTGGCACGAAATGATGTTTTCCATGTTCCTTTCCCAGATGTAGTCAAGAGTTTCTCAACAACTCTCCCAATGGCTCATTAGGGCATGAAAATGGTAGTCCAGCTGGCCCATTGGAATCGTCTTTAATACCACTTTCAACAGTAAATTCAGGACTTACATTTCTTCCATCCCCAGCCTCCGGGTTGCACCCCGAGAATTATTTCTTTTTTTGGCATTGCAATTCGTAAAGCTTCATTAGACGCAGGCAACTGGAGTCACAGCATTGGACAGCCTATATTGGTGTTTTACATAACCACACACACACTCTTAAACACATGTGTGTGCATGTCCTAGTTAGGACATGTGCGTGGCGGGGTCGCCACACCTTGGGCTCAGGCATCTGCTCCAGCTCTGGCTCCGGCAGTCACTGCTGCGCTCGAAGCTATTTTAAGCGAAAGTGAAGAAACGTGATTGAAATTTTATCTTTGGCAAAAAATCGAAGAAATATTTTGCTTCTGCTGTGGCTGCTGCTTGAGCCATTTTTTTTTCTTTCTTTTTTTTTTTTTGGTTCGCTTTGCTTTTGCGACTCCTGATGCTTCTCTACTTCACTGCTGCCAAGCTACTGTCCAGGAGCTAGCCCCATGCACACATACTCGCACATACATACAAGTATATTCGGATGTTTCCAGCACTCGCACAATTTTACATGCACGTAGGCGTCGTACAATGGGCGAACTTTGAATCGCAGCCTGACAAAATCAAAACTATTCTCGCTTAAGCGAACAGTAACAGTAACTGGCATCGTGTAGGTTTCATCTTATATTCAAATAAAAACGTTATTACTTAAGATTCTGCTTCATCTTTGCGTTCATACAGAGAGACAGCTGTATCGAATCAGCGAATTTGTCTGTTAACTCTCAGGTACAGGGCTGAAATATACAGAATGTGAATCAAATCTCCCTAAAGGGTCACTTAGGCTGATCATAGGTCATAAGTATATTAAAACCAGGCTTCTGAAAAAAGATTTTAAAAAATATAGCTTCTGAAAACGTCAATACTTTTTAATAATTAAAACTTTAAGGATTGAAAAATGAAATTAAAAAATATCGAACCCGACTCAGCTTTTCCCCGATTCACAGCAGAGAGAAGTCAGAGACATTAAAAGACCTAACGAAAAAGAAATGGAGATGAAGAAATAGCAATAAAAAATAAAAAAGAATAATGATGCTATTCAAATTCAAATACATACTTGCCATTGCAGTTCAAGTTAATATTTGTGTTTCAAGTCCCAACCAATAGCCAAAAATAAGAAAAGAAATAAGAGCCTTTTTCATTTTAAAATGCAAATTCTGTCACAAGAGGTAGAAGATAGTCATTTAAAAGAACACTCTAGTTTTTGTTTTAAATGAAAATACTGCGGATGTAAAATGGTGGACTCTGCAAAGTATTAATTTTAATAAAAGAGAACGAAGTATGATGAGATAAAAGTAACAAATTTAAATACTTAAATATTAAAAGACAAAATATAATTAAAAGCTAAAATGTGGAGAACCACTGACCCATTGAGGGAAGGTTTATTAGCCAGCCCGGCAAGCTATGCCCATTACTCCAAATTTCGATGACTGTCAATATTAATCTGGGCTGTATATTGGAAATAATGGAATAGTAAAAAAGAAAATACAATTTTGAGAATGCATTTGGATATTTAAGCAATTAGAATCTCCGTCTAGACCATGGTAGAGTATTGTTTGGTCCTTCCAATTCCTCACTGGTGTCTTTAGCGTTGGCGTTAACCGTTACGCCACCATCAGCCGTCTTTGGTTGCCATTTGGCTCGATGCTCTGTGCTATTCTGACTCTCCGGCTCCGGCTCTGGCTCTGGTGCTGATATTTGCATTGAAATGTTGAGTAATTGGAAAACCAATCTGAAGCATCTGCACTTGTTTTGCATACACTTTTGGCCTGACAGACGCGACGCGACGCAACTCAACGCGCATTCGCCTCGATTTTTCAAACCGAAATCGACACACGCACACACATATATATCTATACATATATATGTACTATTCTATATACATATGTATATGGAGGGCAAGGCATGCCCATGCTGCAATGTCCTCCCACCATCGAAAGCCCGACCGGCAGGTACATTCGTTACCGCCATCGGCGCTGCTGCTAAAAATAAATTGTTTTTAAATAGCTCACATCGCTCGCACTCTGGCACTGGCGTTTACCCTTCGTCCTGTAGGATAACAGCAGCAGGAGAGCAACAGCAATAACAGCAGCAACAACAAGAAAATTGAACAATGAACGCGTTTCCTGTGTTGCTTCCTGATTCCTGAACTTATTTGTTTTCAATTTTATTATGTATTTTTTCTCCATCTTCCTCTTCTTCTCATACCCTTCGAAACGAAGCGTTTGATTTTGCCATTAACGTTTGTAACCCATAAGGCGACACCTCGCTTAGTAGTACACCTAATTCTGTTTTTACACGGTAGCTTGGTTCCAGAAACAACCGTGTAAAGGACATTGTTCATATGCACAAATATGTGCTTGGTTCCTTATCACTAAATAAATATATATGCAATTTTTTATTTTCACACCGTGTGATATCAAAATCGTGTAAAAAGAAGACCGTGTAAAAACAGAATTAGGTGTATATTGATCAAATAATATGCTTTTGTAAACTTGTTACTTATTTAATTCAAACTTCTTTTGAAAAAGAGACTCAATGACACCTTATTCAATCAAATACATAATCTGAAAACATAGTTTTTAAAAAGTATAGGAATAATATATATTTTATATTTCCATGTTAGCTGTTTTCGAATTTTTGGCTTTGTCATTGGCAAGGTTGGCAAATCTGAAAAGTGGTTTATTAATCGTATTTTTAAAAAATATAGGAATACTATATACTATATTTCCATGTTTGTTTTGCGTATAAATGTTAGCTGATTCGAATTTTTTGCAGGGTATATGGCTTTGTCATTGGCACGGTTCTTTGCTGGTTCTTCGTTTCGTGTCAAGGCACCCACGACCTGGCAGGGAAGCGATTTATGCATCGCCAATTATTGAAGTCATCACAATTTTGTCGCGACTACAAGACAGACTGGATAAGTTGCCTATTACGTAGCAGACTATTAAGGCGGGTGGTACACGAATTCAAAGTAGTGTCAATATCAGAAAACCAGCTAGTCGATGCGAAGATTCTTAAAACTAGTACGTATCATATTACAAAAAAGAAGTTACAGTATAAGTAGAGGTCGTATGTCTATAGGTTGTATCATATGTAGTATCAAGATGCAGCCTTTTGGACACAGAAAAGAAAGTTTCTTTATTTTAGATTATCTGCCAAACTCAATTTATTCGTCTCATACAATTTTGAAGATTTTTCCAGGCCTACTCCTCAAATAGGTCCCTTAACTATGTCGACCGCGTGCACGATTTTTCTGCAATTCACTTGGCTTATTGGTAGCAACGAAGTATTGGTATTTGGTCCATTTATATTGCTCATCGCGGCGGCTGCTGGTCACGTGGCAGACAGCGCGGTCGACCGTAAGGAAAACTGGTGCTAACCATGCCGCATGGCTGTCCGGGCGTTCTAGGTGCTCCAATGCCGTCGCAGCCACTGCTGCTGGCAGGCGGTTGATCATGGGGCTGCTGACAGCCTTGTTGACGTGTCTGGCCCTGTTGACGGGTCTGCTGATGTGTCCGCTGGTCGCGCGTCTGCTGGCAAGGATCCTGATTACGCGTCTTCTGTCTAGGCGAGCGTTGCGTTGCGGTGTTGTTGCGTTGTTGCGCCCGTGGCTCTGGCTGAGACGAGTTCACAAGCTCGTCGAAGGGCGCATAATTCTCCATGGAGCTAAAACCGTGGAATGTCGTATTATCGCCAGCATTATTATTGTAGCCAGTCTGCTGTGTTGATTCGAATGAGGGACCAAAGGTCGGCGGGGTTATATTTGTAAGATATGGGTTGCTCGATTGTGCGCCCGAAGCCCCACTTACTCCTGTGCTCTCGAATTGAGGACTAGACATGTCCTCTAGGCGCTGACTATCTGGAATCGGCGTGGTATATACACGCGTTACAGATGTCACGGAAGTCTTCACAGTTATTTCTTCGACTTCGCCTACTAGGTTGCCATTGCCAGGGGCTCCTCCGTTGTCGGGCATGTTGCCATCGGATGCTTGTTTGGCGATGCGCCGAGTAACTGTCTGCTCTGATGTCACATGATGCACAGAAGCAGGCGTCTTGGTCTCGGCGCTGCCATCAAGCGCCGGATCAGTTGCATTTTCAATGCACACTCCTTGAGAAGTTTGGTTGGCGAATGGTCCTTCTGCCGAAGGCATGGCTGTATCATTGCGTGAATTGCAAGGAGCTGGAGGCTGGGCGGAGTAGTAGCACGGGGGACCAATGTCCGCGGCCTTCTGCCCAGCCGAATACTGTGGAGCCTGAGGGGTCTGGTAGCAACACATTGATGGTGGTGTAACATCGTCCAAGCATTCGTTCGATTCCTCCGGTGAATAATAATTTTCGTTGCTCAAGCCCGATCGAGGGTCACACGATTGACGGGAAGGTGGCATTTGGGATCGGGAAAACGAAGATGGATTCTTTTCGGGCTCATCACAAACACAGCGATGAGCCACACTCGGCAGAGTGGTGCCAAATGATGGTGCCGAAACATCGCACAGATTCTCACTCGGCATCGAGAGTCCGCGCTGATCTCGACCTCTAGCCATAGACGACGGAGCGGACATCTCATTTAAATCGTCGCTTGGCATGCCCAGCTGATGTCTGCTCGGTGGATGTGAGATTTTTGTACTTGGCGGCATGCTGGCGGCTTGGTCCCATGGTTGACTGCGTGACACGCAACGCGTATTCGTATTCTCATGAGAGCTGTCAAACGAGGGTTGGCTTACGTCAGCCAGATACTCGTTGCGAGAATTATGCATATTATTTGGAGGGCAGGGACTACCTCCGTACTGCTGGCCTGGGTTCCCTCGACCAAATCCACTACTGTACCCATACGATGGAGCGCTAACATCCGCAAGACGTTCCGACGGGTATGACATATTTTGACCCCGTCCAGTTGCTGACTGCTCCGGTCTTCCGTATCCCATATTTTGAGCTCCAAATGAAGGCATGGCTTCTGTGTTCTCCGGAGCGCATGTGCAGGGAGAACCGCAATCAAGTGGCGGTGCGCTCACGTTGTCTAGACGCTCAGATGGGTACGATACATTGGGACCACGTCGCGCCACGGACCGTGGTTCATCATCAAAAGCGCTGAACATAGGCATCGATACATTAGCCAACTGCTCGGACTGTCCATGTGCTCCCGATGTATCGCCAAAAGATGGCGCCGAAATGTCCCCAATGTTCTGTTGACTTGGTATGCACGGAAAACTTTGTCCACGCCGCAAAGTTGTTGTATTAGCGGATCTGTTAGCTTGGGAGCAATGTAGTGGAGGCATGGAGACATCTGACAAATAATCGCTTTGCTTGGTAGCCACATTTTTGGATTGTGAACAGTTCCGAGCGAAGCTAGGCGCACTAGTATCCTCCAGAAAATCGCTTTGATGCAGTTGGCTGGGCTCCGACCGCGGTCGGCGTAGGTTGCTTTTGCTTCTATAGCTCGACGTTTTAGTGGTGACGAGACAGTCCTCATTCATCGTCCTCCTTGTTGTATCAAAGGGCGGTGCCGATACATCACACAGTTGCTCTCTGGGAAAGGACTGCTGCGCCGCACTGCGTCCACTCTCGCTCTGATATCTTTGTTGTTTCGGGGCTTGTCGTGTGGAGGAACTGCAGACGTCTTCGAACGAAGGCATGGAAACATCTTCCAAGCACTCATTAGGAGCGTTAGATGCAAATGTTGGTGCCGACTCATCGCACAACTGTTGCGTTGGCAGAGTTCGTTGCATTTGGGATCTGTTAGGCTCTTGTGTGTTGCTATACCCAAAAGAGGGCGCACTCTCCTCATCTAAGCATTCATTAGGAAAAGACACTTGAGCCCGTCCATACGATTCGCTAACTCCACCATAAGAAGGCATAGACACATCCTGTAAGCACTCGTCGGGCATTTGATTGTACTGAGGACCGCTGGATTCAAATGAAGGTGCAGACTCATTACACAATTGCTGGGATGGCAGCGTTTGCTGCCTTCTGGATCTGGCAACATCCTGCGGCATACTGCGTGCAAAAGCCGGGGCGCTCACATCGTCCAAGCATTCAGAAGGTTGGGACATTTGGGTCTGTCCATAAGCAGAAGTGCCAGAAGCCCCGCCATATGAGGGCATGGTCATATCCTCCAAGCACTCATTCGGCATTTGATTGTACTGAGGACCGGTGGATGCAAACGATGGTGCAGACTCATCGCCCAATTGCTGCGATGGCAGCGTTTGCTGCCTTCTGGATCTGCCAGCATCCTGCGGCATACTGCGTGCGAAAGATGGAGCGCTGACATTTTCCAAACATTCACAGGGTTGGGACATTTGTGCCTGTCCATAAGAAGCACCAGAAACACCGCCATATGAAGGCATGGACACATCCTGTAAACACTCGTCGGGCAAATCATTGTACTGCGGGCTGGTGGATCCATATGAAGGTGCAGATTCATCGGACAATTGCTGCCTTCTCGACCTGCCAGAATTCTGTGGCATACTGCGCGCAAAAGATGGGGCGCTCACATCTTCTAAACATTCAAATGGTTGGGACATTTGGGTCTGTCCGTAAGCAGAAACACCGCCATATGAAGGCATGGTCATGTCCTCTAGGCACTCATTTGGCATTTGTTTGTACTGAGGACCGGTGGATCCGAATGAAGGCGCAGACTCATTGCACAATTGCTGCGATGGGAATGACTGTTGTTTTCTGGATCTGCCAGAATTCTGCGGCATACTGCGCGCAAAAGATGGGGCGCTCACATCAGCCAAACATTCAGAAGGTTGCGACGTTTGGGTCTGTCCATAAGAAGCGCCAGACACACCTCCATATGAAGGCATCGTCATATCGTCTAAGCACTCATTCGGCATTTGGTTATACTTTGGACCGGTAGATGCAAACGAGGGTGCAGACTCATCGCACAATTGCTGCGATGGCAACGATCTTTGCCTTTGGAATCTGCTAGTATTCTGTGAAACGCAGCGTCCGAAAGAAGGGGCGCTAACATCATCCAAGCGCTCGTTAGGCAGTGTCGAGTTGGCATATGAAGGCATTTCACGATCGAAGCAACCTGGAGTATTTCCAGCACGCTTGGAGCTAGCGAATGAGGGAGCTGATGTATCACAGATGTTTTGGGATGGACCATTTCTGCGCTGCTGACGCCGAGGACTCCTAGCTCGGCTTCTTGAAGCACCGGATACATCTGAACACTCATTACGCATCGTCCCACGACCGGAGCTGCCGAAGGACGGTGCTGATATATCAGCGATATTTTGACACGGTCCTCTACTAGGCATACTGCGGGCGTAGGATGGAGTACTCACATTCTCTAAGCACTTACTTGTATTTCTAGAAGGTGCTCGTTGTCTTGGTGAAGCCGACATACTGCGATAAGAGGGCATGGACACATCTTCCAGGCATTCATTTGGCATTCTCGAACGTACGCTGTTGTCAAACGAAGGCGGTGTCTGCTCGCATACGGGACGAGAAGGCAGCGACCGCCCCCGGCGTTGTGATGTAGATCCTCGTGGCATACTCCTGCCAAAGGATGGTGCACTAACATTATTGGGACATGCAGAAGCTGCACTTGATTGTCGACGCCCTCCAGAGGCACCAGAACAATTATCAATCGACGACCTAGTAAGGCTTTCCACAAACTTATGTAGATCGCAAGTGTTCCGCCTATTTGCAGATTTCTGCTGTGTCGGGCCTCTACCTCTTGAAGCGGTTGATACATCGTTGCAGTATGAGGGCATGGTTACATTATCTAGCAACTCAGCAGCCACTTGACCGCGGCTGGAGTTGCCGAAGGAGGGCGCAGATATGTCACAGATATTCTGTGAAGGCAGCGATCTATTCTGGTATCTTTGAGGAGCTCCCCTTGACTGGCTGCGTCCGAAAGACGGCGCACTCACATTATTTAGGCATTCACTAGGATATGATTGCGGCCTGGAAACACCGCCTGAGTTCCCAAACGAAGGCATGGTGTTGTTTTCCAAGCATTCAGAAGCCCTTGTACCGCGTCTGGAACTTGCAAAGGAAGGCTCGGAGATGTCGCAAATATTCTGGGTCGGTAAAGATCTATTCGGGCGACTTGGGGATGTACTTCTCGACACATAAGGCATAGCCGAGCATCTTCTGGATGAGCCAGATACGTTTGCAAAAGACGGCATGGTTACATTATCAAGGAATTCGCTTCGCCCTGCATTATCATTTGGTGTTGGGCATTTATTTTGCAAAGGCATTTGTCTATTTAAATTTCTGGAAGCTGTGGTCCGAAAACCTGCCGATGAATTTCTATACGAAGGCATGCTTACATCTTCCAAGCACTCATAGGGCATAGACGTGGGTCCGGGTCTAGCATATGAGGGTGATGATGTATCGCATCTATTTTGTGGAAGTGGAGTTCTTTGTTGACGCCCCAAAGCTCCGCGGTTCGACATGCTGCGCCCAAATGATGGCGCACTGACATCGTCTAAGCACTCACTGGGTAGACTGCGTTGTGGTTGCCGTCGAGAAACACCAGACACTTGTCCCATTGATGGCATTGTCACGTCATCTAGACACTGGGACGGCATTGCAGACCGCCCACTGCTGCCAAACGAAGGTGTGGACACGTCACAGAGGTTTTCAGATGGCATCGATCTTTGCTGGCAGGCAGCGTTTCTACCCCTGTTCCTGGGAGTGCCCGTCATGTTGTTGTACGAGGGCATAGTTACATTTTCTAGGCACTCCTGAGTCATTGTTCCACGTCCTGAGCTACCAAACGATGGCGCTGATATATCAGCGATATTCTGCGATCTACACTGTCGGCTTGGGGTTCCTCCGCGTGACATACTGCGACCAAAAGTTGGCGCACTCACATTATCTAAGCACTCACTGGGCATGCTAGGTCGGGCTTGCCTTCTCGGGATGCTCGATGGCTTCCCAAATGAGGGCATTGTCTTGTTACACATGGCCTCACTGGCCATCATGGGCCGACGACTTGAACTGGCCAATGGGGACGCAATGTTACTGCAATTATTCTGGGCGGGAAATGATCTCTGCTGTGCTCTAGTTGGCGGTCGATTGCGACCGAACGACGAACTATTTTCCACATCTAAGCCGCAGATCGAGGGCATCGTAACATCATCAATAAACTCTTCGTTCCCATTATTAGGGCACATTGAGTGTACAGCCAGATTACACACATTATCACTGGCATTACGCCTTTCCATCGCTTGTAGGTCTGCCGTGTTTCCGAAGGATGGTGCACTCACATCTGCGAGACACTCGCTGGGCAGTCCTTGCGGCGCGATGCGTGTGCTCATGGCCGGCGGCAACGAAGCATCTTGAAATGAGGGCATTGTTATTTCATTGAGATTTTCCGCATTCGAGCATTGTGGCACCGAAAAGTTGAGACGTCTTGGTGGATCACCGCGTGAACGCCCCGCCCCCATGGCAGGTGTACAATCCATGGACTGTGCACCCATATCCGAGCCATTTAGAAAAGAAGGCGGCTCCACATCGGCCAGTTGTTGTTGATCACGAGGCGGATTGGATACAGTGCTCGTCTCTTCCACGTGACTAGTGACATTGCCGCAGTTGTCCCGACATGTGACTACCTTGCGCCTAGAAGTGTGGACCTCGCCATTCTGCACCCCAGATGATTCCACAATAGTTTCACGCAAGCAATCGCTCTCCCCATTCACTGTTGTTGTTGTCACCTTTTGGGCGTTGCACAGCTCGTCCGTGTCAATTGGCAATGCGTTGGCGCGCATATTAGACGAGGCTTGGCTCACTTCGGATGGCAAGATCTTATCGCCGCGAGCAATGCGCTCCCGCAATTCATCAAATCGCTGCATAATATCCCGATAAACACTATCCACGTAGCTGGAGGCCTCCTCTCCAGTCACTCCAGCCTCTTCAGCACACTGACTAGCCGTTTGATACATGGCTGGTGGGGACTCATCCCCCAGATAACAATCTGCCCTTCTTGACGACGATGGCGGCATGTCCGGCAGCTGTTGTTGTTGTTGTTGTTGAGGGGTGCACGGGCACATCGAGGGTGGCGAGACATCGGCCAGATTTTCGTCACACGTGCCAGACATGTGAGATGGCATGCTCATTTGAAAGCCAGGCGTTGAGACGTCCTCCAAACACTCTTCGGGAAGATCGCTCAGATTGGGCGCGGCTGGAGCTCCATATCCCGGTCGACACGGCTGACCCTGACGAAAACTGTCCATGGTGGCAGCATCGGTTTCATCTAGGAGTTTGAAAGCAATGCATAGTTCCGCCATGTCTCGTGTCTCCTGAACTCTACTCTATGTACTCTACTCACATGTCATGTCCCGAAACATTTGCGGATGCTGCCACTGTTCGTTGCCGGTCAGTCCAAACTCGGCGGGATCGTATTGTGGCACACATGAGCCACTGAAGCCGGGACGCATATGCTCCGGCGTACTGGCCAAGTCACGGCCTTGCTGATTCGACGGATTGCGTGGCGGAGTGCACTGCACATTCGTTACGGTTCTATTTGCAGAGAGAGTGGATGGTGGATTAACTCGCTTAGTTATCCAACATTGAGAATTAAACAGACAGACCCTATGCGATGCACCCATCCTCAAGTATATGCTATATATGAAAAAAAAAGAGTGCACCTATGCGTCTGTTTGCTGCTCAATGGGTTTTAATGCAGACACTCACCTGGAAACGTGTTCGATGGACAACTGTTGTGGCTGCTGCTGCGACTGCGACGGCTGGCATGCATTGTTGTTGTTGCTACTGTGGAAGGAAGATAGCGAAAGTCTAAAAGAGAATGAAGCTGAGTAAGCAGAGAAGCAGGCCCACAAACCCATAGATATGGCCAAAAGAGCATTTGTTCTAAGGTATCCAGCCACCTAGTATGTGGAGGCGTCAGTCACTCGAATTCTAAGTTAGTAATGCTCTTTGCCATGGACAGGTATGAGTGTGTTTGAATATTTGTCAAAGGCTCTGTTAGTCCTGAAGCAGTCTTTGATTCAACTTACCCCATTATTATTGGTGGCAAAATGTTTGTAAATATTGCTGCTCTTCAACTGTGGATGGCGAAGGAGCGCGACGGTCGTCTGTTTAGTTTTCAGCCTGAAAAAAGCCCACAAGCCTAAATAAAAGTGTATTCCATACGAAGCGCTTCTGACGAGCAGAAAATTTAGACTGAATATGACATTGAGGCGAAATTCGATGCCTGCTGGCATTCGACGACTCAATTGAATGAATGAATGAATGAATGCGTGAGTGAGTGAGTGAAGGAAGATAAAAAGACGCTCATTTCTATTGTTCGATGACAAGTGACATTAATGACGACACACATTGACGCAATGAGTTGTCAGTTGCAGTCAAAAGGATATTGTTGCGCATAAATGTTGATTTTATTCCAATTAAGCAATTACGCATCTGATTTATCAAGGCGCACTATAGACATACATACATACTTATTTTTGAGAAGCAACACAATCCCAGCATTTACTCTCGTGCAGTCACATCCCAGTCCCATAATGCAATTAGCAGGTACATAGTTTTAATTTATAGTTTTCTTCAACCTCATCGGCTTTTGATTACGAGCACGGCTGAAGGCAGCTTAGGCTTTCCTTCTGCCTTTGCCTTTGCCTTTGGCTTGGCCGCAGAAGTTCTTGTCGCAGTCGTCACGCGAAACCGCTTTCATTTCCGCCCACACACAATTGCATCATTAGCGATGCAATCTCCGTTACTTAACGTAACCGCAACATGCCGGAAATGAAATCCGAGGCTAGATGCCACCAGTGCCGCCAGAGCCGCCATTCCCGCCGCTCAGCTTCTGCGGCGCAACAAGCAAAAGCCACAAGCAATCCAAGCGAGCAAGAAGCGAGCAGAGACGAGCCCGCTCCAATTTTCACGTCCCGTCGGCCGTTTCAATGGCGAGAAACGGTGAACGACACGACAAGTGGGATGGCGGAGACGGAGACGGCGATGACGATGGCGTTGGTGTTGGCGCTGGTGGCACAAAAAACATCTAGAGAAGGAAATATGACGTCGCTGTTAGCATCAACAGCAGCAGCATCCTCTACGTCTTGCGTGCCTTGTGGCACAGTCAGGAGACGAGAACAGGAACGAGTCTCCAGCCAGTCGGAGTTTCAGCACCATGGAATACAGAAGATGGACTAGTCCTAAAAAAAACATCGTTTTCTTTTAAAATATTTGCATAATACATATCATATTGTAGGAAATATAAATACCGAAATATTTACAGCTAAACATCGCTTATTTCTAAAATCATACGAAATATAAATTGAAAATTATTTACATTTAAACATCGCTTATTTCTATAATATTTTCATAATACATATCATATTGCACGAAATATAAATACTAAAATATTTACATTTAAACATAGCTTATTTCTAAAATATTTGAATATAATATTGTAGGAAATATAAATTGAAAATTATTTACATTTAAACATCGTTTACTTCTAAAATATTTGCATAATACATATCATATTGTAGGAAATATAAATACTAAAATATTTACATTTAAACATAGCTTATTTCTAAAATATTTGAATATAATATTGTAGGAAATATAAATTGAAAATTATTTACATTTAAACATCGTTTACTTTTAAAATATTTCCATAATACATATCATATTGCACGAAATATAAATACTAAAATATTTACATTTAAACATAGCTTATTTCTAAAATATTTGAATATAATATTGTAGGAAATATAAATTGAAAATTATTTACATTTAAACATCGTTTACTTCTAAAATATTTGCATAATACATATCATATTGTAGGAAATATAAATACCAAAATATCGCTTATTTCTAAAATCATACGAAATATAAATTGAAAATTATTTACATTTAAACATCGTTTACTTTTAAAATATTTCCATAATACATATCATATTGCACGAAATATAAATACTAAAATATTTACATTTAAACATAGCTTATTTATAAAATATTTGAATATAATTGTGTAGGAATTATAAATTGAAAAATATTTACATTTAAACATCGTTTACTTCTAAAATATTTGCAAAATACATATATTTAAGGAAATAAAATCTAAGGAATAAAAATTAAAAATATATAAAAGTATATAGGATTTTAAAAGTACAAGTATAGTCGTCCCAATAAGAAGTGATTTTACGAATGGAAAGCGCTTTCCCCTTTCTGAAATTCTCCGGAAAGTATTGGACTCGATCCACTATAAATACGAGCATTAAGAGCATGCCCGTTTTGACCCAACGCCGTGTCCATCTGTCCCAATGTACTCCGACATCAGTGCACGAAGACGTTGAAGGAAAACAACCGGAAAGCAAACGAAATGATGCTGCTGCGCTCATACTTGTATAATCGAATAAAGCGGAGACACAAGCAAACGGATTTGAAACGTTGGATTGCCTGAGTCCGCGCTCAGAGACCTGGTGGCCAGCTAGAGACGATTATGGGGCTTCATTTAGTCGCCGTGCTCTCCATTGTGGATGAACAAATATTTTACTTGGACACACACACAGATACACATCCATCCTTGCATATAAAAAACAGAAATATGCAAGCTCAAATGGAATGTTAGAGACATGTGCATGCAATCAGCAGCAGCAGAGTCATGGGCACAATGGCAGAAGAAACAACTCTTTGCTCCCAACTACAAGGACTCGTATGTATATTTGCATACGCGGTGCTGTTGTTGCTTCTCGCGCCGCTTTGTGTCGCATTAATGCGCATATTAAAACGGACGGCTAAGGCAACGTCAGCGGCATGCAAACTAATGTCAGGTGCCGCCCATAAGTAAGCTCAACAACATTTTGATATTCATGGCAAGCACAAAGGGCTTTGCGACCAACCAGCCAACCCAGCAGCCAACCCAGCAACCAACCCGCCAACCAACCCACCGACGACTCCGACTGTGCCTCAAGGCTACAGACAAGCCAGCCATCTTCTCACTGTCCCGCCCTGTCCTGTCCTGTCCTGATCTACCCGGCAGTATGCGCACAAAAGACGCTGGGGGTTCGCCGAACGTTTAGCAAAGCCTTTGTAGCCAGTATACTCTTCAAATTAAGTGGCTGTCGGACTGATGGACTGACGGACAGACTGGCTGAGTCGGATGCAGTGCAGCCAGTCCAGAAGCCACGACAGTACCAACTGTACTTAACGTTGCAACGATTACGAACCAGCCGAATGGAGTTCTAAGAAAAGCACTTGCCGGTCGACTTGAGTCGAATTTTCACAACATTTTCTCACACCTTCTCCAACTCATCGCTTTCAAGCTTAATTTTTTGTGCTTATCTAAGCAATCGGAAATTTCAAAATATAATGCATCTCATCTCTTTGAAGCTGCATTTTATGTGCTTCTCTACACACCTGGAAGCTTAACAAGTCTAATTCATCTTTCGTTTAACGGGGTAAACATTCATTTTTATAAAATAAATAATATATATAAAAAAATAAAACGTTTATAATAATTAAAGGTAAAGAAAAGAATAATTCTAATGCTCAATGTAAATTAAAACTGAATCAAATTTGTAATTAAATTGAATTAAATTTGAAATAAATATGTAATGACTAGCGCAATAACTTAAAAGTAAAAGTGAGTGGTACTTGTAACGCTAGGATAAGCTTTATAAATAAATAAATGTAAATAGCAACAAAGTCAAAACTAATTCAAATAGCTATGGGTTTTTGTGATTGAACTTATTATGTTTTCCATCTATACAGATCTATTCTCGATACAAAACAAAACAAAGTTTTCGAGCATTAAAATTTGGAATGCTTCAAGGACTTTTCAAAACCTTCTTTACTGACTTTAGATCGGCGAAAAACCTCACTCATCTTATAGCCCATTTAATAGGGCATTCTATTTTGTTAAGACAGTTAACCAAAACTGATAATCGAAGATGAAACTTTTCAATTACTTATAAAAGCCAAAACTAATTCAAATACCTTTGGGCTTATAGTTATGATTGAACTTATTATGATTTCCATCTATACAGCTATATTTTCGAGACAGAACAAAAAGAAATTTCCGAGCATTAAAATTTTGAATGCTTCACAGACTTTTCAAAACATTCTTTAGTGACTATAAATCGGCGAAAAACATCATTCAGTTAAAAGCCCATTTAATAGGACATTCTATTTTGTTGGGCCAGGTAATCAAACCAGGTAATAAGAGAGGCTTCTATATAGGGTTTCTATTTGGAACCAGAATTTATTTAAGGACAAGTTGGTTCTTAACTATAAGTTGAGCAGTTTCGAAGAGTTTTTTTTAGGCTTTTAAAGGAACGTGTAGACAGATATTTAAACTTTTACGTATATATGCGTATATATGCTTAATAGTTCGCGACTAATAGCAATCAGATGTATGTAGGAAGTGAATGGATTAAAATACTGTCCTACCTCCATGTTTATCCTCCAAATATTCGTTGAATCATTGCCCAGCCTCGGGCGATTTCGAAAAGCGGGAAATAATAAATAATAGTAATTGGGATATGTTTGGTTGAGAAACAGTTTTCCAAAGCTTCAATAGCTACGGAAATGTCCCCATATTTCCACTGGGTATTCGTCCCAAGTCCAAATGAGCGCCATCTATCGTTCGCAAGTGGCAGAACATTGCAGGCGAAGGACGAAGCTTTTTCGAAATGTTAGCCCGCAACGCTTTCCATAGCAACAGTCTCGATGCAGGACGACAACAACAAAGCGGCCACAACACAGGCAAGTTTTTACGTTGCCCCTGACAACAGGTAACTGAAGAAACAAGTCAGCTGGCTGTCTGTGCCGCATGTAAATAAACAAATAGGAGCTGTAGCGCCGTGAAAATAAAGTAAATATTACTTTAGTCCGAATTAAAATCAAAACTGTGAACCATTAAGTAACTCACCTGGGACGAGGGTCCTGCACGTCGTCATGTGGTAATGGGTTTGTTGTGTGGCAAGCTGCGCTGCTGCCTCTGCTGTTGCCGCTGCTGCTCGAACGCGACACTTGCCGCGATGCCCACGACAAGGCCAACTCACTATAAGGCGCTGCTTCTGGGCAGCTCGGGCAGCGGAAAAACGGAGTTGGGCCACTTGCTGAGTGGCCGGCCACGCGATGTTGACGATCAGGAGCAGACGAATGGGGTGCGCTGCTATCGTTGTCGCCGACGAGCGCCACAGGATGTGGAGCTGGCGCTGACCGAGGTTGGTGGCAATGCGGACATGCAACGTTTGTGGCCGCACTATTATGCCAGCACCCATGCCCTCATCTACTGCTTCAATCTGGCCGCCGGCTATGCCGAACTGCAGGCCTCCTTTGAGCTCCTGCAACGCTGTCTGAGGCACGAGGCTCTGCGTGGCAAGGCGGTGCTTCTGGTGGCCACGCGACTCTCTGAAGGCGTGCAGCTGTACGATGTGGAGCACGCTTTTGGCCTGGAAGCGCTAGCGCGCAGCTGCGGCTGTCCCCTACACCTTTGCCACTTGGCCGAGATCGCTGATGCAACGGACGTGTGGCGCGGCATGGATTGGCTGCAACGGCAGCTGCTGCAGCAGTCGACAACGCTGCTGCAGCGCATCAAGTACGATGTCAACATGCAGGTGAGCCCCAAAATCTGTTATCCTTTGTCACTCCACACACACGCTCAATGCGTTTCTCTCGCAGTCTTGGCAGCAACGCAGTCGCGCGATCCTCTCCAGCGGCAAGTTGGCGCAGGTGCGTCGCCAGCGCTTTCGTCGGCAGCACAGAAAGGTAGGCTCGTGTCTTCTTCTTTTCTGGTATTCTCAACTCTACTTAATGTCTCATGGGCTCTGCTCCACAGCTCTGGCCGCTGGCAAGTCTCGAACAGTCGGACTCGCTGTCCCAGTCGCAGACGCGGCCTCGCACAGCGCCCGCCAAAATATTCTACATACGCGCCCAGGATGCAGTCCGTCCACGTGCATGACGTCCTTCGTCACCTCGAAATGTGCCAAACAGTTGCTGAATATTATCTACAGGTCCGAGGCTCATGTGCATGTCCATAGGCAGTCGAAGCTTGGCCTTTCATCTATTTTTTTTTTTTTGCTTTTTTGCAATCCAACGTACATTTGTAAATTGAATAAAAATCCATACATACTCACATTTTTTTGTTGCTTCAACATATTTTTAAAACATGCGTATATCCACATCCAAATCCCTCCGCTGACATCCATCCATCAATCAATCATTTTAGGCGTAGGCGCCTTACTTGCACTTGTTTTGCATTTACACGAGGCGTTTTTCTCACGAAACATCGCGTGAATGTGTTTGTTGAGAGGCTCGTCTTTTCTCTCCCTCTCTCCATATCTCTCCCACTCAATTACAGACCTTCATGTTGACAATCGATTTACCATACATACATACATACATACATACATACATATGTATGAATGTGTGTCCATTACAGCTGCTTTCCTTGAATTCGTAGACAGCTTTTTGTGGTATTTTGATAAATGAATAAATGTGGAGCAAGGAAAGTGTTGAACAGTTCTTCCTCCCCATTAAACATACTATTCAACGATTTTGATTACACCTTAATAATCGAATTTCATGTAAATGCGGGACTGAAGAGCAGAGTATAAGCTCCAACAAAGATCGTTACATACACAATTTGTTTCTTGCGCTCCAAGGCCGCCTGGGAACTACCAAACAAAGTGTTGATTGGCAATAGGGTTGCACAAAAAATCGGTTCTTTTAACACCGTCGATGTTTTGATAATGATTACTCGATTTTTTTCGATAATTTGCTTGAACTCGATACATCGATGATCATCCATGTTTGTGCAAAAACATCGAAAGCTTAATTTTTAAAGAAATTCAAAAGCAAAAGGAAACTTTACGCAGACTCAAGAATTATAACTATATTAAAATTTCACATAAAAAGCGGAAAAGATATCGATTCATTGATTTTTTGTCGCGATTTATCGAAACACAATCCATGGTACTTGACTACAGATTACAGATTTACAACCCAAATTGCCAACATTTTAGCCTCAGACCCCATCACTATTAGCTTTTAAATAAAATGCAACCCTGCTCACAATTGTGAGTAATCGACTGCATCAATCTACTCCCTTCTATCTCTTAACTAAATAGGTTCCATTTCTACGGTACTTGCATAACGCTAATGACAGTCTTCTTTGATACACGTTTTATGTTGCATATAAACCTGTATATCCAAAATTGGAATATAAGTATGGCGGCTTGATATTACTAGCTCTAAATTTATATTATTTTCGTCGGTTTAGTTGCATTGTTGAACTCGGTGGTCTGGATGAGGAAGTTGAAAGAGTCATAAACGTTGCTTCCAGATTTGCTTTAATGCATAAACAAGGTTATTCCATTTATAAAAATTTAATATTGTTTTCTAAAATACAAAAAAAAATCATATATTTTCATCATTTTATGGAACTTGATTCTTCTTTGCTATAAAAATAGTTTCAATCACATTTGATAATCTGGTGGGTTTTTCAACAAGCACTGTAATCATTATAAGTGCTATTAAAAAATTACAAAATAAATATAATTTTATTCATTTGCCTATAATTTAATGATTGATTTTGAGTGTTACTTTAAAAATGAACCAAAAATCATTATTTATGAGCAAAAAAAAATAGAACTTATAAAATAATGACTATGCTTTGAGTTTTATATTTTTGATCAAAACTAAAACTCAAGTACAGCTTGTCTTTTTATAAGGATTAAGGACAAAATTTAGATATCAGTAAGTCAAGGCAAACATTAAAAAAGGATATCTGTAAACTCCTCGCTTTCTTAAAGTTACTTAGTATAAGTGAATGATTTTTTCGTTAAAAAAAAAAAACAAAATAATGAATATTTGCGGTCCCTGTGTTGAAACAAAGGCGACTTGTTCTTTTGACAAGAATTGAGCTTGTGAGGCACTATATACATATATGTACCTACTCAAATAACTATGGAGCTGCTTAATTCGGAGCTAGGTCTCAGTGTGACGTCGTGTGTGATCAACAAGTTGGTACTGAGCATGAAAATAATGCAATTAGATTCGAAATCAACACCTGAGTAGTAAGTACTGCTACTAAATTTTCTCGAATATCTCTATTTTGCTCAAACTGCTGAAGAAAGAGCAACAGAACTTTAGCGCTTGCTGACAATCTTTGCCTTTTAGTCTTTAGTATTGTTGCTGCTGTTGTTGTTGTTGATGCTGCTACTAATGCTGCTGCTCTTTAAGGTGTTATGGGGTTATGGTGTGGTTGGACAGGACCATGGGGAGATGAGGAGAGATGTGGGAAAGGTTGGCCCTGGCTGCGGGCATGTTATGCAAAGTTCTTTTTTTGCGAGGAGTCAGTGTCGCCGGCGCCGTTGTCGATGATGTATTGCATCGTATCAATAACCAAACCACAAAAACACCTTCCCACATAGTAAACACCCACATCCACACACACACACACCAGAGACACACGTGCACGCATAAGGAAATTCAAACAATTACTAATACACTAACAGAGATTCCCACCCGTTCTGGCTGCCATGGCGCATGTGTCTGGGCACGTTGACATTGATGATTGCGGCTCGGGTAACGCTAATATGGAAGTTGTGCCGGCGTTGCTGCTCCTGCTCCTGCTGTTGTTGTTGTTGTTGTTGTTGTTGCTATGGCTGTTGCTGTTGCTGCTGGCATTGTCGTCGTCTGGAGACGCTTGGAGACGTGTGCTCATAATAATCCCGATATAAGCGTAGAAAGAGCAATGAGGATGCCTGAAAGTCAAGCCCATGCCGTAACCTTTATGCTCTGCAAAAGTTCTTATAACTAAAAACGGGCTATTGGAATTAATTTGCCGTGGAGGATTGAGGTGAACCAATTAGATATACTGATTTCTTGAAATTTAAACATTGCAGTACAATCTCGAACTATTTTTCAATTTTATATTTTATTCTCTACTTAAAAAAAGTGATGTGATGTTATTAAAACTAGACACTAGAGATGTCTGTTGGGGAGAGAAAAAAAAATTTTTTTTCAAATTTATTTACATTTTTGTAAAGCCTAGATAATTTCTCGTTACAGATAAGCTCTAATTTAATGTGTTTCGAAATGTTAAATCAGAGAGCTCTGAAAACGAAAGCCCTGCTCAGAATACCAACATTTCTAGCGTTCAGATACATATATATAGTATTTAAAATAATCCGTGGAGTCCTCGATTTTAAGATGTGGATCTGAAATGTTAGTCTTTCTTTAGGCAGGAAATGAAAAGAATCTTTAGCGGCTCTAATGGCTAGTTGTTGTTTCCCAATCGATCCCAATAAGCGGCTTCGCTGCTTCACAAACAGCAGACTGTGTTCATAAGGCACTTGGTTAGGGTATAGAGAGTCCACACACATACATATAAATAAACATGTGTCGCCGTGTGTTGTAACGAAAAGTGTAAAATAAGCATCAATCATCGCTTATTCGAGTTGTCATCAATCACACACACGCTGCACACACGCACACCCATTCAGTCTGCGATATGGACACCCCATAGGCAACATCGTCATCGTGTTGACAACACCACCAACTACAACAACAACAACAAGAGCAACAGCAGCAATAACAACAACCATTATGCAATCTCGCCTTCAGTCGTCCGGTGGTTAGTTTTTGTCCCGCAAGGTATTTACAAATTTGCTTGTTGTTGGTCCTTAAATTTGCAACCCTTCATGCCTTCGGGCGTTCAGGCCTTCAAAGAGCCGCCGGCTGTCCGGCGTTCAACAGCGGGCCCTTAAGCACACATACATATTTGGCACTTATTAAATCATCAGGTTGCACGATCAACACACACACACACACACATACACATACACAGAGGGGCACACACGCGACCGCTCCGTCATGTCAGATGTCTGTCAACAGTCGTCAACGGCTTTAAATTTGTAACCGAATCCTGAGCATGCCCCTCTTCCGCTTTTATTCATTTTTTTTTTTTCCTGTTCAGATACTGATTCTGATTTGATGGCTGGTGCTTGGGTGCGCTTGGGCAGAAAATAAAGATTATAATCGGTATTTGCGAATGCGTTGCGGACTTTATGATTATGCGTCTCGTTTATGGAGTCCATAAACCGCTAGTCAGCTAAGCCCGCGCCATGAAAGTGGATGTGAAATGCTCGAATTGTGAAAATAATAATAATAATAATCTGATCAGTTGATTGCAAGTCATGCACTCGAACATCGATTGACCATTCATTCAAATATTTCAATTCTAGACGCGGGGAAGTACACAAACGGACCAAAATCTATCCAATGCCCGTGGCTTTCGAATCAGCCATAAGCTAGTCATATAAGAGCAGTACTAGGAATAGTACTTTGGTGGAAATGTCAGGAAATCAGATCAAACAGTGCACCTTTTTTTAGTCTTCTTAATAAGTATATCTTATAAGTAACGTTTGAAAAGTGGGGAGTAGAAACATAGACCGGTCTTCCCTTTTTAAATTGCACCATGTCTGAACTTAGATAGGTTTGTTTATACGGAAAGGTAGGTCCAGACATGTCGATTTGCAAAAGTTGTGTAGCTTCGCTAACCGTTGTTAGGCGCATCATCAGTCCAAATGTTTTTAAATGTACAAGGAAAAACAATACCTGAAATGAGGTAAGAAGTGAGGAGGAAGAACAAATAAAAATCTGAGAAATAATATTCTATAACAAGTTCGGAAAAAAATAAACGCTTTTAGCTATAGAGCGCATTGTGTCAGAAAAGTTCAGGCAACAAAATCTTTAAACTATAGTGCAAGCCCTTATTGCATCTAAAGAAGAGAAAGGGTAAGGGTCACTTTTGTGGACATACCTTGTCCTTTGAGAGCCTCTTAATTAGTTGAGGAACCATAGAATTAACCTGCCACCAATTGGCTTGAACAAAATATATTAAAATGATGCCAGCCAGATGACATCATCAGACACCCGGTCCAAAGCCATCAAAAGCACTCTTGCAGCCAGCTGATAACACACTCCACCCATGTATAATGGAATTACAGAGACATTGAAACCTTTTGCGATCCCACATTGTGGGCAGGTCAAAACATAACAATTGGCCAGACAAAACGGGAAAGGGGAGTACGTCGAGGACGAGAACGACGAGATGTACGAGAAGTACGAGAACTACGACGTCACGACGTGGGAAATCGGCCACACAAAAAAAGAGGGGTTTAATTTCAATTTAGAACACAATTGTGTTATGCTAAAAATGGAGCTACTGTTTTTGTATAATTTCGGAAACGAAGCTAAAAACAACTGTACATGAAACGCAGGCGGTGGCAGTGGCGGCAGCGGTGGCGGGTGACGGGTGGTTGATGGTTAGTAGTCGGGCGGTCGAGCGGTTAAAAGGAAACTTGTGCGGCAATCAAATAAAGTCATGCCGCTTTAACATTTGCGGTCAGGGTTGCTCGTTTGATGGACAGGCAGCGGTAACTCGATATGCGCACAAATGGACACATGGACGCAGAGATATGGGCATTCAGGACATGGACGCGAACAAACTTGCAAAAGGCTGCAGGACATGTGCACGAAATTAATTTGCAAGCGCTGCCGCAGAGGCAGAGCCCAAAGGGGCGTGGTCGTGGGCAAGGGCGCGCGCTTTTAATCCAACATGATATTGCCCGCAAAATGCAAAACGAACCGGAGCCGCAGTCGCAGTCGCAGGACTCATGGACACATGACACAAGCCTTGCAAACGGCCAGCACAGTTGGCTGCAAAAATCAGAAAGCGGATTAAACGTATTCGTGAGAATTCGTCAACGATTTCACACCTGTTCGGCAGCAACAGCAACAGCAATAGCAACGACAACGGCAACGACAACGGCGACGGCGAAGCTGATGTCCGTGAACGTGTCTGTGCGTGGGCGTGGGCGTGAGCGTGAGCGTCGTCCTGTGTTGCATAAAATGTCAATTAGAATTTCAAGTTCGTTGAGGCCCCACGACGTTACATGCACTCTACCCGCCACATTATCCTGTCCTGCTCCTTCGTTCCACTGTTGCAACTTTTCGCAATGCAAATTGTTTACTGCCCCAGGGCGCTTTATTAACTTTACGGCCAGGCAACACATACTCATGAACGAGCTGCTGGTCAATGTGTCCTGCCCACCGGCCTGGGTTTCTCAACTTTCCATTTCCGTGCATTTCGATTTGGTTGTCGTTACTTTTTCTCCCTCTCCTTGCTCCTTGTTTTCTGGTTGGACGCGCAACGCGGAAATGCACTCAAAATATTAAATGCTTCAGTAGTTTACAATTATTGAGGCGCTGTTTATGCTTATTTTATTAAGCCGTAGAACGAGAAACATGACACAGGCCTCAGTTCTCAGCATGGGCGAAAGAAAGGTAAAAAAAACAAATAAGAATTGGAGAGAGCTGGCCCCATGTTGGGCGCGCACTGAATCCTTTAACGTGACTGCAAGTTCTTGATACTTACTGTTCATGGGTCTTTGAAACGCAACAATGTGATCTCTAACCAGCTAGCTGAACTGGTAGACTCACAATATAACGAATGAACCAAGGTAAAAAAAATAAGAATTGGAGAGAGCTGGCCCCATGTTGGGCGCGCACTGAAACCTTTAACGTGACTGCAAGTTCTTTATACTTACTGTTCATGGGTCTTTGAAACGCAACAATGTGATCTCTACCCAGCTAGATGAACTGGTAGACTCACAATATAACGAATGAACCAAGGTAAAAAAAATAAGAATTGGAGAGAGCTGGCCCCATGTTGGGCGCGAACTGAACCCTTTAACGTGACTGCAAGTTCTTGATACTTACTGTTCAGAAGTCTCTGAAATGCGACAATGTGATCTCTAACCAGCTAGCTGGACTGGGAATTGAGCATTCGGCCGCATAATGGGTGCCCAATTAAAATGTAATGTTCGCCTATAAATTATACGTAAGAGCTCCTATATGCATGGATATCCATCAGCGGCAATTGTGTCGAAGAAATAAACTTTTACCATTTGACTAAATTAGCGCCTGATGTGACCGCAAAGCAGTATGCGAGTATGCGGAATAGGAACTCGTAGCTGCTATTGTCATAAATTCACAGGCATTGGCTTATGAGCTCAGAAAGGATTACATGTACTATATTATATGCCTCTAAGTATACTTTATATATATACATACTTACATATATTCGTATACAATATGGGCGCGTGTATAACAAGAGCTGGGCATAAACTCTAAAGCCAGTCTATGAGATTTACGAGCAGATTTTGAAGAGTTACAAAATATTGTAAAAGCTTGTAAAAGCTTTCTGAGCATCTTAAGGAAGATGTCGACGGCCGACAGCAGATGGACAGACGGACAAACTTTCAATTGCAATTCGGCCAAGTTGCTGTTGGCTTATGTTTATTATTCCGTCGCTATTGCCGCCGCTAGGCTCATAAAGTATGTCATGTGTCATAAATGACAGATTCTTAGGCATACTTCATTGATCCTTTGGCTGGTAGTGCTTCGTTTTTACGACTACACCACTATGGTTGACTGTCCTGTGCTGTGCTCTGTCCCACTCCGCAGTGGGTAGCAGACGTTGCTAAATTGTTGCAGTATCTGTCGCACACACACACACACACACGCACGCACGCACGCAGCTATGCATGTATGCGTGTTTGAAGTTTGCTTTTGATAAATGAATGGATTTTCAAAGGCGACGTTAATGAAATACGCACACAAGCACAAGATAACGGCAAGAAGGACACTGAGGATGAGGACGAGGACGAGGACAACGTTGGCCAGCAACAGCTCTCTCGCACAGCATGTGTATTGGTTTGTAGTTGTGTGTGTGTGTGTGTATATATGCTTCTCCATACATGCTTCAATCTATCAAACTCACGTGTCCGTCGTGTCTCAATTTACTTGCCCTGGCCTCAGCATTAACAGCTTCAGCTTCAGCTACAGCTTCAACTTCGCCGTTTGTTGCCATTGGCTTATTTTGATAGAGTCCTTTGGCATATTTATGAAGTTCAAGCAGTGAGTGCTGCGTGTGACACACACACACACACACACACACACACACACACACACAGATATGCATACAAGTAAAGAGCAAAGACTGCCATTTATCTAGTTCCTAGTTCATCTTTGCTAAAACTTTATTACGCGTAAGTAATTTAAGTTTGAGCTTCATGGATAGCAAACGTTTGCTGGCCGTAATTGCTTTCCTCTAAATACCATTTTTCCATCACTTTCTAACTTCTGCTGAGATCTCTCACCTTGCTTTCGACTGTTTTGGTTTTCCTTATAATAGCGATCTATTTTGCTTCATTGCTGAAAAGTAACCTTTAGCGAGATTTTAATTTTATAGTGGGTACTATTTCTAAATTCCTAGAACGATTGTAAATAGTGTGAAGAGAAAGCTTTCAAAAACAAGCGCCAATCTAAAAAACTGATAGGTAATATATGCGACTGTATAAAATTTATAAAATTTATAATATTTTCTAATAATAATGCCCTACAAAACCAAATCAACAGATAACCTCTCCACACTTGCCTATCTACTTGTAGTAACAAAATCTTTCGGCCCGGGGAGTTACCTACAGACGTTTCTTAGGTTAACAATCGGCTGAAAAACTAGTAACGTTTCTATATTAAAACAACTTTAGAATTTAAGTTAATTTAAATGTTGGTAGATGATAATAGAAATGTTAGCCCAACATCTTTGCTGATTATGAATCAAATTATTATTTAATTCAATTTCTTTCCACCTCCCTTCTACTATGAATATGCATAAATACGTTATAGTAAGAGGTACACTCGTATGTGGCTATAGCTCTTTATCTCGGCTTCTAGATATTGAATGCCCTCAATTGTTTTTCTGCAAGTCTGCAAGTCTTCTTGAGCGCTTGCTTATCAGATTGCCCTTCTTTGATTTATTCTAAGTCAGTCTGTGGCGGCAACTTCTTGTTGTCCATTTATGAATCGCATATCCTTTCTATCAGCTTTTAAAATCTGGTCCTTTAGTCCGAGTCGAGCGTAGCAACAAAAAGTGTTCTTCCTAAGCTCGAGCTACCCGTAAATGTTCTGCAAAATGTGCAAAGGCGAATGGCGTCATAGGTAAACAAATACTCTGTGTCCACAATATTGATTATCCTGGCCGAGCCATCGCTCATTATGAGGAGGACATGTGACACTCGCATACACACAAATTAATGCATAACAAAATGATTATTATTGTTGTCAATTTCGGTCACTAATCACTCTCAAATAACGGACGGCCCAAGGCAGCAACATGGCGTCATAATAAAAATAATGATGTGACATAAAGAAGAAAAGTGGAATAAAAAAGCAGCTGGCACAGCGACAAACCGAAAATGTGTGCGTTTTGTTGCTTCTGATTCCCTCTCTCTCTCTCTCTCTCTCTTTCTGTGTGTGTGTGTAAATATATATGTATATATATATATATGCATATGTGTGTTGTCATAAATCTTTCATTGATTGTAAACGAAGACATCGAAGGCGGCGTCGACGACAACAGCAACAATAATAATAGCAACTACACAAAGCCAAAAGCCAACGCTGCACAGTAGTGCAGATTTTTCAAGAAACGGCACAGAAACTGGAAAACTGGTTAATAATTTCAAAACCAACGCTATTTGAGGAGCAGCAAGGAATTGCTAATATGGATAACTGGTCAACCATAAAGATTTTCACATTTCTACTTTATTCTGAAACACATTTGGACCGAACTGTAGAAATAATACTAATGCTTAAAATATAATTTGTAATTGGACTCACTTGAGTGAGGTTTTCTTTGCGGCTGGAATCAATACTTGAACATTTTCCAATTAGTTATAACTAACCTATTTCTTAGTTTATTTTGTTACAGTACTACCCATGTATGAGATTTGAGATACAATAGAATAGAAAGCGATAGCTTTTGAAATGATTCTCATAATATATCCACCAATATTTGCTTGTCCATTATTTGACAATGGAATATCTTTGACTTGGCCTGAAGCCCTCAATTCCGACCCACTGTACCGGCGTACTTGTACAACTCGAACTGGATCTGAGTTGAGCCATTGCCGTTTGGGTGGCTGGGTGGTTGCTGTCAACATAGCAGTTGCCACCGTCATGGTATATAGTTGTTGTTATTGTTGTTGTTGTTGTTGCTATTATTGTTGTTTGATGGCAAACCGATACGCCTTGCAAAGGGCGTCGCGCTCAATGAGAAATTGTATACAGCGACAAACTGAAATAGATATAAATATTTTAGCCACCGACTTTGTCGACATCCTCGGCGTCATCATCATCATCTTCTCCTTTGCCGCCACTCGACGCTGTTGCTTTTATCTTGTTTATCATGGATTTCATTATGCTCAGCTCTGTTCTGTTCTGTTCTGTGCTGTTCTGTTCTCTGTTCTCTGTGCTCTGTGGTTGCGCGTGTCTTTTGCTTTGTGGTGGCTTTTGCCGCCATCGCAACATTCGATTTTGAAAATTTAAATCTCTTGTCGACGGCGAAGGCAGTGTCTTTGCTGGTGTTATTGCTATTGCTGCTGCTGCTGTTGTTGTTGTTGCTGTTACTGTTGCTGTTGTTGTTGGTGTCGTCGGCGTCCTCGGTGTCGTTTGTCAACATGTCGGCTGCGGTGATTGGTGATTTCTATCTGAATTATTAAGTTGCTTTTAATGCGTTTGCCACACGTCGTCGCATTCTTTTTTGTTATGCCTCTCCTTAAACGAGTGTTGGTGTGCGTGTGTGTGTGTGTGTGTGTGTGTGTCTGGCATACTTTTTTGGGCTCGTGAACGAAGCCTGGTCGATCATTAAACAATTGTCTTCGCCTGGCTTGTCGTTATGCAGTGCATTTGCCTCGTAATTGGTTATTTGAATTATTTAGGCCTGTTATTATACACTTCAGATACATAGTTGTTACGTTTGTACACTAATGATCCGAGGACTCACTTCCTTTATTTATTTTAATGCCAGCACCAGCACACTCCTTCGCACACTTTCAACTTTCTCTGTATTAGTTGATGATACTCGTGGCTATTTCTTCTTTTAGTTCCGGCTTATTATTATTCCCTGCCCACATTTAACCTAGTCGCCGACAATTTATGAAGGAACCACCCATATGTTATGAGAATACTGACAAAAAATAGTAAATGACCTCGAGCCAGTACTTGTATAAGGATGTGTGTTATTGTGAGGGCTCGAGTAGAAAAGAGGAGGCCGCTTTAAGCTGTTTATCTGATGGGAGACAGAGGTCTCCCCTCCCTTTTGTAGTCTTCGATCTTTCTCTTTAACGTTCATTACTGTAGACGCTCCATGGTCAGTGACTCGTTATTCACTCTCTTCCGAATTGATTAAAAAATGTCGGTTTTATCCATCCTTCTACCAATTACTTACATTATTTTGAATTTAGCCCACTTGCGGGTTGTATTTTTCCCATCATTGTGGGAGAGTCTGTAAATTACAACCAGACCCGCAGGAAAACATTACGAAATGTTAGTCCAAATGGTTTTGGAGACCTGGGAGTCCAAACAGAAGAACATATTACTGGTTTATCAAATTATTTGATACATACGATGTCCAATAGTTCTTTCATCTTCGACAGCAACTCGAACCCATCTGACTCATTGTCATAAAAACATAAACTTGATCTGCCTAGGGACTAGGGGAACCTGGATACCAACTTTGATTATTCTAGCTCTGGTACTTGCTGAGATCCTTGCGCTCATACAGACAATGTCGACTAGTCTTGTCAGTCTATTTAAGAATATAGCTATATAAACTACACTAGTAAACCTAATTGTTTTTTAATTTAAATTAAAAATCTTATATACATATGTATTTCGAAAAACCATATGATCAATTTCTTTTTTTACACGGTTTGTTACACGACTTTTACTGGAACCAATCTACCGTGTAAAAACAGAATTAGGTGTTTACCCTTTGGGTATAGGTCATAATAAATACTTTCAAGTGGTACCCCTTTTTGCTATGATAAAAAAGGCGATACAATGTTATCGATAGTCAGTTATCTACCGTAGAGCTGCAAAATTGTGAATTCCCACTGCACTAAAAATTGTGCGTGAGCTTTGAGGTAAAAGAAAATAATGGAATCACTTCTAATATGAGTTCCATTGGAGTCCAAAACCTGCACCACTTATAGATATGGCAGAGGAATCTGTAATGGGCGTGCGTCTAAGCCGCAAAGGAGACGTTATCTTCGGTTGGGACGTCGGATTGGTGCCCGAGTGCATCACAGGTGTGGAAAAGTGCGGAAAGAATGAGCTTTGGTTTCTTGTCCGCTGGAAGGGCTGCCAAACCTTGGAGGCGGTGCCAGCCGAAATCATGAACAAGAAATATCCAGCGGTTGTGATTGCGTTCTATGAAAAGCATGTTCGCCTACTTTGAGTTGAGCTGCGGCTGCAAAACTTATAATTCAACAATATCATCCAGAAAATATGACATACATACATACATATATAGAGTAATCAATTATAAGTAACAAGTTACCAGATGGAGGTAAAATCAATAGAAATATTTGTTTAACATTTTTATAATTATTCTACACACATGTGCAGAGTATTTCAATGTCCGAACACCCCACTTTAGCTTCTCCACTTGTTTCCTGAAACACATATGTACATACATACATATATATGCATGCATACGTATGTACATATGTATCAGCGTTGGACTTTGAACCCGAACCCAAGAAAGAGCGCAGACCTAGCGGCCCTGGCAGAGAGCGAGTGCTTCGGCAAACGGATTAGTTTGAAGGCAGCGATCGTGCTGGCTAATCGGTTCGCGTTTTCAAGCTGGAGTGTCGTTGTTCTTAATTTTGTTTTTAAATTGTGTTTAGTATACCAAAATGTTACTGAGTATGCTAATTAATTTATTTTAATTATTTAATTAGTCATTTATTAAGTCTCTCGTGCTTTTTTCTTCCCCTCATACTGATGTGTGAGGGCAGTGGTTAAGTGCTTATTATTATTTTATTTTTTTTGCTGTGCCTTTTTTTTATGTGGAAATATGAAAAAGGCATACATACATACATATGTACATACATACATATGTATTTATGCATGTGTTTAAATGCCAAATTTGTAGCAGCAGGCGCGTTAATGAAAGTGTTTTCATCGCTGGAAAGTGTGGGTAAGTCTGGAAATTTATTTATTCTATATACATAAGTATGTATGTACATACATACATACATATATTATTGTACATAACCTAAGTTTCTGCGCTTAGCAGACAGCAAGCGAACATACGAAAAATGATTAAATAACGGTAATTGCATTCGCATCGGGGTGAGCAGCGGAGAGAGCAGCGGTGAGAGCAACGGCGAGAGCAGCTAACTGTTTAGCAGATTTTGTGCTCCCGCTTGCAAATCCTAGTTGTTTGTTGTTGTTCTTTTCGATGAACTCTATTACGCAGTAATCAATTACGTATTATTATTTATTATTACTTTTGTATGATAGAAATAAACTAAATTAAACTACTTAGAGTGTAAGAATCCAGTTATTTGTTTATTTTTTTACATTTTTCTTCCCTATTCTATGTATTACTTAATACTTATTTAGCTAATATGGAATACATTTCAAAAGAACCAACGCGTCTAAGGTTTTGATTAAAGGGGTCTGTCTGACACGCCCTGCTTATTACATACACTAGACCCTAAGACTTTTTGGCAAACTCTTGAACATTTGGGTGTAAGTATTTTACAGAAATTTATATACTCGCATGTATAATTACTATTTTAGATCTTAATTTCTTCATCATTGTTGTGTTTGTCAGCAAGTTTGTCAAATTTGGCTTTTAACCGTCGATGCCATACATTTGACACCAACTCTGTTTCGAAGCATATTGCCCGCCCGATCCCTGATGCCTGACCCCGCCATCTCTCCTGGCACCCGCTCTGTGTTTGCGTTGATTCGTATTGGTAAGTAAAATCTTGCAGTGCGTGTAAAAACTGCGTTGCTCGGTTTTTCGGGTGCTGTGCCACGCCCACAACACTTGCAACGCCAACAGCTTCAGCAACAGCCAGAGCAGCAGCAGCAGTAGCAGCAACAACAACAAAAAGAGTTGGACAACAATGAAATGCTTTTAGCGTCGAGCTGCGCAGCGGCAGCAAAATTAAGTTAACAGCACAGAAAAAAGTTTTGTGTACTGTTTTTATTGAAAATTGAGTTAAAAAACTGAAAGTGTCGACGACGAGTCGCGCTCCAACATACTCGTACACATAAAATGGGATCGCCCCGCTAGTTCCCGCCACTTTGGACCCAACAAGCCGCCTGCTCCCAACGAGTTGCGTGTTGTATTTTATTCATGCAATCGTGTGTGGGTGTGGGTGTGTGTGTGTGTTGTGTGTGTGACACACACATGTAGGCTGTGAGGACCGGAGGTTTGTGCCCCTTTGTAGGCACTTGACAACAGTGAGGAAATGGTTGATGCAGACCCCAAACAATTTGCCGATATTTTAAAGTTTTTTTTATTTATTTATTTATTATTATTATATTTTTTTTTGGGTGGGTAGAAGGATTGCTGGCTGGATATCATGTAGCTCAATAGTATTACTAATAAAACAAAAGTTAATCGGAATATGCGGCCTGTGATCTGCCTACAACAAAGTAAGAGGTTCTCCATTAATTTGATTTCTACTTAAATTACATTTCTGCTTGGCCCACTCGCATTTGTCCGAAAACTCGCCTACGAGTATTAATCTAGTATGAAAAACTGAAGTTCAAATTAAGTAATCACTTGATTTTCTAAATGGTTCATCTTATATTACAATTCGGATGATATTTCCTGCTTTCAAAATAAAATTGACTGCAGGCTTTTTATTCCACAATTTATTCGTAAGTAATGCCAATCAAACGTGTAGGTTGGTAAGACCTTCAAAAAGTGGGGCCTCACCAAGAGACAAAATATTAAGACAATATATAATTCACACGAATTTCTTAACCCATAGAAGTTAAGTGCTGAGAGCTTCGCTTAAAGTCAAGAAGAAAGCAATGAGTTGAAGAGGCGTCTTCTCAATAGTATTCTACAAGCCATGGTCTGATTCTCAAAGGACTTTATTCGTTCAACCATTGCTCTGTATTCTGGGAAGCTTTGTCATTAAATATTTCACATTAAATATGTCACAGTGATTACCCATCGGTTATACTATTATTGGATACTAAACTAGATTCATGATTCAATAGAGTCGTGTTTTATTTCTAACCAAAATGGTGGCTCGATGGAGATCTGCCTTTGTTCACTCCTCACATTCAAAAAGTTATTATATTATGCAATAAAATAGTGATATTTAGAAAACTTAATCTCTGTCCAGCCGATTATCTATGTATATGCACGCATTTATCTCGGATATAATCAGAGCTCCATTAAACCGCGAAAACAGGCTCTCTAGAGTCTCGAAAAAGGCAAGACAAAAAAGAATGTGCAGTTTAGAAAGAGGCCGGATTGGGGAAAAGGTATAAGACAGTCAAAGCAGAAAGCAAAGCAAGCTATAGTTCTGTTCTCCCGGAGTTAGTTGAAAAGAGATGCTCGGCCTTAATTAACAATTGAGCCACACATACACACACACGCGCGCTCGCGCATCCAGAACCACTTGCACACACCCACATACTCGTACATACATGCTCGTACATGTCCAATCCTGCGACCCCAAAGAAGTTGAACTTGGCGGGGCAAATCAGCGCAGATCAATGTACTTACTCGCTGGCATTCAGTTGGCCGATGTGTGCGGCAGTATATGAGCATCAAATTTATAAATTATTGAATCTATGAAAATATGAGCATCACGTACGCGTCGCGCGCCTCGACGAACTATTCACACACACACTCACACACACACACTCCCATACACTGCAAAAAGACAATCGCAGAAAACGAACTTACAGTTATGCATAAAAACCAAGCAATGGCCTGGCTTGTCTCTTTCTATATATATATATATATATATATATATATATACACGTATATGTGTGTAGGTGTGTGTGTGTGTGTGTGGGTATGGGTGGATGGGTGTGTGTGTGTGCGTCAGAATATGCACAGAATTTCATTACGTTGCGTTCGTTTTTATAAATAAGTTGGCCTCTGTTGTTTGGCAAAGTTTGTTCATCTGTTTCGTCGCGTTCGACGTGTTTGACGTTATTGATGTGATGGTGTTGGTGTTGTTGTTGGTGGGCGTACGGGAAGCACTGAGGGGAGGGACCCCTATGTCTGATCGCATCCTGTTTGCCCCCGTCTTATAGTTAAGGGCACAACCCCTCAGCAATGACGGCGGCGACGACGACGACGGTAGCGGCAAAACTTTTCTAATAATTTCTTTGATGAATTTCTCTATTTTTTTTTGTTATTTGCTTTTTTTCCTTTTCATACTCCTACGACTACAATCCGCCAAGTGAAGCAGCAGCCAACTATGACTTATTTACAATATTCCCACATACATACATACAAACATACATACATATGTGAATTGATGAGCCGCATAAGGAATTTGTTGTCCGCATTTAGGCGTCTCTCTAATGAGTAGAAAAATGCCATTCGATTGAATAGAAAATGAAATCCATCAAGTCGAACAATTAAGTATACTGAAGCCATTAAAAATCAACAATGACTTATACATACATATACTGCAGCTTATGTTGGCATTCGAACTTTCAAAACTGTCTTTTATTGAATAGATATATTCATTTGTAGCCTGCCATTGATTGCCAAGCGCATGAAAAGGCTTTTTTATTTTATCTATTTAAGTTGTACTATCTTAAAGGTAATTGAAATTACAGATAAACAAGCTGAAAAGAATATGATTTAAATTTTTACAGAATATGATTTATTATAATAAATTTATTTTGATGGAGCTAATTAAGAAGTGGATGGATAAATCAATGAAGATATTGTGGAATTGCAATATAACTATATTTTTATGAATGAGATTTGATGCTTTAGGAACTTTATGATTATTTTAAGGTTGTTTTGAGGCGAACAAAAAAGAAATAGGCCTTAAACTTAGCTTAAAAATAATATGATTTAAATTTTTACAGAATATGATTTATTATAATGCATTTATTTTGATGGAGCTATTTAAGAAGTGGATGGATAAATTAATTAAGATATTGTGGAATTGTAATAGAACTATAATTGATAAATTACATTTGATGCTTTAAGAAACTTATCGATTATTTAAAAGTTGTCTTTAGACGGACAAAAAATGGATAGGACTTCAAATGTAGACGAACTATAGTTAATTCATTTCTTACCCAAGAAACCAAAGAATACTTGTTGTCTTCAATTTTAAAGTCTCTGAAGTTCCACTATACTTTCTTTCAATTTCTAAGAAATGCAAACAAATGCCCCAATTTAAAGAGCTTATCTTAGCCTTTCTGGTTTCGAATCAAACGCTGTTTGAAATGTGACCTAATTGCCACACCACTTGCAGTTCAAATCTACAAGTACAAGTATATTGTAATTTGAAAATGCACTTTTCCATTTCTTGTCTTTGAGCCACGGACTGGGTCATGTTTCCTAGGTCTTGCATCGAATCTTTGTGTGTATGTGTGTGTGTGTGTGTATGAAACGTGCTCGTCCTTCAACTGATTATAAACTAATTTTATAAATATATAAAATAAATTATGAATTATGCGCATTATTTGTGTACAACTTATCAAATGATATACAGACGCATACTCTTATACAACGCAGAGACAAACACGTGACAGCCCCTGTCAGTAACGCTGTCAGTCCGTCAGTTTTCCAGTCTGTCTATCTGTCTGTCTGTCTGGCCGTCTTTCTGCCGGTTGTGCGTGTTTGCATTTTGTGTGGCGTCGAGCGCTTCCTTTGCATCATCATACCCATTCCCGTTCCCTCACCGCCCCGCCCCGTCCCGCCACGCCCCTTCCCATCTTCTTCGTCGTCGCATCCGTAATCCATTTAATTCAACCAAGCGACCATGTCAGCTATATGTGTTTCTGAATATATCAGCAATGTATGTCAAGCTGGTGTATATATATATATGGATATATGTGTGTGTGTGTGTGTGTGTGGGTGCGTGTATGTGTGCTTGTGTCTTCTGTTCGGTATTATCAACTCATAAATATTTATTGAATTTTAAGAAATTTTCAAAAATGGCTACACCAGCCAGTTGCTGTCACACTAGCTGCCAGCCAGCCAGTCAGCCGCCCAGCTCCCCGTCTCTGCTCTCCCACCTGTCACCCACCTCAAGCCATACCGAACCAGGGCTGCGCGGCGGTTCGGTTCGGCGCTTCGAAACACCGAAAGAAATGAAATCATAAACGAAGATAAGCTCAAAGGACTGCCCGTATAAGTACGCGTATGAGGACGAATAGAAGAAAGAACCGCGCAGACTTCATTGATCCCTGTTGATCAGAGTCCTGTCGTGCCGCAGAAGGAGTTGCGTTACATTGGCTTCAGATCTCTTAAGCCTGCAATCTGTCCCTCGGTGCATGTAACGATTAATTTCCAGCCCTGCGTTCAACTGGACAGACAGACAGCTATGACCACTGTGCCGCGCACTGTGCAACATCGCAGATGCTTATGCCTCGTCTCTCACCTTCTCTCAATTGGATTCTCACTGCGAGATTTTGACGACTTTGTGGACGCAACGCATCCGTCAGCGCTTCCATCGACGGCGTTGCTTCTTAGCTGGGTGGGTGTTTGTGTGTGTGTGTGTGTGTGTGGGTTTGCATTCTCTTATTTGGATTATATTTTTCCATTTCACATATGAATGAGCTGTCCCTGGGCTACTGGTGGTCAGCCACAAACAAATATATGAAGGAAAGAAAAAGTTGTCAATTTCATTTCCATTTTGCAAGCCGCCAAGGATTGTCCCCTCCTCCCTCTCTACCCCACACACACACACATATATATATATATATATATATATATATATATATATATATATATATATATATATATATATATATATATAGACACAACTGCTTGCCCAGTTCATCTTTTTAGCAATAGCAGCAGCATCTGCTTAATGGCTAATTTTCAACTACCTCCCCACCCCTGGAGTGCATGAACTGAAGGGCTAAAGTTTCTTGAGTCGACGCCACGATTGATTAGCTGTAGGAGCGTCGCGCCGAACCGATGCACTTTATATAATTAGCAAGTGGGGTTTAGTTTCAGAACATGCATACAAATACTAGTATCCACACACACACACACACTCACACCCATCGCTGGAGAGGCACATGTCGCGACTCACACGCACTTGCTGTTGTAATCGCATTAAATAGTCACTACAGCGACCAACCATTCCACACAACAGGCACGTTCCTCCAAATGTGCTCCTAAAATCGCTCACTCTTGCCCCCCGCCACCACCCTGAAATAGAGAGGGTTATTTGTTATACGTGAAAATTGCGCATTAGATATGCGTTTTGTTTTTTGAAACTACAAGTATTTAGCGGTCAGTCGGATTCCTATTGCTAGAGAGCGGTTTCGAAATGATCATTCGCTCTGGAAAATCCCAGCAACAAAATGTCAAGTTGTTGGTGCATCTTCCCTTGTAGTTCCTGAATTAACAAACACTTTGTAAAGAAGCCATACTTTAAGCATTATGGGACATGCGGTACCGATACAAAATTATTTATTTATTTCCCCATTTTTTTATAAAAGCTTTAGTTAAGTGATTAAGCTTTATGGGTTATGGGTTTTTGGTTTAATTTTTCCCGCTTTGCACTGTCGATTGTTGTTAACCATTTTTACTTCTTTTTTTTGTTTGATTAAGTAGAAAAGGCTAAGCTGCCTGTACTCTTAACATTAAGATATCCTTACCTCACTGGTTAATTCATAATGTTTTTAAGAAATGTGAATGAATTGAAATGGAAAAAATAAAGACTTTAGTTACACTGTTATTATTTACAATAACTAAAATTAAACTTATAGTAAAATACAAATACAGCTTAAGCTAGCAGTTTAGTCTTATTTGATTCAAAATAAAGACGTTTGGGGCCTTCCCTCCCATTGCAATTCTTTAAAGCGTAAACAAATTGTCATCTCGTCAGCAAAAAATGTGAGATCTTTATAAAATAATTTACAACATTTCAAGCTAATTCGGCTTATAGGCGCTGTTATCTTGTTGCATCTGCTATATAGAAAATAAGTGAAGAAGAAGATAAAATTAAACAATTTGTGCTCACGACCAACAACATTTTGATTTAATTTCTTCAACAATTAACCAATTCCATGATTTTGTCAGCAGCTATATAACAAATTGAGGCTATATTATGAAAAGGGAATATGACATAAAGAATTGACAAGTATTTAGGTGTTAATATTAAACATCCACGACTGCGTTTATTTTTGAACAAAAAATCTCCGGATCGATGGCATTGTATGCTCATTTAATCAATCGCTTGGATCAGCAATTCCATAATTCGTGACATATTTTGTGACACACCCATCTCTATAGGCTATGTCCGAGCCACGCACTCTCAATTCAAAATTAACTTGTTGATGTGCCGATGCGAAACAATCGCGTCGCCTTTGCCAGCCAGGACTGTTGGCGGGGACTGTTGGCGGGGGAGCCCTTTGGATGCCTCACATTTGATGACTGTTTGAAAATCGTTCCGTGTTCGAATCTTATTAGTGGTTTATAATTACAATTGTATACAGACCAATTACGATACATACATAAAAGCCGAGACGCGATGCGATGCGATGCGACGAGGCAAAGCAATACGAGATGTGATGCGATGAGTTGGGAGTGAAATGGTGATGGGGATGGGTGTGGGGATGGGTGTGGGAGCGGGAGCGGGGTGAGGACCCACTGGTAAGGTGCGGTAGCCACACGCCCACAAATACATTCGCACAATGACAATGCGCTTACGTCCTATCAGGTAAAACATGCGTGTGTGTTTGGGGCTAATTAACCAGCGTGTGTGGCTAAATGGGTGTGTGGCTAGGTAGCTGGGTGGGTGGTTGTGTGTTGGTCCAAGCATCTCGATAATGATGTTCATTTCGTAAGCAAATGTCATAGCATCCATATAGAGACAACCAACCACACAAGGATGGATGCATGCACATCCATTTATGTAAATACATACGGATATTTACATAGAAACTGAAATTTATGTGGCACATGTACGCGCGTACTACTACAAGTATAGTATATGCTGTACTATATGCTATATGTGTGTATATCTGTATCTGTTGCATAAGCCACGACTCCAATTGGAGTGTTTGGTAATTGAATCCACGTCTGAAATCCGTCTGTGGTCGATAATTTCATTTCATGCCCATTATGAATACAAATTATAGAACGCGTTGTCCGGGCACGTCTCAAGGACCCACATCTACCACAAGTTCCATGTCCTGCAGACGACTGGCTGCATTTTCATCGTCGTTGCCCATGAGAATGGAAGCTCATGAGAGCGAGCGTAGATTACATATTATAAAGCCGCCTCTTCGATATTTGGGCACTAGGCATCTGATATTATCGAGTGCCATGAAATTATATCAGAGACCTTACCTCAACTCCGACAATACTTCCGTCCGTTTGAAAATGTCGCTAAAAATGCCATAAATATTTGCTATAACGAGCAGCCATAACATACATCTGCCATGGGGAGACGAGCCAAGCAGCAGGCATGGCACTGCGACTGCGCCGGACTGAGAGCAATGCAACAAACAGTGGCGCTACAGAGATGGAGAGAGAGAGAGAGAGAGCGAGAGAGAGAGGGATGCGAGAGCGAGAGTCCAACAGCTTGGGAATGAACTGGCAAATTGAAATTGATGATAGCTTTACAGCGAATGGACGCTAATCAAATGCCGCTGTGATTTATGACTGTCATAAAACGGAACATATCTAGCCGTAGCTCTTATACGGGTGGTGTGTGTCTAAGCTAAAATAACTGGTCCTGTCCGAAAGGATAGCAAGACAAAGTATAACGAATTTAAAAATTCAAATCAAAACATTGCAAACGAGTCGAACAGCGGTATTACAGATTTTGGAAAACAGGCAGCATGCATGAACATGTCCTACCGCACGAATACTATTTATAGCACATCATCTACTGCTCTGATACAGGAAACAGTCAACTGTTATACATAAGAGCACGCGAAGTGCCAAAGAGCGTAGCTCTCGTGGTGCTCTCAGCGTATGCTCCCTTGAAGGACTCACTGTTGGGTGGCTGTTAAGCTGATAACGCTGTAAGTCATTACATAACTGTTATACAAGCCACTAACTTACAGCAGGATAATGAGCGAGGACAGGATAATGTGTGTAGAGAGGCCCATACCATGAAAAAGCAGCGAAAACAAATAGGAAGGAATCCCCACCAACAACCAGATAAGCAACAAAAATTGAGCAAGCAGCAAGGACGACGACGACGACGCCACTCCAAAATTGCTCAAAAAAGAAATTCGTTTATTGAAACAAAACGTTAAAAATCGATTTGGCAGACACACACACACACAACACTTATGCGTCGGCTAGGCAGCCACGTTGATTGACTCGATTAGCGCCAAGTCGTACGCTAGCTATAAAAAAAATGAAAAATCATATTCTGGCGCATACGAAGCTAAACTTGTTGAATACTCGTACGAGGACTACCAATGCCAGCCAGCCAGCCAGCCAGTCAGTCAGCATCTCAGCGATGGCTCAGGCCAGCCACCTAGATAGGTCTAGAGCTGGTGGGTTCGTTAATGTCTTGGAAATCCATTATATGTATGCATAGACATATACCTACGAACTTAAGATGTCTCGTCTGCCTCATCTGAGCGGCAAAAAAGCAAACATAATTGGTTTATGTAAAGATTTTCGTGACACTTGACGGTACAGCACTCATTGCCACTCCTACGCCCCCAGATATATCCATTAATATAGTATACATAACTGGAAGAGCGCCGACGTTTTCTACATAAAAGCATTTTGTAAATAGTCACATTTTTGAGGAATAAAAATATCGTAAGCCACCAACTACTTTCCCCCCCTCTTTTTACAGATTCCTTCGTGGGAATGTTATGAGAAAAAAGTGTGAATATTATTTAAAACTGAGCTGGTAGCGTTTATTGTTGAATCGTATAATTATAGCATTACATTTTAAAACTTTCTGTACAAATGTTTTCCAATTTAATAAGTTATTCCTATACATACATTTACATTTGGGCTTGGAATTTAGGTGTTTAGAAAACTCATCCACGATTAACTCTTTTAATTCCGCCTTTTTTTGGCAGCTAACTGTCTGTGTATCTCAATTTTCTGTACAACTTTTTTCCAAGTAATTCCTATACGTGCATTTAGATTTGTGAAATTACTTGTAAAATATTTATTTTCTTCGTTTTTTAGAAAATCAGCCATGATTTTTTATTTTGATTTCACCTTTTTGTTCGCAACTAACTGCCTGTGTATACGCTCAACATACAAAATCCTTAAAAAACTGATATACATATATTAATGGGACTGTTGTACTTAAATGAATGTCGAATCAAATATCTTTAGCTCGATTTGGGTGTAGAGTAGTTTTAAAGAAAGCTGCATTATTTTGTTCCGAAATCAAGGATATTACAGAATCAAGCTGCGGGACAAAAATGGCTTTCTCTTTTTTTGTATGCTATCACTTTTTTTGGCATGTTTATTTTAAAAAATATCATTTAAGACTATATCTGTCGATTCGTGCATTTCCAATGATTCCAATACTTGTACATCGCGTATGTGTTCGGTGCCGTTTAAAACATCTTTAATATTCCTTTGCAAGAATGCCGTACGAGAATTACTTCAATATTACCCTTGATTTCTTGCCATGAAAAAAACAGCTCATACCCATCCTTAGAACAACAGTAAGGCAACGATACTTGTAAGTACCGTAACAGCCACTTACGATGTAGGAAATTTTTGATTAAATACAAGTAGCGTATGATGCGTTAAAATAATAATTTTTGCATCTGATCAACGGAAAAGTTCCTTGAAAGTTCCTTAGATTCAATAGTTCGATAACGCTTGTAGCTCAGCGCAGGTTCTGGGAATGTAAATAAATAATAAATCCTGGAATCTACATCGACTCTGAACCATAATTTGTGACATGGTTTTCTTTGATTTATATAAATGTATTGGGGATCATATTCTAGTCACAAATACACACTTATCTACATTTTCCAATTGAAATGTTTTGTTGTCAGTCGAATTGAAGTGAAATAGGTTAGGCATTGAGAATTCAATCCATTCGCTCACATCACATCACTCGCATCAATCACTCAACACAGCTCACTTTTACAACAATCCAAGTTTTTTTTTTCCGCAATAAGTGTATTACAATGGACATTTTCGAGGCGCATAGAAACGAACAGGGCGAGGTCGTGATTGGTCGCAAATATCACATACTTAATAAGATTGGTGAGTAGTACTGAGTTCTCCAATTGGTTCGCTGGCACATTCCACAAACATTTCTGCTGGCTCGTGCCATAGGAAACGGTTGTTTCGGCGATGTTTTTCTAGCCAAGAGTCTGTATAGTGGACGCGAAATAGCTGTTAAGGTGGAGCCACAGGTAGAAGGTCGGCCCCAGCATTTGGTGCATGAGTATGAGATGTACCGAGCCCTTCGAGGGGGCTGTGGTTTCCCCGACATACACGCCTATCGCAAAGAGCAATCCTTTCATTTAATGGCCATGGAGCTGCTGGGGCCATCGCTGACCGATCTGCAGCGCAAGTTGAAGAAGAGCTTCAGCATGAAGACAGTTCTGATGCTGGCCGATCAGATACTGGATCGCATACACTTTGTGCATCGCAAGGGCCTGATACATCGCGACATAAAGCCCTCGAACTTGATGATGGGCTCTGCGGGTCGTGCATCGAGGCTATTTCTGGCCGATTTCGGTCTGGCCATGCGCTACTTGGACCCAAATGGGTGCCACATACCCTGTACCGAGACGACGCGAATGACGGGCACGGTTCGATATGCCTCGCTCAATGCAATGCGTCGCATGGAGCAGTCGCGTCGGGATGATTTGGAGACAGTGGGCTATGTGCTCGTTCAGTTGGCCAAGGGACGTCTGCCGTGGCAAGGTATGAAGGCAAGCAATCAAGCTAAAATGCTGCAGAAGGTGTTGCTCAAGAAAGAAAGTGTCGAGCTCGATGATCTGTGCGCTGGACTGCCTGAAGTGTTTCTTGATTACCTTCAGTATTGCCGCAGTCTCGAGTTCGACCAGAGGCCAAACTACGAATACATTCGTGAATTATTTCGGTGGGTAGTCCGGTGGGTAGCTCCTTTTGGCCATCATTTCTTAACACTCTATTCACAGTGCAGCAAGGAGTTTCGTGATGGTGGCTATAGCTTCGATTTCCAATACGATTGGGTTAAGATGGAGCACCAGCTTGAAGAAGAGAAGCGAAAGGCGGCTGCAACAAAGACTAATGCGTTGCGCAAACGCGGGCAAAGCCAGGCCTGATTATCTGAAAACTCGATTTACCAGGGACTTATGCCACTTTATATTTTGTTAGACTGATTTCGAAACGTTTACTTACCGCAAAGAACACAAAAACTGATACGCAGACACAGTACGATATGCACAGCACTTGAAAAGGCAACGCAAAAGTATCTCTAAATAGTTTCCCCTTTTGTTAAAGCTGACCTGAACCCTTCAAATCACTGTGAGTTGCTCTCTAAAACAAAAACAAAGATTCTTTCAACATGGGTTTCGTTTTCGGATTTGAAAAGCAAGTTTGCTCAACTCTAGCATCTTCGAGGAGCAACTCTGAGTCATAAAGGTTAACTTTGATAAATCCAATCCTAACCAGGTAGAAACGCTTGAAATGTTTTGCCATAAAAAATTACCATCTTAAAATTATTTAGGGCAACAAATCAGTTTAAAATGTGAGATCGTTGTTGTGTTCTTAAAACAAAATCATATCATGTACTTGTATGGCATGCTGGCAGTTCACATTTAAAACTCTGTTTCCTATTCTCGTGGAGAAACTGCTTCCAGAGTTGCAATTCCCTGTTAAATATCCAGGACGCTCTTCAATACAACGTTTCCCAGAACATTTTTTGTGAGCGCAACTGGAAATTTGTTTCTGAAAGCTGGTTAAAACGGTATACTTTCTCTAAGCAGTGGAGCTGTTTTATTTCAAGTCACTAGATAATCCAATTAACTTAGCTCAGAGACCGTATCATAGAGCTCTACACCTATTTTCATTATATGAAGTGATTTCTGAGAAGTTTCCTGGGAACAGATTGAAGAAATCCAATCTCAAGAAATACTGAAATGAAACGAGCAATGTGATGTGAGCCGTAAGCACAAAGGTTTTTAAACGATTTAAGATTTACATTCTCTCGCTATGCTCTTGGATGCATCGCAGTAATACCAGGACATTTATCAAAGGACTTTTTTCAAGACAGAACGTTCAGCCCCAGCAATTTTAGTTTCAATGGAACGGTAACTTTCTGGACTTTTTGAAAACAATTTCAAATCCAAAAATTGAATTCTCCACAATGTGGGCGCTAATGGAGTGATTTCCTTGCTGATAACTGAATAGCAAGTTCAAGATATTTCATGTCCAGTGATAATTGAAGACGGACTGCAAAACTAGCTACGGTATAATATCTTTAGAGGGTTGTATTTTTTTAAATATTTGGCAACTTTTTTAAAAATTTGCAACTAAATTATGTTTAGCAACTGAAGTAAAGAATAAAAACACTTCAGAATTTAGCAGAACAATTGTCGTTTCTCTTTAACTTGTGAAAGCATCAATCAACCTCCTCGCTGCGTTTAAGAGAGTTACAGTATGGATATCCCAAAAGAATGCTATCTGTCCCTATTCAGAATGATGTACAATTACAACTCTCCATCAGATAAAAGTGAAATCTCCGAAGGGTTGGAAAGGATATATTGGGTTTCTGCAAGGCTTGAACGAACGCAGCATTTTCTACTCTATAAGGTATAAAGTCTAGATGAACGCCTGTATTCCAGAAACGGCTGAACCCATACTACCTAAACTTGCTACATAGGCTTCCCAAATTCCTAGGCAACACGAGCTGAATTCCCTTCCTACATGCTCCAGAATTTCGCCGACACAGTCCAGCTCGTGACAAGCTCTGACTGCCAAGCTAGTTGGACTGCAATATTCCCATCGTGTTTTTATTGAAAACTATAAACTTTCTCGTTTGTATTTGTTATTTTAAATTAAAAACATGTGTACTTTTTGTTAATATTTCATATACCTGTGCACTATAGTATTATGAATATATTTTAGGTATTTCACACACACACACACATACTGTGTACTATAATTATGTGGTGCGGCTGCTCCCTTTTATGTGAAAGTGTTTGTGTTTGTTGAGGGGAAAAAATCAAAATTTTACGCTTGGCTTCACATTTCTAAAAGCTGCACAAACTTTTGGCAATGCGTGGGGCTGTGTTACGTGTGCATGTGTGTGTGTTTGTATGTGTGTGTGTGTGTGCTTAAGTGCGTGTTTATGGCGCAATAAAACAGACCCTAACAGGCGTACACACACACACACACACACACACATTCTCATACATATACATATTCATACACAGACAGTCGGAGCATAGACATAAAGCAATCGCGTTTGCTGCATGCCGCCAGCCAAATGAAGCAACCAAAACGACCCCCGAAAGCAGATCCCCAGAAAGCCGAGACTAAAATACAGACAGCCAGACAGACAGGCAGAGCGAAAAACATCCAAAAAGAGCAACCAGCCAGCCAGCCAGTCAGCATCTTTGCCTGTGTCTTTCTGCTTGTGTGTTGGCGCATTTATGACTTCCACACTCTCGCACACACACACACACACACACAGAGAGATGTAGAGGCGCAGGAAGGCAGAAAGACTGCAGCCTGCATATAGGCGCACAGACATATGTCTTATCATGCCCTGAACACACACACACTCACTGACTGGGGCTGCTGTCAAATGCCATACTAAACCGATAATCCAATCATAAGTTATAGTCAAATGAGTTTGCTCTTCAATAAATTTTCGCCTTTTTGTCGACTGTAATTGTTGTTGTGATTTTGAATTCAACCACTTTGGGTGGCTGCAGCAGCCACAGCCACAGCGACAGCAGCCAGCAGCCAACGCCTGCCTTTTGGCCATGCTTTTTATTTGATGCAAAGTGTTGCCATGCTTCTTACAAACACATGTGTGTGTGTGTGTGTGTGTGTGTTGTGTGTGTGGAATCGCCCCCATCTTGTCATGTTTTGATATTTCATGCTGTCCGTTTATATGTAAGCCAATGTCCTGCAGTTGCATACTTTTAGGCCATCGCACTTCCCAAAATAAATACATAAGTACAATACTTATGTACATTATGCTCACATATACTTCATTATGCATTACTTCAGATTTTTATTTTGTTTTTCCCCTGATATATACCCTCGAATTATACTGTTAATATTAGAATAACTGACACTAGGCTTATAGCAAAATACCATTACAACTTAAACTAGGAGTCTAGTCTTATTTACATTTCATATTATTTATATTTTATATAGACCTATTGGCAAGGTCAATAGCGTGTGACCTCTTCAGCCTTCTTCTTCTTCTTATTAGAAATCCTCCTTTTATGCGCCGTTTCAGCAGACGCCTTGCTTTTGCATTTGCATGGGTTCGAAGAAGGTTATTGTGAAGCCTGCTCATTGAGGATTTTACCAATTACTTCAGATGTGGAATCTTATTGTGATAACATTCGTATAGAAATAAAGCAAATATCATTGTCTTATGTCAAATTATGGCTATATGGCTTCTGGATACTTCAAAAGGAGCTCCTGTCTGTCCTCTACTACTGTTAGTTACACTGAGAAAAGGGACAATTTGTTTAAATAAATGTGTTCCAGGAAAAAGGAAGGAAAGGAAGCTGATAAAACAATTTCAAGTCTGTTTGCATTAGTAATTTAGAAATAGTCCAGATAGTTCAATACAAGATATAATCCAGAAATAATCCACGGAGTTCAATCGAAGATAATAAAAATATCACTGGGGCATCGTGGAATGAAATATTTACGGAATGAAAATATTTATACAGACCTAAATGTAGGAATGTTAGAGAAGAAATAACCGAGACGGAACCAAAGTATCAGGTCGAGCTTCAAGTTCATCCTAATAGACTTAACCTGGCAAACTAGAAATACACAACTCCGACAATAATAGTTGTAATATTTGTAATTAATTAAATATATATAAGATTAAGAGTCTTTAAGAGAGAAGATTCGATAATAAAAATAAAAATAAATAATAAAAAGAATTATGCTTGCAAGTAAATATACCTCATGGAAAGGAGTATATGTGCATAGATGTTTTTTTTTTTAAATAAAAGTATTATATTTTTTTAAATAAAAGTATTATAAGCAAACGAACAAATCAAACTAATAATATAGTTGTAGTATAGTTTGTAGTACTAATGAGTAGATTTGAAAAATATAACACAAAATTTTCAAATGGTTTCAACTTTAAAGACTAAATATGGGAGACAGTCAAACATTTATGCACATATCCTTTTTTCCATGAGGCATTAATGGGTCTATGGCGACAATTTATGGCTATTAACAAACATTTCTCCTCTGAGTTTCTGACAAATGCAAGTTCAATCGTTAAGTACGTTCGACTTTCGGTAAAAAATAAGGCAGTTGGTTTTTTAAGAAAATAGTTCGGTGAAAAACTTATTTGATTAACACACTGAGGTGCAAATAATCTACAAAAAAAGCATTAAAAACAAATTGAAAATTATTTGACTAATTTGCAGTGTTTGAGAGATAAGTGAGTAGATGTCTTTTCTCAGAAACGCATTACTTTGAAATGGGGCATAATTTCTCCCTACTCTTACTTAGTCGGGTATTGGAAAGAGGTACGCTGTTTGTGTGACTTACGGCATTATTTAAATGAAACAGTAAAAGGCGCCACATAAGCGGATTGCAACAGATTCTCCGCCATGTTCACATTACATGCTAAAGTCGTTAATTAGGCCCGCAACGAGCTATATTTCAACTCACATGTCAATTGTGTGAGAAGAGCAATGAATAATGAAATTTCGCGCCAGTTGCTCGCATTCATAAATGGCTTTCAATTGTTATGGGAGTGATGTGTTGTACGTACATACATACATACTATACTTACCCGTATATACATACATACATACATACATCTGTATGTATGCACATTTGTACGTGTAGATGCTCTCATGGATGTGCCTATTGGTATCTAGCTATGCGCAGTTAGCTGTCAGTTAGTTTCAGAGCTAATGTGTCATTTGAAAGAGCTGTCGTATCACAACATGATGCAGAAAGCCGACAATGGGATTGACTTGAAAAGCTAAGGCAGACAGAGGCAGCAAAATGTCTGTCAATGATCCTAAATTGGGAACATGTGTGCAATTGAAAAACATCGGCACTTCTTCAATGCAATTGCGCGCATCTATTCCATTGTTCGACATTATCCTTTTTGCTGTTAATTAAGCTACTCGTAATTGTAGCTCGTATTATGCCCGGAATTCACTTAAGACTTGCATGGAGGTGAACGAGAGAGTTATGGCTAAATAAATACTATATACATATGACTGACTCGATTCTACTCCTATTAGCAATGTTACTAAGAGCTCTTCAATATTATAGATTCTCTCTCTCTCTCTCTCTCCCTCTTTCTAAATGACATGTTATCTAGTATCCTAAAGTAATCCAATCTGATTATACAAGGAATATTACTATTAAAGTAGAACATTGGAATAAAATGTAACTTCGACCAAAAATGTAACTTCATTTGCACCGAAGCTACACACCCTCTACATTATCATGGACTACGAAATATATACTCTTTCCGTACTTACCGTACCTCATCGTACCCCCACAAAGTAGTCGATATAGTCTGTCTGACCGTCTCAGAAAGTATGAGAGCTAGAATTTTGGTATTCAACATTCCTCTAAACCTGAGAAAGGTTTACTTCACCGCTATTCCCGATTTTCTATAAGTCCCATAATTCTTGGATTCAAATTTTGCAAATACCCCCAGTTTGTGATTATGGGTCCGTATGCCAAGTCTCATCATGATAGGTCAATTGTGAATAAAGTTAAGATACCGACGGGAATCAGTGTTGGTCCAAAGCATTTATTTGGACTCGGCGTCTTGAGGCCTCCTGTAGCGCTGTAGCCTTGGCCTGCTAGACACTGCTGTGAAGAAGACCAGAAGACCACTACAGGGTCTTGTTCTAAGGCTCGCGTTGTAGATCCCTCCCGAACTCTTTTATCACATTTGAAACCATCTACAAGCATTTTGATAACAGTGTCTCCTCCTCCCAAACTTGTGGCGTGGAATCCAATGCCAAAGCTATTTCTGCTATTCAATGGTAGCATTATGGATCATTAATTTTAAAACCCAAGCACACACACACAAAAAATGAGTTCTCCATTTTTCTATGGATCCCTTTTCCAGCAGCGTGTAGCTGCAAATTCCTTTCAATAACTCAATGCTTTTTTAGATTTCGGGCAATTCCTTTGGATGAAATGGGTAATTGGTACGCAGTTAAGTGTTTTGCATTGTTATCTATGTTTGCTCCATTCTGTCTCAATGGTGCTCTCTGTTTTGCCCAATTTGGAGCTACTGGCTACTTAGTCGCCACTCTGCTGGACCGACTTGCGGGGCTGCCCAGTAAGCTGGACAAATTAAGCTACTTATGCATCTGAGATGGTCGTCCAGCGTGCTTCCTGCGCCCCAGAAAAAAAGGGTCGGCAAAAAAAGTGGCTGCAAAAATAGCTGAAAATTATTAAAAAGCTATAACAGAAGGAAAAAATTGCGGTCCAAAATATCGAAGGACGCATATTGCTAACAAAGGTTGACCGGCCTACGAAATCGGATATGTGCCCACATACACACACACACACACACACACACACACACACACACACATACGCACGCATGCAAAATGTATAATTAACCATACACATGCACACATACATAGGCAGACACACACACACACACATACACATATGTACGTAAAGAGTGCCAACAAAAAAAGGATGTGCAAAATGTTACGGCCTGTTACAAGGCAGACGGACAGGCGGACAGTGCGGCAGGGCCATGAGCCTGGCACTCAACAACGGCCTGAGTCTGGCTAACACAATGCATTGAATATTTTGACTTTTTGTTGTTGTTGTTGTTGCTGTTGTTGCTGTTGCTGTTGCTGTGACACAACAAGCGAGCAACAATGAAACGGAAAATGTTGCTTATTTTTTGGAGTGCAAAGGGCGTTGATGCCAAAAGAGGGAAGGCGGCAGGACGATGGCGTGGGCGAGGGCAAGGACGGGGGTGGGTTTGTCCTGTTGCTGCGGTCAGGGCTCGGCGGCCAGAAGGGCACGCGAGCTCTCGCCTATGAATGCTGTGGTCAGCGCCGGGTCCATGTCTCCATATGTGTATATTTGTGTGTGTGTGTGTGTGTGTATGCGTTTGTGTGCAGAAATATGGAAACATTTGGCACTAATTGCATGTGCTCAGCTACGACAACAACAGCCAGCAGTGGCAGCTAGCTCTGCCAGTTCCAGCTCCAGTGGCAGTGGCAGAGGCAGCAGCAGGAACGGGCGACAGCGTGTGGCAAAGTGAAAGAGCGACAGTTATGACAGCAGCCACAGGAGCTGCGACGACAGAGGCGGCATTGGACAAAGCACAAAAGAAATTGCGCAAAAATCGTTGTAACAAAAGAACGGCACACCAACACCAATACAAATATAACAGTACAGTACAGTACGGGCACACAACTACCTTCACACGCATATCCATAACTATACTAACAGTCGACAGTCAGTAATCGAGAAAAGAATCCTTCTTGTAATTCACAAAACCTGACGAACGATGTTGGAGATAGCACCGCAACGTTATCTCATCCTTCAGATTCCCAGCCAACTAGTACTGCAGCTTTCAGGCTCGAAATTCGAAAACTTGGGAAATAACTTAGCATTCCAAGTGCCCAAAGAAGATAGCTGGACAGACTTAGTTTATTGAAACGAGCTGTATCGTGACACAAGATTTTTATATCCATATGCATATAGATTGTTGCCCACAAATTAATTCTTACAATCGGTCCATTAACTGCGCAGGAATTAGTTCCTATTGTCTGTGCATTGCACCATAACAATTATTTACAAACTTTGTTGAAGAACTTTTGAAATGATTTTTTTAAATATTAAAGTTTAAAAAATCGTTTAACTGCAGCATTACGTTCTAAATAGCCAAAAGCTAACACTTCTTAATACTTAAGTAATTAATATACTTGTATTTATTTTACAACCCAAATATTCTAATTTCTGTGCAATATCTGGCTGAAACTACGCCGATAAATGAAATCAACCAATCTGAAAGAAAATTAAGATATCGTACATACAAAATCGGGTTTTTCTCCTGATTGAAAAATATGCATAAAACCGCCACAACATGTATTTGGCAGCACTGCAAAAACGATTCAGTGTTACCAAGAGCCACGAAAGTGCGACAAAGCTGCAACTCTTGAAACCAATTGGTACAACACGGAAATCCAATTAGAACATTTTCATTCTACAAAGGCACACTTAAACTAATCAGTAATTTGCAACACTACCGATGGATGGATGGCAGCTGCAACCAAACAGAATATTTTTTGCGCAAAACTCTGTCATAACCTCCTTAAAGAAAGTGAAGTTGGCTGCGCTTTCTGAGCGGCCATGTTTGCTTCACAATTACAAGTATGTTTCAATTATGATGATTTTATGCAGTCTACATGAATATATATTTTTCTATTTATAAACTGTATCATAAACTAACGACTTATTCTGTATGTGTAGCATGCCGTCACAATTTTATCCCAAGAATGGATGATGGGCGGCATCAAGCGTTGCGACGGATAGAGCTTTTATTTTCTATAGAACATAATTATTTTTTATAGCGTGTCTTAACCGTAATTGTATGTTCGCCTGCATGCAGCCGTTGTCGTTAAAAAGGACAATTGCAGGACATAATAAACGTTTTCAGCGTGAGTGAGCCGGGAACCGTCAGTGTCGCAATGTGTGTGTTTCGCTGCTTCTTATATACATACATACATACATATGTATGTATGTATATACATATCTACCAACAATAAGCATGTATGTATGTATATGCGCCCTTATGTCTGCCCACCATCAACCATTCCTCTCCCCTCCGTTCGCAGCGAACTTCAAAAGCCAGACCAGCAAGTGTGGCAAGTTGCTCCTGTTGCGTTTGCTGATGCCTGTGCTGCTTTCTAATAGTTGCTGCAACGCACTGACAACCTCACAAACGCACACATACACACGCACGCACACAATAACAGACACACACGCATAAAACGAACACCAAGGAGGACATCGACGCCAATCACAATACAAAGGAAACTCGCGACATACGTTGACTGCATGGGCTTATTACGTTTTTCAATAAAGGGAGCAGGCACAGACACACACACACACACACTCGTATGTACACACACCCAGCATGTGGCAACCTACTTATAGTATTTTTATTCTTATGTTCATATTTGTTAGCAAGTCGGCACTGGCTTGCCGGCCTCTGCTTCCAATCAGGGACTGGTAGCAGCAACCAGTCGTTCTGCTTGAGGCTCCTAACCATGGATTGAAACCACAAATATGGACTTTGCTAGGAGAAATTAAACCACAGAACGCTTTCAAAGAGCCCGCTAAAACCATACAAATTAATTTCAAACTTTCAGTCCTTTTTAATTAATATGCAATCGTATTTATTTAGTGCAGCTTATTGCTGTGAATTGCCGTTGAACATTTTGGGCATGACCTGGTCCATAAGCAAGTGCAGATCCGACATTCCGCACATAATGTTTTTATCTTCCTCGGCAAGTCGCTCCAAAATATGATCTGGCGGCCTTTGGCCGTTAGCCGAGTAGAATTGGTATGTACATCTCACCTCGGACATGGATCTGCTCAGCTGCTCTTGCAATTTGTAGACCAGGTTCCATGCACAATCCAAACAAATGGATGCTGTCCCTTGTCGTTGATTATTATTATCCATATTCGTGGAAAAAATGTTGTTTCCGAGCTATTCCAATCGAAAAGTCTGATCATTTTTGGTAAAGCCGACGCCACTATTTGCAGGCTTGCAATATCGATAACTTCTTTTATTGTATATCTAAATAAATATTTGTATTTACCCTCTAGATGGGCTTAAATGGCTGTTCAAGTGCTTTTGCAGACAATGGAGATAAAGTGCTTTACAGCACTACTGGCTATCGCTAAGGCCGATATATTTTTATATGCACCTATAGACAATTCCTCCATTTACACCTATAATTAACTGCCATTCAATTAGCAATTCAAAAATTTGGCCTAGTGTTTCGGTTCAGAAATTACGAAGCAATCCAAAAAAAAAAAACCATGTCGTCTGCAAAATATACCGTATCTGTGGTGATGAAACATCTATATTAGTCATAATTGCTTCTAATAAGAAACGAAATCTGTATTCTTAGAGCTGGTTGTCTGCTCTAATCGCTTGGTTGTCCCAAATAATATTGCATAGATGTCCAAAATTTCTTCAGGTCGTAATAAGAAAGCGTCTTATAAGCTCACAAACACTTTACAAAATTGAATTCATGTCTATTTGGGAGATATGTCCACTGCCAATTGGTTACAGTGTGTTTGGGAGTTGGGTTTACAAACTCATTCACTTGACTTAAGTCGACTATTTGTGAAATAAAGCTGCCATATAATTGAAGTTAAGAATAAAAGGTATAGTTAGATTCTGTTTCATCTTCTTGGAGAAATCTCTTCCAGAGTTCATTGAGCCATAATTCCAATATTGCATAAAATGCTAATTCATGGCTGGGCTTAGCTTATTCATTTATTTACTTACGAGCTATAAAATCTTCACAGATTAAATTCTTTTAAAGACGACATTACACCACACGACTAGAAATAAAACGTAAAGTCAAATAGAAAGTTCAATTCTTTTGCTGGAAATGCTGGTGTCGTTAAGACCGGTTGTTTTTTTTTTTTTAAATCTTCCCTTTCGTCTACGAGAGCATTGTATTGAGCATCTTCTAAGTGTGGTGTCTTTTGAAAATTTGAAGCTTGGAAATAACAATAAAGTTTAGCATTTTATATATATAATAATTTACAGGCAACACAAACTAATTATTATTGACACTTCTAGTCGAATGTAAAGTTGTTTGCGTTTGTAAAATAAAAACTTGAAAGTTAGGAATTGCAAAGATAAACTTATTTAAGCTACAAATAAATACAATAATCAGTGCTGCCTTCATTACAAAACAATACTGATGTGTGCAATATAAAGCAAGGAGGAGGCAGTAATCGTTCTGGCTGCCACTTTGAGAAGCTGTTCTCGTACAGTTGTCATATGCAGACTTGTTGGCTTCTTATCCAGTTTGTCTCGCATATTTTTGTTTTAATCTAATGCATGTCCTGGCAATACATATCCATCACTTTCTATGGCCGTCTTTGCAGGATGCGTTCGTTATCTTCGCCATTGACTTGATGCGCCTGCATGCGAATCGTTTGTCATTACATACCACATATAGTATATGTGCATATGTATTTATATAGCTCGGCATTCCCTCAATTTGTGTGTTTTGTCACGCGTTGCTTATTAGAGGCGGTCATGGCAGCCCAGCCCGGCCCAGCCCAACCCAACCCAGCCAAGCCAAGGCAAGCCACTTGCCGACCTCCCGGTTGCAGCGATTTCCAACGTTTAGTCTGCTGCATCATTTATCATGTGAAATGCGCCAGACACAACAGGCTGCCAGTCCGTCCAGTCCGCCAGTCCGTCTGGCCCGTCCAGTTCATGCAGCCACCCCGGACGCCCTCAGCCACGCCAGCTGCAACTGCCCGGCCGTCGACTACCCACGCACAGTGGTTTATTCTGCGAATTCATGCAAATAAAAATAAATTGAAGAAGTTAGCAAATTGTTTGTTAAAGCCTAAAGAGTTCAAATGTTTTCAAACTATTAATAGATTAATCAGTTAAACATTGTTAAACATTGCCTTTAACAAAACTACATCTTATAGCGGCTTAGGCTCAACAACCTACTTTCTGGAAGAACATTTAGTTTAGAGACTAATATTAAGGCTTACCTCAATATTTTCACCAAATAAAAAAATTGTGAGATATTTTGGAAGTATTAGGGAAGGACTAATGGCAATGAAGAACGGGATATTGTATATATATAGTTTTGAGTAAAAACATATGCATCAAACTAAAATTTATCCTTTTGTGGAAAATATTTCAATTCTTGTAGCTTGGACAACATTATATAAGGCCTAAGAATCTCTCTCTCTCTCTCTCTCTCTCTCTCTCTCTCTCTCTCTCAAACAAAATTCTTATATAAATAACTAAAATATACTCGAATATTATTAGCAGTTATGATCCAACAAGGAAGGAAATCATTAAATCGTCCTGTCGCTGAAATCATTCATTTGTGTCAACAAAGCCATCTGTTGCTGTCCGCATTAATAACTGCTCTAAAGAGAGTAATGTATATTTTTTAAGTCTTTATAAACTAAGCATTCACAATTTGAAATCGGAAATCAAGAAATACCTTTTGCGCGAAAACAATGTAATTGTATCCTTCTCGATTTCTCAAATAACACACTGTGCCTTGACTAACTGACGCTCTCGATGTTGGTAGTATTGATGTTGATGTTAATGTTGTTGTTGTTGTTGGTGGTGGTGTTGGTGGTGGTCGTGAGGGTGGTGGCGATGGTGGCTCTGATGGTGATGGTGGTTGTGGTGGTGTCGATTGTGGTGGGATGATCAGCGGGTGGCACATTGGCTATAAAAACAAGTGCAAATGCAATTTGAAAACAACAGTGTGCCATGGATGACTCGACTTTGGCGTTTGGCTGGCCATAGGTTTTACGGTATTTGGTAATTAATAGGCCATATAATGTACGATGTGAATACTAAGGGGCTATCCGCTGTGAGGGGGGCGGTGGGCGGTGGGCAGTGGGCAGGGTGTTTGTTGTATACAAGTATGATTTAAATGCGCATGAAATGCAATAATATAGCTGAGCGCCTGGGCGCAGCTCTTGGCAAACAAATAAATTAATTGAGCTGCATGAAGGGCGTTGGCGCTATCAAATAAATAGAAAAGTAGTAAGAAGGAAATATGAAGTGATATGGCCAGAGTGGCGCCTTCCAGTCCTCTAACCCCTCCTCCCACCTCCCTTCGGCTATGCAGTTGAGCAGTCCTGCAGTCCAGCAGTCCTTCAGTCGCTGCAGCAGCAAAAGTTGGCTCGCCCGCATGCATTGAGAAAATTTAATTGAACGGCGGCAGTACAGACAAATGGATGGACAAATGGACGGTTGGATGTATGTTTGGAGGAGGAACGGACTAACAGATACCAGGCAACTATTAGAGCGTGTGCCTGCGTATGCGTATGTGTGTGTGTGTGTGTGTGTGTGTGTGAATGCGAATATTGTTGGTGTGGGTGTGGGCATTAGAGTGTGTGTTCGCTGCATTTCAATGGCATAAAAGGCGCTTTTTATTGCAAAATATTTTCAAATGCAGCTGTTGCAAAAATATTTATTTGTATTCCATTGCATGTATAGATAAATATGTATGTATATATTTATATACATACATATATTCATGTTTGTGTGATTGTGTGGGTGCGTGGGTGGGTGCGTGTGGGAGGAGTGCATAGTTAGTTAGTACGTGCCAATTCCGTGAGTGTGCTTATGTATCTCTCATAGAGATAAATAAATCATTAGAAAATAAATAAAGCAGACAAATAAAGTGAAGCACATGGCTTTTGTGGTGCGGCCATTTCGAGTGGTTTCTACGGCTTTGTGCCTTTGAGCAGCCACAAGAACTGAAAGCGATCTAATCGAGTTTGCCATCAATGTGCGAGCGCTGGTCAAGCGCATGGATTCGATGTGTGTGGTCAGCATTCGTATAAAGATATGTAGATACAAGGATACATACATACATACTTATGTATGTGTACATATGTTCTATGCATATTATACCACACACACACAGATACATGTATGTGTATTTTTGCGTTTCTTTAACGAGCCTTTTTAGCTGCAAGTCCTTTGATTTGTTTCCCCACGAGTGTTTCCGGCATTTCGCCATTAAGCGTGAAGCTTCTGCCTCTACAAGTACACGTATAGTGTATTATAGGGATATCGTCTTTTGCACATCATCAGCAGCTCGCTGGCTATCCTTTTTGATATTTTGAGTGCAAGCAGATGATTTGCACTCTGTTACACACACACACGCACACACACATCTACAGAGCACCACTTGAATGCATGAAGGAGCAGGCATTCATTCCATATAATTGATATTTGCACTACCAATTGATTCTTTGTGAATGAACGTAGGGTAACAAATATTCGTATATATTTAAACAGTAATTGGTGGTAAAGGAACATTTGATGAGACCCTCTTTTTGAGCTTTTGAACTGCATACAGTTTGAAGCAATTTCCGAAAAGTTTTCTACGATACTCATATCGAAAGGAACTTATATTTATCTGATGACCCCCATTTCTTCGCACTATTGTATAATAAGTTGTATTTCTTTGACCAAAAACGAAAGAAGTTTAACCTTTTTTAGCTTCTGAAGAATTAAAATCGCCCCTCAGCAGCTCTAGAAATGATCCACGAAGAGAAAAGTGAGAATTCCTTGCACCCCAGATAAAGCAGAAGTACAATACAACGATTTTCAAGTCAGACTGAAGCCTTTGCTGGGTTTGTATCCTTCAAGGATAGTAGCATCTTATGCCAAGCTTTTCCTTCAACAGCCACATATGATTGTCGGGTCATTACAGATCCTGAGAGAATTCTAAACAAAGGGAATTCACATTAATGTAGCCTGATAAATGGAAACTATAACATTGTCAGTGTAGGGCAGACTTTAGTCGTTTTGCCACAAATTTAAAAAAACATACCTAATTGGTATTTGTTTTTGTTTAAGTAAAGTTTTGTTTGCATTTATTGAAGAGTTCGTTTTGTAACTGAAAGGTAACTTGGATTTTGATTGCACTTTGAAGAACAACTGGAGTTCTTAATCAAATAACGACTTTTCACAATTACTTTTACATTTGGACATTTAATTGTTGAATTAGTATATTTATTTGAATTTTTGTAAGGTAATAGAGTGCTGGCTATTCCCGACATACTCTTGAATACACTTTCCTCATATGACGATGACATTTTGCTTTTAAATACGCACAACAGCTCTGGATAATGTATGACATGTGTGTGTGTATGTGTGTGTGTGTATGTGTGTGTGTGTATGTGTGTGTGTGTATGTGTGGGTTACCCTTTAAATTGAAGCCCCAGTGTGAGAAAATGTAATACTGCTGATGGCCCGACTCCGCGTTGTTTTAATTATTATTATTACGACTAATATAAACGCAAAATAATGCCGACTTTCAACTTACTTAATAGTTTGCCATATAACGAGCCTATTCAAACATCCAGACACACACACACACACACACACACACACGCACACACCACCCCCATTCGCACACTCACACCCGACTGGGCTTTCTGCTTCACACATGCTAAGCCAATTTTTATGGGCATCAGATTTTTGGCGAGGTCGAAGTGGAAAGTAATGTCAATGTGTTGGCGCAGCTGGAGCGTCCAAATGTTTCCCGAAGCCGGCGGCTTATGTTTATGTTCTTGCCGCACATAAAACGCAATTGGATTTGGCTTATGCGTGTGTGTGCGTTTGTGTAAGTGAGTGAGTGAGTGTGAGTGAGTGTGTGTGTGTTTGGCTAAATACATGGTTTTAATTAATATTAGCGCGCTTTCATTGGCATCTCTGCAATTGTTGCCAAGTCGACAGTAGCTTGACTCAATCTTTCAAAACATTGACGCAGCACTCTCACTAGCGCTCAGCATTTAAGTGAACAGTTTTGAATGCCTGCCTGCTTTTATGTGTACAAGTATGCACATCAATAAACTAATCGAGTCCTAATGGATTTTCTGCTCACATTAAAATGTGCGCCATGTGCTAAACGAGTTGCCTCATGAATTTCCCAATTTATAATTGCAATCTGGCTCATTCTTGTTTCATTTAATTAACTTTTAATTAGCTCTGGCTAAGTCGGTGGTTCGTCAGTACATTTTATTTACACGTACCTTTACCCAAGCCTTGAGGGTATAATGAAATCGAAGATTTCAGTTGCGCCTGCCCATCTGTCTGTTTATCTGGAACAAATACTTGTATATATGTATCAGTAAATATTCTGTTTCTATAAATTTGGTATTCGAATTTCAAGCCATGTTTAATAATAAGATGATCTTCTTTTATTGAAATTCTAAGCATAAATCGGAAGAAAAGTCCCAGCTTGTATTTCTGAACAGCCCTCAGTTGAAAACTATGAGAGTTGTAGAGTTCAAGGCTCTCATTCTTCTAAGCAAATAAGGGCATATATATTATACATATAAGTAAAGGAATCTGTAATTAATTCCATGCTCACATATTTGCTGACATTACTTCTGAACACTTATCGTTTCTAGCGGCAATAAAAGCCCCCGATCGCACGATGGCGATCCCTAAAGAATGCTAAAGAATGCTTCAGATATCAGTTTGTATCGAACTCAAAAGTGTATCACATTAATTAAGCCTTTTTCTATTAAGACCTGGCCAGCCAAGTGTTTTAACCGATGTGGTCCTGAATGATGGACGGCTAAAGCCAAATCGATTTAGTTCCACTATATATTTATAGCTTTTCTTTAAATTAAATTATCCAATTACAAAATGTTTGTTAATTGCAACTGTTTACTAAAGACAAAGTTCCTGCCATTGTTATTATTGTATTATAAAGAACTACTTTGCCAGCTCCACCCATCTGTCATTGAAATATTAGAAAATGTATGTATTTCTGAATTCTTCCAAATAAATAACTACAAATAAGAAAACCAATATATTCGGGATTTCTCTAACGTCTAATTTTTGCAATTTGTTTCAAGTCTAATATCGGTTGAATTAATCGTATAGATAATACGATCATGTTCCACCAAAAGTAAAAGCTATTTAATAACGATGTGCTCCTTTCTATATATACCTTTCTATATAAATCTGAATTACATTCAATTTAGTACAGCCTTTCAGCCCTTGGTACCCAGACGACTTTATTGCGAAAGAAGCCTCATTATGAAGAGGTTCGTGATATTTATGTGCTCATACTATATAGTAAGTATATATTGAGTGCCCAACTCACTATTCCTTCGCTTACCCTATTTCAGCTCTCACCAGCTGTTAGGTTGCAGATCTGAAATCCCATATTGAAGACGTTAGGAATAATCTATATATAGTTTGTGGTAAATGACTGAAAACATCATCGTCTCATCATTTGATTTGTACAAGATTTATGTTGCCTTCGAATTCAGCTCTTTTCACAACATCCTTTGCATTATCTTTTCACATTTCTCGTCTCTTCGAAGTATCTCTTTACACTTGGTTTGGAGACTTCGCTGTTTTATTTCTCTTTCTTCGTTTTTTCTTAGCTGCTGCTGCTGGTGCTGCTCCTGCTGCTCCTGCTGCTGATGATGATGCATCATTAGGTTGACTAATTTTAATTACAGCAGCGCCTAAATTGCTGCTATCATTTTTAATAATATGCTGGGCCGCTTGTCTCTCTCTCTCACCCTCTCCACCTCTCTCTGGTTGTCCTTCTGTCTGTCTGTGGGACTGCCGACTTTTTGTGTTAACTTTTTCGACGGCAAAGGCAAAGGAAAAGGCAACGGCAGCTGTTGCAGTGTCGTCAGCGTCAGCGTCGGCGCTGGCTTCACACACACACACGCCACAGAGCGAAGGACTTTTGGCCCGTCTGGCTGCTTGTCTGGCCTGGCCCGGCACGGCACGGCACAGCATGGCATGGCATGGCAAGGCATAGCAAGGATTCGTTCGGTTGGGCTATGCCTTTGCCCGCCCGCCTCTCAGCCCGTCCGTGCGTCTTTGCTCAAAGCCAACAAATTATGCACTTACACACACACACACACACATACGTGTATACTCACACTGATATGAAGAGAACTGTGGCGGTATTTGAGTTATGTGCAGGGGAGCATGCCCACCGCACTTGACTTTTTTCGTCCTTTGAGGCTCGGCGCTCGGCGCTCGCTGCCTGCCTGCCTGCCTCGTTGCTTGACTGGTTGACTGCCTGACTGGCTGACTGGCTGACATCTTCTTACTCCATTTGGGCGCGCTGTCGTGTTAATTTAGCGCGAAATATTTGACAAGATGACGCGCTGCCTCGTTGCTCGTCTGTGCCTTCCAACTTCGTCTCCGTCTCTGACTCCGTCTCCACCTCAAGCGCCAGATCCAACTCCAACAGCAGCTCGAGACATGCGACGTCTGCTCTATAACGATCGAACTTGCCTGCAATTTATGTAATGTGAGAGTATGTAATTGTTTGCGTCTGTGTGTGTGTGTGTGTGTGTGTGAGAGTGGGTGAATGTGTGTGCAACAGACACTTATATCGATTTATAAGATGCCACGAACTCTTGACATTCGATAGCATCTGCCAATTGAGCGGCTGGGCAATGCCCAGCCACAGTTACCCTTTTAAGCTGAGCGCCCGTGATTGAGTGCGTGAGTTGACAGCGCCTTAAGTGATTCGCTCTGTTTAATCACAAACAATGCGAAATGGTGCCCAGAAACCGCACTAGCACAGGGACAACATTTTAACACCTCTCTCCTCATATGAGGCAGTGCATGAACTGGTTCGAATGCTCAAGTGACTGATTGAATAAAATGCACACAGAATGTGGCTTCAAGGAGTGAACCCTGAATACCTTTTATGAATGAGTAAGCGATGAAACATTTAAACTTGATTATATTTTATAAATACTGGGCAAAATAGCAAAATAAACGGAAATAAGTTGTAAGCTAAAGGCCTTGAAAATGTGCTCAGACATGAGGTTGCATGAATAAAAAGTGCAAAAAAGCGTGAAAATCATATTACAACAAATATTACAATATTCAAAGTTCATGAATATAAACCAAACATGACAAACATTTTAAACAAAGGAAAGAGATTTGGAGCTGCGAGGCCAATAGTCTGTCAAAAATAAAACTTTACCTTCTGAAGGCTTACTTACAACAATATACATTTAAATACGATTCAACAGAATTTTTTTTTAAATTAAGAGACTTTTAAGTGGTATATAGTAGGTATTATAGGTATTATATAGGGCTGCAAGTGAATCAATTGAATCGTACGACTAGCGATCTGACAGTAAACAACTAGAGGATATTTACCTAAACATTGGTCATTCGTGCTAATGGCGCATAGGGATTACTTGATTATTGGCTGTTATCCAGATATTTACTTGTATTTAAATATGAATGTGGAACGTACTACATACTATATATATCTGAAGGTGTTCATTTTAGTTGGTTTGAATACTTCGAATGCATTCGTGTTGTGCTGCAACACATTTCCGACATGTGATGCTTAACACCAGATTTATATGCAAGTATGAGTTTTGGAAACGGACTGCCACTGTAAAACCAAAGTCACAGACAACCCGAGCAACCGACACAGTCATTTATAAAATTTCCACCAGGACGTGTTAAATGGCGTCAATATTAAAAGTTCAAATATGACGCTAAAGAGGATAGCAACGAGGCAACGGCAACAGCAACGGCAACGACAACGATGGCGATGGTGAACGAATCAACAAACGTTGGAGCTATTATCGTTGTCGCAACATGACACACACACACACACACACACATGCACACACACACATATGAAGTTGGGCATGGGTTGCGAGTCCTTGTTGTGGCGCGCTCATCATCTTTAGCTAGTGCTTGGCGGCAACTTCTAATGGCGGCATTATGTGCCGGCGTCTGTGTTTGTGTGTTTAAGCATGGAATGTGTGTGTGTGTGTGTGAGTGTGTGCTTGTGTGGACGCCCTCGCAAAATGAAAATGAAACTGTTGCAAAATCCCATAAAACGGCCAAAAAGCTTTTGTAAATGACGCCAACAGCTGTCGATGGCAAAGCAGACAACAGAAAACGTTGCCATCGTCACCATAGCGGCCCAATTTACCAGCCCAGCAGCTTGAACCCGTGCCCCAGCCCCCACTTCAGCACACATACATATGTATATGCACATACATATGTATGTATATATGTGCATATGTATGTATGTGTGTGCGCGCTTCGCGCGTTTTAATAAAGCGACAATGACATTTTATGAATTTTCCACTTTGTTCGGCTTGCCACGGCCTCAACGTGGTCGACCTCCTCCTCCTCCTCCCCATCGCACTATGGGCTAGAAAGCCAATGCTGTGGCCAAAAATCAAAATCAAACCGATATTCAATTAAGAACGCCTGAAATACAAAACTGAATGCATATTTTGCAAATTGACCCTGCACTCTGTTCGAACGTTTCAAACATAACAAATAGTCATAAATATCGAAGAGAATTTCTACTTCACTACTCGAAATTAGTGATATAACACATATAAAGGAATGTGGTTCCCTTTTGTTCTCCAGATGGAGTCGAGTTTGAAAATGTTAACATTGAATTGCCTTCTTTTTCAATCAAAATCAGAACAGCAAAGCGTCGGCTTTTAAATATAGTCAGATCAAGCATTTTATTTTCGGAAACGATCCATCCGAATGCCTGGAAACCGATGATAAAAGCAGCTAAGAGAAACCAACCAGAATGCAGTCTTTTGTCCCATCGTGCGTCTGCGTCTTTGTCCGCATTGTAGCCGCCATTTGTTGTTTGCCTTTGCTTATTTAGAACCGCAGCCCAATTGGTTGACTTAAAATGAATTGCGAAAGTGTGGGTTTGTGTTTGTGTTGGTGTTTGTGTTATTGTTGTTGTTATTGCTGTTGCTGTTTCTGTTGCTGCTGCACAAAGGCGTGTTCAAGTTGTCTTTGATATCCGATTTCATTTATAATTAGCTTTAATGTTAATGGTTTCCATACCTCTAGTCTATCCTTGTCGACTCAAATCGCTAAGCGATTGTGTTCTGGGGCTGCAAGTCAAGTTATTGATGTCACTTCTGGCTGCTTAATTGGTGTGGTCATCAGCAGTTGACTCAATGTCTGGTTAACAGGACATTCACAGCTCATATCAAGTTGAAAGCAATTAATGATTTCCATAGCTCTTCAGGTGTTTCCACGAATCAATTACTAGTAAACAGGTAATTGGAGGAATTATCGTTGAGCTTGAAAAGTTTGAATTTGAAAAACCCCAACGGAGATAAACCTAAGCAGGAACACAAAAAGAAAATTAGATATATACTTTTATGGTAACAATTTAATATAACACTACTGGAGTGGATTTTTCGTTCGCGTTATTATTTGTTGTATTCAAGTGACTAATTGAAGCAATTAGAGAATTAAAGAAGAGGGCTGTTAATGCGATTACTGGTTCCAAAGGAACTATACTTTGCAACATAAACAGCAATACATTTTGTTGCTTCATCATATATGTATTATATAATACATATGTATATGATCAGTTGGCAGTAAGAAGATTCCACTTTTTGAGCTTGCAAGTCAAGCTGCAGAGAGAGAAAGAGATCTGAAAGGATACAGATAGCCGCATCAATTCATCTCTTCCACAGCTCCAAATTAGAGCTCACTTAGAGCACCCGTCTCTTTAGCTTTTAGGGCTTGTGTTGATTATCCATCCATCAGCTATTATCGTAATGACTCCACACAATGCCTGCTGCAGAGATGGGAAGAATAGCGTCGTGATAGCTGATATATCGAAGTACATACCCACCTGATTGTAGATTATTTACATATATATTAAAGAATCGGCCAACAATTTCTCACTCACTCTGTTTCAAGTTTAGTTAACACTTGCAATGCACGTGTCTGATACACTTATTGGTTTGTAACCTTTTGATGATGTTAGTCTAGGGGGGACAAATGGCCTTCTATATATGTATGCACCATGCTAATTGCCATCCATTTGAAGATATTGGCGGCTTTTGGGTGGCAAACTAAGTACAACATCCCTGGTAGTACTAAAGTCGATACTTGCGAATAGCGCTCTGCTCTAGTTCAAAGCACTGCCGGACCATTAGCATTTGCATTTCCCTGCTGCCCCCATACTGGTGCACTTAGGTTACATTGTAAATTGGCAAGAATTGTATATTTTTTTGCCAGCAGGCGGTAGCAAGGGCAAGAGCAAAAAGTACGTGTTAATTTGCCAACTGATAAGGCGCGAGTCATGCAAATCGCCAGACATGCAGCCAACTATCCAGCCAATGTGGCCAGTAAAAACTTTGCTGTTCTTTGCAGCGTCTTCACGATGCAATGCGACGCTGTGCGGTTCCTGTAAGCTGTGGATTCGTTTTTTGTCCTGATGCTGGTGCTGATGCTGATGTTGGTGCTTAATGCCGTCTCGTTATTTGTAGCACATAATTTAGCATGTAATTATGCAGAAAACATACAAACACAGGAAAACAGCATGGCTGGCCACAGTGCGTATACGTAATATGGTACGTGTGGGATTTGCGTGAAGCTCGGTCTAGGTTTGGGTTCGCTACTGGCTTTGGTTCTGGGTGTGGGTTTGTTTTGTGTTTGTGTTGTGTTTGTGTTGATGTTGATCCAGAAGCCAAAAGGTTTGGTGTTTTTGCCACTCGTCGTCGTACGCGTCTGTGCGTGTGGCTTGCAAATGCATTTTGCCCTTTGAATTTTAATTGCAAGCTCTTGCTCATTTGGCCCTCCTCATCATCGCCATTACCGTCACGATTGCTGAAACCCGTTTGGAGCTGCGGCAGGGAAGTGGAGCTGTTTTTTTTTTTTGTCTAAACAAAATTACTGCGATAAGCCAGCCACGCACAATCGAAGACAGAGGCGAGACAGAGGTGCTGGAAAAGGCTCAGGCACCCTCATCGCGTTTAGCTGCCCGTCCGTATCCCTTCTCAATCATAACGCTTTTAGTGTCGCCGACATCGACTAATTTGTCACTTTTGTCACTTTGGCCACCCATCCACCCATCCGCCCATCCGCCAACCCATTCACCCAGCTGGCCACCAATTTCGTTTTGGCATATGGCTGCCATTGGCAAACCCCTTTTTTTTGGGGCTGCCTCTGCTGCTCCAAGGACATTTTGTATTCAAATAATGTTTGACGCTTTTGTTGTCGCTGTTGTTTCGTTTGTCCTTCGTCGCGTTTCTTTCCGCTATATTGCGGACTGTTGTTTCTGTTGTTGTTGCTGTTGCTGCTGCTGCTGCCGCTGCTGTTGTTGTGGTTGGGTCCACTGAGTTCGCTTTTGCCATCCTTGTCCTGTTCCTGTCGCTGTTGGCAGCGTTCAAGTGGAATGCTGTGCAAACTCGCACGTAATTAGCTGTTAATTTGGCTGACAGTTGGCAATTAAGCGTGCATTTTACTCAACCACGTTCGCCACCACTTTCACTATAAGTTTGCAATTGAGTGGCAAAATGGAGCTGGCCCAGCTGCATACAACTTGGCAACTTGAAAAATACGTACTCTATACTATACATATACTCGTACATACATGCATTGAAATCTCCTAGTTCGCAGACACAAAGCTATGAAAGGGATTTGCTTTCCCGCCTAATTTTGAATCCAACTCAAATGAGAACTTTCCAAAAAAAATTAATACTAATTTGTAGGCATATTAACTTCATTTTAACAATTCACTCTTAATCTACTTGTAGTTAGTAAGAGTACTTGTATAATTGGCCTGAGCACGTTTTCAAAATCTTTCTTTTCACTTTTCTCAATTCGCAGGAAGTCTAGTCACAACACAATTGTCTGTTATAGATATGGCGCTCTTCTAATATTTATTTCTAATTCTTGTTTAATGGATAAAAGGACGGGTAAATAATCTCTGGTGTATTGAGTCATTAACCTATTTTATTGAAATGTGCTCTACTTTTTAGCCGCACAAAAGTGCTTGCTAATATTTTAAATGGATTGTGGCAAGCACAAGGCTTGATGTCGAATCAATTCAAAAGTAATTTGAAAACTAAGCAGAGCTGAGATATTTTTTACAGAAAATTAACGCCTATTGCTTTGTTTGTTCCCCCGATTCATTTTTCGTAGCTTTTGTAGGTTTCATGTGCATTCTTTGTCACCAATATACGAGTAATTGAAACAATTTCAGAAAGGTTGGAGCATTCCTTTTAAGCAGAGTATAAGTCGAGTGTTGCTCTTATTGGATTTTATTTTAAAATCCGTTTTAACTCACCCAGGCAGTGCTGATAAGATGCCCATCATATTTATATTGCACTCCAGGTTAATGAGACATTCCGGGCAAATGTATTAACATACACACACACATATGTACATATGTATGTATGTATGGGTGCTGAAATAATATAATTGCCTTCTTATAAATGTACAAAAGACTTACATTATAAATAGCATACAAACGCACAGATTATAAATAGCTTCTGAATTCCCGGTGCAAAGTGCAAACTGAGTTCATTTTTTTCATATAAAATGCACATCATTTCCAGCTCCTGTAACTCTTGTACTTCTGTGGAGCACGTGATTCGACGTTTTTTTTCTTCAGAATTATGCCGCAGCTTCAGATAAGTAAACGAATCCATTCTCTTGCAAGCAACATACAAAGTATACATAACTCTTATAGTATATGTATACATATATGTACATAAATGTATATACTTATGTACGTCACTTAATTTGTGAATCTCACTATTTGTCTGCCATATTGAGGGCGCCGCGTTCGACTCGCTGTGATTCACAAATAACTTCAAATGGCTGATTGCTGTGTTAGCGATGCGCGCATGTCTGCAAAGCAGAATCAGAAGGAGCAGTGTTGGGCAACGAGTTAAGAGGCAATGGAACGCGTGCGTGCAGATGCGAACAATATCGTATTTATGTTCATATGTACATACATACATATATCGATAGAGAACCACGTGTTATCTTTGCAAGCTTGAATAAGGAAGATTCTGCGTGGCGTAAAAAATAATTGAAATTGTTCATAATGAGCGCTGAAGAAATAAATCTTGACCTTAACCTGGACAACAAGGATGTGCTGGCCTTTGTCGAGCTTTTGAAGAAATATGAGTTGAAAAATATGGGAGATTTGGAGCAACTGTACCATATAGCGACAAATAGCTGCCAATCCACTGAGTCGCAAAAATACGTGGAGTCGTACTCGCGCTTGCGTGCATTTGTTGAACAATCGGCGCCGGCTTACCAGGCCGAGCTGTCCTTGGTGCTCTATCCGATTTTGGTGCAGATCTATTTTAAGATGATTTCGAGCGAATCAATCGAAAAAGCACGAGCCTTTTTGAAAAACAACCAGTCCCAACTGGATGGCCATCATCTTACAAATTTGGCGAGCCTGCAGCACTTGTTTAGGCCGGAAGATGCTGCGAAGAGCGATTACGTGAGTGCCATGCAGACGGATAAATTCGGCATACGCATGTGCAAAGATGCGTACGGCCTGATCATGGCACACTTGCAGGATCCTGACCAGCAACTGTTAGCCGACATCGCAGCCAAGAGTCTGCACTTCGATGTATACGAGGGCATGCCACGGAACAAGGAGCAGTGCTTGGCCACATCTGGCTCACATATTGGCGAGGCCAAGAAGCAGGACAACAAGAAGCGCGTTCTGTTTGGCGTAGAAAAAGAGCCAGACTTGGCGGCAATGCTGGAGGAGAAGAACGCCGCCCATATGGCCACTACATCGGCTGGCGGCGGCAATAAAAGGAAGTCCATAAAAGTCTCCAAGTCGAGGAAATTGGAACAGGACGCGAATGTGCCGCCCCCCGGACGAATTCCGTTGCCGGCACTCAAGGATGTGGACCATCTGCGCCAGATACAGCGTCTAGAAGATTCCGGTAGACAAATCAGCCTCGGCAGAAAGCAGTTGCCAACTGCATTATTTTACACCATCATGAATTCCAATAACGGTTTGACATCAGCTGAAATCTCCGAGGATGCATCTATGCTGGCTTGTGGCTTGGCCGACGGCAGTGTGTGCATCTGGTCATTGACGGCTGACAAGCTGCTTGCCCTCAAGGAAGCGGGAGAGCTCCAAAGGCTGCACTCTGCTCCCGAGGCAATGAGGGCGTGCATGCTTGACGAGAGCAGTGGTCAGAAAAAGCGTCTTCTGCTTGGTCACAAGGGTCCAGTGTATCGCGTATCCTTTTCGCCTTGCCAGCATTTGTTGGTCTCCTGCTCCGAGGACTGTCACATTCGTTTGTGGTCGCTTCAGACCTGGACCTGCTTGGTCATTTACCGCGGACACGTCTATCCGGTGTGGGATGTACGCTTCTCGCCGAAGGGCTTCTATTTCGTTTCTTGTTCGTATGACAAGACCGCACGCTTGTGGGCCACAAACTCCCACAAGTCACTTCGGTTCTTCGTTGGCCATTTATCGGATGTGGATTGCGTCGAATTTCATCCTAACACAAATTATATTGCGACTGGTTCTGGTGATCGCACTGTGCGTCTCTGGGATGTTGCCACCGCAAAATCAGTGCGCATTATGACGGGACACAAGAGTTCGGTCATGTCCTTGGCCTTCTCCAACTGTGGCCGTTTTCTGGCATCTGGCTCGATCGACAAGAACGTCATCGTTTGGGATGTAGCCACCGGCATATTGGTAACCACACTGGTTAGCCACACTCACACCGTTGTAGCTCTCGCCTTTAGCCGGGACAACACTATGCTCGCAACCGGCGGTCTGGGCTGCCGTTTGGCACTATGGGACTTCAAGCAAATCGTCCTAGACTACGTATCCAAAATGCCAAATCTATGTAGAGATAATAATAATATAGTCGGCACTAAATACCTTGTGAACTCTTACCCCAGCAAGGAGACACCATTTGTGACTCTGCGCTTCAGCCGTCAAAACCTCCTGCTATGCGTTGGATATTTCAAGACCTAGATGGAGGAGTATCAGCAGCAGTTCACATTAAATGATTGAAACGTTTTGTGGAAAAACGAACTTTATTTTCTTTTCAACTAATTAAATGGAGTATTTATTACTTTTGGTTCTTCAATGAATAGTAAGAACGCCTGAATTTTAAGTTCCTTCTTTTTATTTTTTTTTTTTTTTATCAATAAACTAACACACAAAATTATGGTATTTTAATTGAATGCTCGGAAGAGGTATAGTCAAGGATTATATCTGAAGCTGAGCGACACAAAAATACAGTCAAGATTTTGATAATTTATTGTATAGAAAAGGAATGTTTGCCGTTTAATTGGCCACGTTATTTAACTGGAATCTCTACGCATTTTTATAGTTCTGATCAGCTTAAATGTATTCTAAACAAACCAAGTTTTTCTGTTGTGGAACAATGCTATATGTCCTAGAATTCCAAACAATTTGGGAAACAATTGCTTTTAAATACTGCGCCATAAAAAACATATTAGTTCTCTCTATACCTTATCTCTGCAGTTTGTTGAGTCTCAAGCACGTTATGGGATTTAAATGCATGTTCAAATCAAGAAACAATCCGATATATTTTTAAATGCATTTCAAATATCGGTTCTCTGTGCTTCTCTGTGCCACTTGCCTTGTAGCTTTAGTGTTTGGTTCTCCCCTACCATTTAGTTGGGAGTGCATGCGAAGCTTAATACATGGGTATAAGCCAAAAATAATGAACTTCAAATGAAGTGAAACAAACTCATTGCGCCATATAATACAAGAAAAGAAAAAACAATTTTAATTATTCATATTTCATTAGTGAGCGCACTCGAGCAGTGAGTTGTTCCGCCAAAAACCACCACCTCGCCCACACAGAAGGTGCCAGCTTTGCTTTGGCTTTGGCATTGGCTGACTGACTAACTGACTGAATGGTGGACTGACGGACCGATTGACTGACTGGTAACTGGTAAGGTAAAGGCGTGCGTTATATAAAATTTATAAAAATCAAAGCAAGCACAAGCGGTTCGGGCCAGTAAGTCAGGGAGCAGCGAAAGGAAATGTCAGTCAGTTAGTCGGGGGTTAGTGGGTGGGAGGGGGGGGGGGGGAGAGGAATACTGGTATTTTCACTTGCGCGTCAGCCAATCAGTAGTACAAGCAGTACAAGGAGAAAACAAAGGGCGAAGCTGCATACACATCGTCATCATTTGTCCTGTCGTGTCGAGGACCTTTGCCAGTTAGTAGTCGGCAGTTGGCAGCCGGGAACCGGCAACAACCGGCATCGTTTAGGCCAAGGCGCACAAATTGATGTATGTACATACATACCTACATACATACATACATATGTATACATTTATAAAGTGCGTGGCTCTGGCGCCGGAGTTGGCAATGGTGTTGGTGTTGGCGTTGGCTCCTGATGGGGCTGCTGAAAGGCAAAAAGGTAACTGGCATTAAAAATTTACACGCAATCAGAAAATGCTTCATGAAACTCATAAAGCGCGCCACTTTCATTTGAGCCGTCGACGAGCAGAAGCCGCCCAGTTGATGGATCAGTTGTAATGATAAGACAGCGCCAGGCCAAGTAAAATTTCCAAAACCCCTTTGCCACTCATCAGCCACTATACAAGCCCTTACGCCTTTTGAATTTTTGGTCGGAGCTGTGCACATAATTTACAACTTCCTTGGGCTTTACGCACACTTTCACTTTGGCAAGTGAACGAAGAGCAATTAGAGTGAAGGCTCCGCGCTTTTTTTTTTATTCTTTTTTTTTTTGTTTTGTAATGCAGGTGTCCAACCATTCGCATCGAGTCTATATATACCCTCACATATATAGTATGTATATATATATATATATATATTGGTACGCATAACGTTTCGGGCTTGACTTAAGGCTAACTTTGGGGCCAGACACGTGCCTGCTGCTCTGGCTGGCTGACATCTTATCGGGTTCGCTTACTGGGTCAACGTTGTTGCTTTGTCGTGATTTATTATGCCTTGAGTAGCCAGTCGAAGTCATCGTGTTGGTTCCTTCTCGGGGTTATTTTGTTTGACACAACGCCGTTTGGCACGTTTCTGTCCAAGAAATATGTACACACGTCGAGGGCCAACAAAGTGTGGCTGCAACAAACGTTGGATATTGCTGTTGGCTGTTGACCCCTTTTAAGGTGTTGACCAAACATCAGATTTACATTGATGACGTTTCGGCTGCTGGCCATTGGTAATGAATGCTTAAAATGCACTTGGCCGCTTGTTTTGCTGCCAATGTTGTCGATTTAGAGCATGACAATGGATTGAATTTTGGCCCACCTTCGATCAATCTTCAGTCGCTCTGTGGCATCTCTTCAGGACACTCAATGGCAGAGTTGACAGAGGAGACAATTCTTTGACTGTGACTTACATCGTCTATACATACGAGTATGTACAGGCGTTTAAAATTAAGACAGCTTTGATGTCAATATACATATACTCTAGTTCATTTATAAAAGTCGTTTGATAGTCTTAAATAATACTATCCTCGTACTATGTATGTTTGTCTGCAATTCTAGAATGCCTAATAATATCATTAATAGCTGGTCTGAATATGCAATAAAAGCGCAGAAAAGCTATCCAGAAGCAACAGTATTATAGATATTCTTGGAATCAATCTAGCTATGACAATGAAGATCCAGATTTGAAGAAGTGCGCTCTTGAGATGACGGAAATCGTCTTCAGCTCTCTCTACGTCCAAGCCTACTCTCTGCACAACCACCAGCTAGCAGGTAGGTATCTAAATTGTGCACAAACGCTGTGCGGCCCATCATCAATCAGTCGTCGTCGTAGCGCGAGTCTCGCTTTCCAATGCACACAATGATGCCACGGGGAGTTGGCAACACACGGAAGCGGCGAGAGGAGGACCATCTGCAAGAGTTTTCCATCCATGCAAGGTGCTTGCAGAAAACAAAAGGAGCTACAACATCAGCAACAACAACAAGAGAAGCCGCTTGTTTATTTAATATTCACATTTCAATTGCTTTTCCTTTTGGACCAACTCACCAGCTACAATACTCGGCAGCCACTCGGCCGGGTTCATCGCGCACTGCACCCCTCATGACTCCTCTCCGGGTGGCTATGCTTCATTCGTTGCCCTTACATTTGTTTGCTTTGACTTTTGAGCTTTCCTTTGGCGTTGGCGTTGGAGTTGACGACGACGACTACGATGACTACGAGGACGACGAGGACGTTGGGGCGCGGGTTGTGATTGCGACGGCAATGGCGTCCTCCTGGTCTTTATTTATAAAAATTTCATAAAGTTTCGTGCTATTAAAAATTGACTATATTCTCGCGCGAATACGCAATGGAATATTAATAGCATAAAAAGAAATTCAGAGTTGGTACACAAATAAGCAATTTTTAACAACAGAACGAACAAATAGTAACTGAACTATTTAAGCAGTAAATCTTAAGTACAAAATGAATCTCACAACCATCAACAGAAATGAACAGGATAAGTTCAGCGAAAGCCTCAATAACAATACTACATATCCTCGATACACAACTTCAGATCAAATCCATCGGAAGCTCGCGCAATGCTGCTCATCATAAGGACTTTCTGCAGGAGTGGCATTTTACTTATGTTCGCAGTCATGACATCCTTTAGGAGCTTCATAGCCTCGCCACCACTCATTGCGTTGCGCCAAGCAGCATCAAAGGCCCTCAGAATGTGATCAGAATTAAAGCCGTGTGCGGCATATTTCGAGGAACTGATTACAGTGCCGTCTATTTGGAAACTGAAGATAAGCACCTGATCGTTACATATACCGCCCAAAATAATTGGAGCATAGACAGCTTCTCTTCTACGTGCGCCTATCAATTCAAGCGCCCGCTTCATACGGGACTCCAACTCTTTGTTACTAATACCACCTCTCCGGTCGGGCAGCAACTGCGCTCGAATCTCGACCGCAATGCTCCGTCCCACACCTGACTTGGGTCCGATGCAGCTGCAGGTGAGAAACACAACACCATTCTGTGCTCAACCAGCGAAATAATTTGTGCACTACTTACAACATATAGTCGAATAAATATTCCAACTGTGCATTGCGCGTGTCCAGAGCAAAGATCACACCGCCCTTGTGGGCCACTATGGCCATGCTATCATTGGTTGGATGCCTCGGCAGACCATAAAACATTACACTCAGCATCTTGCCGAGATAGGCAAGCAGACTTTGGCTCCCTCTAGACGCAGAATGTGAACAGATTATAACATTATAGCTGATACAACTTACGGTTTCCTCACAGCTTCAAGTTCCAGCTCTATTTCAGATCCCATGTAGTACAATAATTATTATATTATTTTCCTGTTCCTGCTGTGAAATAGTGTTTGACACATTTTCTATTTGTTTCAAGCAATAGCAAATATACATTTAAGTACCTACCTACATACATATGTATGTATGTACAAATGTTCTATTGTGAAAGAAATGGGAGGTGTGTGCGTAATTTGTGAATGGTATTTGCAGTTCCCCCAAGAAGCAGATAAATACCAAAAGCGCATGCGCACATACATACTAGTATGTACATTTGTATGTATGTATGTAATTAAGTAATTGTTAATTGTTGTGTGTCTATCGACATCATTCGCATTCGAATTTTTTTTGCAAATATAATCAATTTTCAATTGGCTGCAAGGAACGACAAACATTTCAAGATGAACCTAAACGCTGCAAGTGAGGGCAACGAATTGAAGAAGATGGAGTCGAGCAAAGTCGAAGCTGACGAATTTGCTGAAATCACGTATCTGTCTTACCAATATTCCGGGATTCATATGAGCTGTTGAAGACACATATAGAGGATCCGAATCAGCAAGTGATTGCGCACATAATATCGAAGTGTCTGCTCGGAAACTAGGAAACCCGCATCCATTTGAGAGCCCGGAAAAAGAACATATTGCCAACTGTGGCAGAGGAGGCAGAGGAAGCCACTACTGTTGTGCAGAAAAATCAGCCCAAAGCAATGCCCTCCTCGTCGTATTTACCAGCAGAGGAAGAGCAGGGGGATTACGATGACGACAAACCCAGAAACGTGTCAGGGAGCCAAAGAAAAGCAAACTACAGGCGCATAGCTGCTTACAACAAATAAAACTAAATAAATGAACTGGCTTTGAAATATTTATAAATATTACTACTACTACTTAGTATTACATAGTTTTAAGGAACACTGTGTTACGGGCAAATATAAGTTGTCCTTTGATGATGCAGTCAGACTTACAATAATATGTCATAATATGTATAAAAATCCGCTAAAATATCTCTTTAATTGCCAGGGGCATGTAGACAGCGAAGCTTTATAAACAATTCCGAATGAAATAGTTCATAATAACTACCACAACAAAAACGTTAAATGTCTGCAATAAAAAGAATTAACCTTTGTTTTTTAAACGAATGTTCTATTCTTAAGCTTGGGCTACCAAGGGGGCTCAGATATTGCAGGACAACGGAGAACATTTCTTCATTGTGTTTCTTCAATAAGTATACAAATTAAATTGGAAATTTTTCTTAAGTCAATGACATTAGTACGATGCATCGTTCCATCGCATCGTGGTAAAGCTATACTACAAGTATATATATGACTAGAAAATATGACTCTGTAATCGAGCAGGTGTTTAGATAGGGACAAATCTATTTATTTTCAAGTTATTTACAATTTTCATTCCATTTCCTTCCATATTTTATGAACATCTTAATGTGAAGATGTTCGGTTACATTTTGTGTTGGGAATGGAATCGTAAAGAATGTTGCAGAACGCTTTCAATAAACATTCGATGTTATAGACACAAATTTATGAATGGCATAAAATATTCAAAGAGCGTCGAGAATGCGTTGCAGACGAACCACATCCAAGACGACCAAGAACATCAACTGATGAACTACATGTTAAGCATATCAGAGAGGAATATGAATACGACGATGGGGCCACTATATACTGAGTGTTATTACAATCTGTACATGAAATCCACAAGAGTATATTAGTTTTGCAGGATCTAGCCGGATCCGTCCGTCTGTCCGTATGAACACCTGGATCTCAGAGACTATACGAGATAGAGACATCAAATTTTGCACAAAGATGCCCTATGTGTGTACGCTATACGAGTTTGTTTTAGTTTTTGGATTTTCCCCCCCACTTACCCCCTGTGGGGGATTTCCCGATTTTCCGTTCGAATAATCACCTATATCTCGGAGACTATAAGACCTAGGGACACCACATTTTAGTCCAAGATACCTTATGTGAATATGATGAAAATGGAATTTCTCTCCTCTCTCACGCAATCACTGATTTTCCATAACTGCCGCATTTGTTTGCATTTTTGCTCAAATTTGGCAAATACCTTCAGTTAGTCATTATGTGCTTCATTATGATAGGCCGATTTAACAGGAAGTTATAGGCATATATGTATATATATAATGTCAGGCCAAGCACTGCCCGCAGCTGTTGTTGTTGTTGCTGCTTTGCACAGGCACACGAGACGCACACAAACAGAGACAAACACGCATATTTTTGTTCAACACATATGAACAGAGTATTTCAAAGACGGGGCACCCGACTTTAGCTTCTCCACTTGTTTTTTTTTTTTTTTTTTTTTTGTCCGCAAAAAGTCGTTGCTGCTTTCCCAGGTTTTTTCTGTATATTGGTATACCTATTTATTGTACATGCAATGCTACGCATTAATTAAATAAAGAGCATTGATTTTTCAAGCGCACAACATCGAATCAACGACCCGCTCCAAGTAAGGACAACGGCAACATACGTGTGTGCGTGTGTGTGTGTGTGCCATGTATTTACATTCACGTATGCATGCATGTATATGTATGTACGAGTGTATGAGTGGCTATATAGAAAGCGTCATTGCTGCGTAGTCAAATGAAGTTAACCAAGTTTACTCACATTTATCGTATGCATAAGTATATAATGTGCACATGGCTGGACAGCGTTGATGTCCGTACCGTACCGCGAGCGTCCAGGAGCAACACGATGAATCCAGGAGGCACCGGCAATGAGTTTAATGTGCGCTGTCGCTTTTTGGTCGTATTTAAACCACAGCAAGTTATCAGGCAAATTGAATTTTCAACGTATGGTCGCACATTGCGTTGGCATCGGTGTGTGGGTGCAAATACTGACCACGCCTCCGAGGCACGCAGCGTCGATCCTTTAAAATTGTGTTCGCGTTCCTCTCCTCATCAGCTGGACAGCGAAGTTTCTGTTCTCGTTGTTGTTGTTGTTGTTGTTGTCGCTGTCGCTGCTGCCATTGCTGCTCGCTTCCTTCGTTTCTCGTTACAAAATTACCCACGATAAAAATTGAATTACTTCGTCGTTGTCCTCATCGTCATCCTTGCTGTTGCCTAGCTGTGGGGCGCATTGTCGGTGCTTGACACGCCCGGGCCCCCGCCCACATCTCAGACCCAGCACAGAACAGAACAGAACAGAACAGCACGGCACCGCATACTACTTAAATGACACTGAAACTGTTGCCTGGCCAGCTTTCGGTCCACTGGTATGTGTATGTGTATGTGTATGTCTGTGCTTCTGAGTGTGTGGGTATGACTTGGTCTAATGATAAATGAGCTGCAATGGATGACAGCGAATCAACTTAAGTGTATTGCTCTGCTTCGTTGCGCTATCCCCATCCTCTTCCATGCCGCACTGGCTGGCTACCCTGTCAGCCACTGCACTTTCTCTTTACACTTATTTTTTGTTTTTTCCTTTTGGTTTGCTTGTGTTTACGTTTCATTTTTAAACTCCACGCTACACTAAATATTTACATTAAGAAGAAAGCAACTTTCTTGTAAGTTCAAGTAAAATACTTTAAGGACTACAAGTTAAGGAATGTTTTGCAGCATGTTAATGAAGCTAATATATAGTACAAATTTCTGACTGATTGGGCACATTTATTTTATTTGAAATACTAATAAATTATAAGTTAACAAAAAAAAAAGGTAAGTATGTATTATGGGTTGCCAATATTAAATAATTTATTATGATATTATATAGGATAGTGGTTTGTTACAGAGTTATGTCCTTTCGTATGTGTTCGTTCTGCATGGAAGCATTATTTGCGCAAGCAACGAGCATCGTCCTTGTCTACACAACTCTTGGTGGGGAAATCGAAGCGTTGCTTCTTATCGCAACGCAAGTGCACGAGTTTGCGCTCGCCAGATTGCTTGACCTCACAGCGGTAATACTTCTTGCAGTCTTTTACATCAGGATAAACGTCGTCCTCGTCGCAGTCGTCCTCGTCTTTTATCTTCTTAGCGATTTCCTTTGCCTTTTCTTTACGTTCCTTCGAACTCAGCTCATCATCGTTCTCATTATCTTTTGACTTTTTCTTCTCGCTGTCCTTTTCCTCCTTTGAGTCTTTGGAATCGTCAGATTTGCTCTGATCTTTGTTATCCTTTTTATCCTTCTTATCGCTCTTCTTTTCAGCAGAGCTATTTTCAATTGGTTTGTTTTGCTCCTTGGAATCTTTCGGTTTGTTTTCCTTTTTCTCTTCTACGGATGCATTTTCAACGGAGCTGCTTGGCTTCTTTTGCTCCTTAGACTGATCTTCCACAGGCTTTGGTTTGTTCTTACCTCCCTTTTTCTCTTCTACAGAGGCGTTTTCATTAGGTAGAGGAATATTAGCTGGTGGCGATACTGGCTTCTCCACAGGAGCGGCACTTTCAGATCCGGAACCATCGTTGTTACCCTCGGGCTGGCTAGCTATTGGCGCTGCAGTAGTCGTGACAGGTTTCCTACTGTTGCGCCAGCTGTTGACCCAGTTTTTCCAATTGGGCCAGAATGGCAACAGAGGACGACGGGGCGGAATCACCTGACCATTGTTATTATTACTGTTTCCGTTACCAGAATTGCTGGCGCTGCCGTTTTCATTGTTGTTGCCACCTGCAGATCCGGCATTATTTCCATTGGAGCCAGGGGGCACTGGTCGCCAGACGGGGAAATTGGGGAAGCCTGGGCGGAAAGGAGGCAGAGGATGGCCCGGAAGTGTTGGGCGGCTTGGTTGAACCCACGGCCATGAGCCTGGTCCGCCAGGATATATAGGAACTGATGGGATAGGTGCGTTGGGTGCATTCGGATCTACTGGAGAATTGGGATCAACAGGCGTATTCGGGTCCACGGGGCTGACTGGAGCATTTGGATCGACTGGTGCATTCGGATCAACTGGTGCGTTGGGATCAACTGGTGCATTAGGATCGACTGGAGCATTAGGATCAACTGGTGCGTTGGGGTCCACGGGGCTGACTGGAGCATTGGGATCGACTGGGGCATTAGGATCAACTGGTGCGTTGGGATCAACTGGTGCATTAGGATCGACTGGAGCATTAGGATCAACTGGTGCGTTGGGGTCCACCGGGCTGACTGGTGCATTGGGGTCAACTGGCGCATTCGGGTCCACGGGGCTGACTGGAGCATTTGGATCGACTGGGGCGTTAGGATCGACTGGGCCATTAGGATCAACTGGTGCGTTGGGGTCCACCGGGCTGACTGGAGCATTCGGATCAACTGGGGCATTAGGATCAACTGGGGCATTAGGATCGACTGGTGCGTTGGGGTCCACCGGCCTGACTGGCGCATTTGGATCGACTGGAGCGTTAGGATCAACTGGGGCATTAGGATCGACTGGTGCGTTGGGATCTACCGGGCTGACTGGTGCATTGGGATCAACTGGCGCATTTGGATCGACTGGAGCGTTAGGATCGACTGGGGCATTAGGATCGACTGGTGCGTTGGGATCTACCGGGCTGACTGGTGCATTGGGATCAACTGGCGCATTTGGATCGACTGGAGCGTTAGGATCGACTGGGGCATTAGGATCGACTGGTGCGTTGGGATCTACCGGGCTGACTGGTGCATTGGGATCGACTGGGGCATTAGGATCGACTGGAGCGTTAGGATCGACTGGGGCATTAGGATCAACTGGTGCGTTGGGGTCCACCGGGCTGACTGGTGCATTGGGATCAACTGGCGCATTTGGATCGACTGGAGCGTTAGGATCGACTGGGGCATTAGGATCAACTGGTGCGTTGGGATCGACTGGGGCATTAGGATCAACTGGTGCGTTTGGATCAACTGGTGCATTAGGATCGACTGGTGCATTGGGATCAACTGGCGCATTCGGGTCTACGGGGCTGACTGGAGCATTGGGATCGACTGGAGCATTAGGATCGACTGGGGAATTAGGATCAACTGGTGCGTTGGGGTCCACTGGACTGACTGGAGCATTGGGATCGACTGGAGCGTTAGGATCGACTGGCGTATTCGGGTCTACGGGGCTGACTGGAGCATTGGGATCGACTGGAGCGTTAGGATCAACTGGTGCATTAGGATCAACTGGTGCGTTAGGGTCCACCGGGCTGACTGGCGCATTTGGATCGACTGGGGCATTAGGATCAACTGGTGCATTAGGATCGACTGGTGCATTGGGATCGACTGGTGCATTAGGATCGACTGGGGAATTAGGATCAACTGGTGCGTTGGGGTCCACTGGACTGACTGGAGCATTGGGATCGACTGGTGCATTGGGATCAACTGGCGCATTCGGGTCTACGGGGCTGACTGGAGCATTGGGATCGACTGGAGCGTTAGGATCAACTGGTGCATTAGGATCAACTGGTGCGTTAGGGTCCACCGGGCTGACTGGCGCATTTGGATCGACTGGGGCATTAGGATCAACTGGTGCATTAGGATCGACTGGTGCATTGGGATCGACTGGTGCATTAGGATCGACTGGGGAATTAGGATCAACTGGTGCGTTGGGGTCCACTGGACTGACTGGAGCATTGGGATCGACTGGTGCATTGGGATCAACTGGCGCATTCGGGTCTACGGGGCTGACTGGAGCATTAGGATCAACTGGTGCATTAGGATCAACTGGTGCGTTGGGGTCCACCGGGCTGACTGGTGCATTTGGATCGACTGGGGCATTAGGATCAACTGGTGCATTAGGATCGACTGGAGCGTTGGGGTCTACAGGGCTCACAGTAGTTGTAACATTAGGATCTACGGGCGCATTGGGATCAACTGGAGCGTTAGGATCCACGGGTGCGTTGGGATCGACGGGAGCATTAGGATCCACAGGTGCGTTGGGGTCCACCGGGCTGACTGGTGCATTGGGATCAACTGGCGCATTTGGATCGACTGGAGCGTTAGGATCGACTGGGGCATTAGGATCGACTGGTGCGTTGGGGTCCACCGGGCTGACTGGTGCATTTGGATCGACTGGGGCATTAGGATCAACTGGTGCATTAGGATCGACTGGTGCATTGGGATCGACTGGGGCATTAGGATCAACTGGTGCGTTGGGATCAACTGGTGCATTAGGATCGACTGGTGCATTGGGATCAACTGGCGCATTCGGGTCTACGGGGCTGACTGGAGCATTGGGATCGACTGGAGCGTTAGGATCGACTGGCGTATTCGGGTCTACGGGGCTGACTGGAGCATTGGGATCGACTGGAGCGTTAGGATCAACTGGTGCATTAGGATCGACTGGTGCGTTGGGGTCCACCGGGCTGATGGGAGCATTTGGATCAACTGGCGCATTAGGATCCACTGGTGCATTAGGATCAACTGGAGCGTTGGGGTCTACAGGGCTCACAGTAGTTGTAACATTAGGATCTACGGGCGCATTGGGATCAACTGGAGCGTTAGGATCCACGGGTGCGTTGGGATCGACGGGAGCATTAGGATCCACAGGTGCGTTCGGATCCACGGGAGCATTAGGATCTACAGGGCTCACAGTAGTTGTTGCATTAGGGTCGACGGGCGCATTAGGATCAACTGGTGAGTTAGGATCTACTGGGCTGGCAGTAGTTGTAGCATTAGGGTCGACGGGCGCATTAGGATCAACTGGTGCGTTCGGATCCACGGGTGCGTTGGGATCGACGGGAGCATTTGGATCCACTGGAGCATTGGGATCTACTGGCACGTTGGGATTAACTGGAGCATTAGGATCTACAGGGCTCACAGTAGTTGTTGCATTAGGATCCACGGGCGCATTGGGATCAACTGGCGCATTGGGATCAACTGGGCTGACAGTTGTTGTTACATTAGGATCTACGGGTGCATTAGGATCAACTGGCGCATTGGGATCCACTGGCGCGTTGGGATCCACAGGTGCATTAGGATCAACTGGCGCATTGGGATCCACTGGCGCGTTGGGATCCACAGGTGCATTAGGATCAACTGGTGCATTAGGATCTACAGGGCCCACAGTAGTTGTTACATTTGGATCAACTGGTGCGTTAGGATCTACAGGGCTCACGGTAGTTGTTGCATTAGGATCGACGGGCGCATTAGGATCAACTGGTGCGTTAGGATCTACTGGGCTGACAGTAGTTGTTGCATTCGGATCCAAAGGAGCATTGGGGTCAACTGGTACATTTGGATCACTTGGGTCGACAGGTGCATTGGGGTCTGCAGGGCTCACAGTAGTTGTCGCATTAGGGTCTACAGGAGCGTTGGGATCTGCAGGGCTCACAGTAGTAGTAGGATCAAGTGGATCAATGGGTGCAGTAGGATTCACTGGGCTCAATGTAGTACCGACCGGTGCACTAGTTGTGTCGGCAATAGTTGTTTCTTCGGGTATGCTCGGTAGAGTCGATTCAGGCTCAACTGGTGCGTTTGTTCCAACTGTTGTAGAGTCAATGGGCTGCGTAGTGGTTTCCCATGGCCCAACAGTTGTGTCAGTTGTCTCAACTGGAGCTTCCGTGGAAGAAGTAGTCAACACAGGAGCTGCAGTGGATTGTACAGGAGCATCAGTGATCTGAATTGTAGCTGCCTGCACAAGAATTGCTGGCAAGCTAATACTGGCCGGACTATCAGTCAACGGGGCAGCTGAAGGTTCCGCCTCTGGAACCTTGACTGGGACGCATATCTCGACACTATCGTTCACACATCGAGTATTGGCACCGCACAGTATAACATCTCCGGAAGTGACGCCTCCACTGCATCTCTGATAGGTAATCGGTCCCACGCACACAACCGACTTTCCCTCGCAGCTTAAAGCCTGCGCCTCAACAAGCTGTTGACTAGTGACCAAGGCAGACAACTACAAAAGATCAAAGACAACAAAAAAAACGTACATAATTTTATTAAGTACCAAACAGGTCTGGCTGGTTTATACGCTAACTGTAACATATTGGGTACTCTCGAGGACACCCTCACAATCACAATCTCAATAACACTGGATTAGTTTCACTTGCATAGGGTACTCTTGATTCACCGTTGAGTGCTTTGAGCGATATCCAAAGTAGTAAGAGTGCCGGGAGTAGCTTTGGTTAGTTATGGTTGGGTTTGGTTTTGGGCACACGTATCCACAATCCGCACATTGTATCACAAAATTCCAATAAAATACAACTCATGAATACAAAAAAATAATATCAATTTTCATCACTACTAATTGGATGTACATGGGTGGACGGGGTTGGTGGAATTTGATTTGGTGATTGATTTGTTGGTTGTCGCGTAGTTAAGAATATGCAATTACCACTAGTAATAGTAAATATCTGGTTATTTTTTTCGTAGTCATCGTCGTTGTGTTTTGTTCGAATGTAAAATCGTTACTATTTTCTATATAGCATCCTAGAGCGCTTTTATGCAAAAAATATCCGCAGTTATCTTGCGAATCAGTGTGACACTTTGTAAATACCCAAGATTATCGCTGTTGTTTGCGCCAGATAAAGGTAGAAACAATTTATGATGTTGCGGCTCACTGTTGAGCCGCTCGACATTCAGGGAGTGGGGGTGTTCTGGATTTTTCCTATTTACTCAAGCACTTGCCACCGTGTAAACATATTTCGAGTGTCCAAAACATTAACTGTTTTGTTTCATTTCTTTGCGTTTCGGGTGATATAATAATAGAGTTTGCTTTATGTGAACTTTTAGATGAAGCCGTTATCTTCGCCCAACCGGAGAGGTCTGGCCAACTTTGAACAGTCGAAAGAGTAAAAGTTCTCAAAAGCAACGTCGTGTTTACCCATCTATAAATATTTTTAGGAATATATATAGTAGTAGTAGCCCCAATTTTTCCTACGTATGTGTATAACCTGATATTATTTTTTCAGAAACCGGCGCATCATTTCGCATGAATCACAGTGGATAAACAGTTGTCTTATCAGCTCAAGTGGTTCATGATCATAATAATGAAGCTTCAGTTATATATATAGTATATAAGTATGTAGGAGAATATTAAGCTTGTATTTTTGTGGGTGCCACAATCTTAGCGTAACATTCAAGCAAACATCAGGGGGAAAAATGATAAAAAGCTGCGCATTTCCGTTGGCTGCTGCTTTGCTTTATTTGCTCAATTCTAAATGTAAATAAACAGTTGGCTTTTTTAATTGCCATGCGTTTACTAGCTGCTCTGCTACTTTCTATTGAAATATTCCCGGAAATGCTACGCTATTTAGTATGTGTAAGACTAGGAGTACATACATATATTGTATAGTTTGAGCTGAGAACATATGTATATTGACCCAGCTTTCGCTACTTTACGCAATCATATATCAATTGTTTTTATTCGAGCTGTATCATGAGCATCATGACAGATTATTTGTTTGCCCGAACATGCTGGCATGCCCGAACCCGAACCCGAACCCAGATCCAATGACGCAAAAGACCCGCCGACCTTTCTCTTTCGCTGGCGCTTTTCGCTATCACCACAACTGATTCGAACGAAAAACAACAAAGAAAACACAAAAGAAAAATAGCGATAATGAATTTCATGAGGTTTTAGATAAAGGGATGCTATCCATGCGTCTGGTCCATCAAATGCATATCATAAGATAAGAACCCGTGCTGTCAAGATAATCTGCTCACTACGTCAGCTGCAAGTCCACGAGCCACTTACACAATTGTAATTCAACAACACATAAACAAAGTCGTACATACATATGTACATTTACATTGTGTAACCTGTTATCTGTTTATACTCGTAGTTTCATTGTTTTCCACGTCTTACATTTCATTATAAAGACAAACATTCAGGAAGTAATTAGAAAACAACAATACTACACGTGTTCGAATGTTTACTTTGCGCAACAGGCATTCAAATAATTTGATGTTTATAATGCACGACAGGATGTCATAAACGTGTCTAAATATTGATCTCATCAGTGTTCAATATCCTCTTCTTGTTGCACACATTTTAAGTGATGATCGGTAGATTTGGTGGTCCAGATCATTAATGACTACGTTCAAAAGTTACGTATCAGCTAAATCCAATTAGGGATAAAATTTCATCGGAAAAATAAAGCTGTACGCTTTCTGGATCTCAAAGAATTTAATTAAACATAGTTTTTTAATACACATAGTACATATTAATATACATACATTTTTATATACTGTTGAGTGAGTTAAGTGAATAACAATTGACAGTATTTTAAAAGTTCTCGTTAAACTCAATTCTCACGATCTTTGGTCGATCTCAATCGACTTATTCTTATCTGTTATCGGTTACTATCGATTATTGATTACCGTTAACTATATTCACTACTTAGCTATTCGATCATTAATTGGTCACTGCCTAATTATTAGCTGTTAGTGATTACTGGTTGTTCCTACTGTTACGCAGTTAGGACATTCCTTCAATACATACATTTTTCTTATGCCCATAATCTTCAATTTATGTTTTCCAATCTCTCTACATTTGACAAAGATTTGCAAGTTCTTTATTGATTTTATTCCAAACAATTAATTTTGTCTACGTACATAACAGATATCTTGGATATCTAGAAGACTTATAAAAGCCTGCTAGAAACGTCAAATTATGTAATTTTTTTTTGTTTGAATGTAGAGTCCTTCATCGCCGATGCGAAATGCCTTACAAACATCTGCACGTTCCCAAAGACCCCAGCGAGCCCAGAGACGTGCAGGTGGTTGTCATTGTATATGCCCTTTGAAGTACAGAATTTCCATAAAATTGAGCAATTAAGCGTTATACTTTTTCCATTTTTATTTGACTTTATTTAATGCGGTTACATTGTGTATATAAAAACGCAAATGCAATGCACATTGCGGTTTTACATGTCTAGACAATACAATAAATACAGTTAGTATATGCTACACACACACACATGCACTCACATTTCGATGGTCAGTTTCTGTTCATACTTTAAAAATATTTCGATTGGAAACAATTCAAATGTGGGCTATACTTCATGCTTCGATGGGTTTCATTGTAATTTGCTCTGAAAGCTTGTAGAAGTTTCGAAATTAAAGGAACCTACAACTCATTATCAACCTGATATTGGAACAACATATTTATATATATGTCAACAAACGTAGACTGTCGACATAGAAATGGAATATACTTATATAAAAATTAAAAAAAAAACATTTTAAAGCTAGGAAACACTACGTAGAAGAAAAATAATAAAATAACGCCTCCGCCCCGTTGGGGGAATATTATATGCCTTTCGGCTAGCTGTGCCGATAGTGTGGTCAGAGGCATCAAAAACACTTAACAGAGAAAATCTTAGAAATTAATTAAAAGCTAGTTAAAACTAGGAACGAATGGAAGAGAGAATAAAAATTGAATCTCAGACCCGGTGGGGGGAGATTTATTAGTCAGTCCGGCAAGCTATGCCCCGTCTCACAGTCATTCCTGGCCAGAGATTCCGGAGAAGGCTGAAATTAGAGGCTTTTATTAATATTATTATTATATTATCATGTGGAAATATTCATTGTTTGTTGAGCATAAAACCTGAAGAGGATTGTGCAACCAGCTGTACATACTTATATTAAGAAAAACAAAATGTACAAAATATGATTGTGAAAAGAAATGGGTCTGGAGTTTAAGGTAGCAAGACTAATGTCTTAAGAGTTAAATCAGAAAAGGTAGAAAGGCCACGTTATGAAGAGCATAAGAGAAACAATATTGGGAACAATATTGTGTAAGCCTTTCCTAGAAATGTAAAGTGAACGATAATCAAACTAAAGGTAACTATTTGTTGTTATTCAGTTACCTACATATACACAAGTAATTAGCTTCAGCTTTAGCATGAATATTAATTAAGCAATTCCTTTCACGTATTTAGTATTGATGGTATATTTTCTCACTAGAAAATGATAGAAGATTTTTGTTTGAATATGATTTCATTCCCTTAGGAACGTATTCGTATGCTTAGCCGCAAGTGAGCCTACAATACAAGTAGGAATAGTCTTTGTAGTCATTCTCTTGGCTGTCCGTCGGTCGCAAAGGAATGCGCGGCTAGTCGCTTTGTCTGTGTAGCGACATTCAGTTCTGCTTCCAAATAGTTGAGAGTTGGCCAAGTGTCGACAGAAACATAACGTTGCAAGCAAACACACACACACACACGCACACAGAGAGATGTACATACAGGATACAAAGAGTCATTTGGCAGGAAGAAATTATGCAAGTTCTGCGACTCTCCGGTATTCGCTTCTGCTCCATGCTCCATGGTCGATGCACCAGGCAACGGGTAGCGGCCAACAGGCTCCGTTAATGTTGTTGGCATTTGGGCTGCGGCTGTGGCGGCTACTGTGGCTACCGCGCAGCGCTCTTGGCTCATTGGCGTTGCACAAAGCGGTCAGACGGGGGGCGTGAGGCATGGGGTGCAGTTGCAGTTGCAGTGGCAGGTGGCAGGTGGACGTCGATGGACGAATATGGAGAAGATGGAACGAGCGGGCTCGCATTTTCGTTGGCGGCTACTGCAAAATTTGCATAAATTAACAATGTTGCGCAATTGAAGCCACTCATGCAGTGCATTCTGGCGCTCAGTCGGGTTCGGTGGGCGGGCGCTGTCATTGTCGCTGTTGCAGGGGCGTGGCAAGGGTGCCCGCACAATCCATGCGTCCATGCGTTGTTCGCGTTCAGCACGCGCGTTTTATTGATTTGATGCTTCAATGCACTTATTATCCCTCAGGCGAGCAGCGACAGCGACAGCAGGCGCAGTTAATCCCATGGCGACACACAACACACCAACACACCAACTCACGCACACACACCCACTCACGTGCGCACCAATACGCAAACAAACTCACGCATTGTGGTTGTGCCCGAAAAGTTGGTCAAGTTTTTGGCTCTAGTGCCGTAGTATCGATATGGCTTTCACAAAAATTCATATAATACCTAGTCTTTTTCTACTCGGACCAGAGTTAATTAGACTTTAGCAGGACCTTGGCTCTAAAAGTAAGCCCGTGACGTTTTAGTTATCGAATCGGTATCGACACCTATAACTGAAAGAGGAACTACTCTATCGATTTGCATTAAAAATGGGGTTGTAAGTAAAGTAGAAAGTGGGTGTAGGGGTCGGCTGTGTTCCGATAAATCGGAACAACAAATCGATACATCGATTCATTTCTTTTTCTGGTTTTTTCTTCGTTACTTATTTGAAATGTATATTTCCTAAGTCTCCAACAATATTCCGTTTGCTTTTGAATGCATTTTTAAATTAAGCTCTCGATGTTTTTGCCAAAGCATCATCGGAAAAAATGGAGTACTTATTATCAGCACATCGACTTGTAAAAAAATCGATGTTTTTTTAAAACCCCGTATTTTGAATATTTATTTAGGTCTTGGGCCACTCTAATGCCGCACTGCACTACAGCTTGCATTGTAATTTGCGATAATCTGTATGTGTGTGTGTGTGTTTATGGAGTGGTGTGGTGAGGTGGAGTGGGGTGGGTTGGAGCTTTGGCGAGTTATGCAGCACTGAACGCGCGGAAAAACTGAAATCATCATGAAGTCAATTAATCAAATAGTCGGTCAGTCAAACGTCAGAGCCAATCGATTTATTCGTGTATGCGTCAACGGTTGTCCTAGTCGGAAAATTTTTCCCCTACATCTATCGAACACGACTCGAAAAATCATAACAAACTATTTCGACAATTACCAGAGATAGAGTACTTGCCAAATTTAACGTGTGCACGACCTTGAACATGTCAGACAATTTATCACCTGATAACGATAACGGCAGCTGGTGCCTTATTGAGAGCGATCCGGGTGTCTTTACGGAGCTAATCAGTGGCTTTGGCTGTGTGGGTGCTCAGGTCGAGGAGATCTGGAGTTTGGAGACCTTCAGCCATCTGGAACCCATACACGGTCTGATATTTCTCTTTAAATGGGTGCAGGACGATGTGGTAACTGGGGTTGTGGCCCCCGAACGTTCGGACATCTTTTTCGCCAAACAGGTGATCAATAATGCCTGCGCCACTCAGGCCATTCTCAGTCTGCTCTTGAACTTGAAGCACGAGGATATACAATTGGGTGAGACTTTGACTAATTTTAAGCAGTTCTGCCAGCAGTTCGACCCCTACACCCGTGGCCTGGCGCTGAGCAATGCAACGAAAATTCGCGATGTTCATAATTCGTTTGCGCGGCCCACACTCTTTGAACTGGAAATGAAGCAGCCATGCCGCGAGGAGGATATCTACCATTTTGTGGGCTATATGCCCATCAACGGACGCCTGTTTGAGCTCGATGGCTTACAGGAGGGACCCATAGATCTCGGTGAAATCGGCAGCGCTAGGTCCTGGGTGGATGTGGTGCGACCCATTATTGAGGCGCGCATTCAACGCTACAGTGCCGGCGAAATTCATTTTAATTTAATGGCACTGATCTCAGATCGGCAGTGCATCTATGAGCGCCAGATTGAGGCGCTACAAAAACCAGACTGCATGGGGACGACCTTACTACCCGAGGCGGAGCGTCTGGCCGAAATAGGGAGCCTGCAGGCCCAATTGAAGTTCGAGGTGGAGAAGAAGAAACGCTATCATCAGGAGAATATGCGTCGGCGCCACAACTATTTGCCCTTTATAGTGGAACTGTTAAAGCAATTGGGCCAGACGGGTCAGCTGATGCCCATCTACGAGCAGGCCAAGAATCATGCCATGCAGCGCCAGCCGGATCGAGAGGAATAGGACCTGGCCTGAGAGCGCGCCAAAGTATCATAGAATAATATTTAGCATTCAAATTAAATGTCCTCCAATCATTTCCTTCACTTTTCGGGCTGCAATATAATCTGTCAACTGCGTTCTTGTTACTCTGTCACAAACTTCAATTTGCATTTAAGCTAACTGCCAACTGCCAACTTCTGCGCGTCTCCGCTTAGCAAAACTAAAACAAAAAGCATAGATGCAGATACAGAGAAAGCAAGAGCAAGAGCAAGAGCAAAAGAAAGCATGATTTCTTTTTAATGCTTCGATAAACTCAACTCAAAACTCGTTGTGGTCGAGGCTGCTCTTATTTGTTTATGTTGCGCAAAGTAAACAACTAATTTTAATTTGCCGCAGGAGCCACAGACGACAAGATGACGACGACATCGTCGCTGTCCAGCCATGTAAACCCACAACGGCATCCGCCACCGCCGCCGCTATCGCCATACAACAAAGGCTTGCCAGGCAAATCAAATAAGAGCAAGGCTTCACCCACACACTCTCAACTAACCGCAAACAGGCAAAACATACTTTCTGACTCCACCTTTCCCCCACTTTCCTCGCTCGTCCTGTATTCGGCTGGAGCTCGGTCCACACAGCCTTGTAACAAGTGTTATCGTTTTGGGAAGAAGCACACATTACCAGACAATTGTTCGACCGCAAATTCTTGGGAATATTATGTAAAATTCTGTATGCAATTCAAATATTCCAGCCCTCTAACATGTGTTACATAAATATTGTATTTAAGATAAAAGTCCAGCAAATAGATGTTCCCCCGAATCCACTTTAAAATAGTGATGTAATGCTTAAGAAATGAATATTATGTATACGTACAATTAAAATATAAATGTCTAGCACTTTAGCATGTGTTACATAAATATTGTGTTTAAGATAAAAGTCCAGCAAATATATGTTCCCCCGAATCCACTTTAAAATAGTGATGTAATGCTTAAAAAATTAATATTATGTATACGAACAATTAAAATATAAATGTCCAGCACTTTAACATGTGTTACATAAATATTGTGTTTACGATAAAAGTCCAGCAAATTAATGTTCCCCCGAATCAGCTGTAAAATAATAATTTAATGATATTCCTTTATTTCTAAAGATAGCAAAAATGAGCTCAAAAAGAATCTGAAGCCGTTGCCAGAACTGGTTGCCATACAAAACAATTATTATTGGATCCGACAAATAGCACACCTAATTGGAAAGCACATATATCTCTATTCATCAAAAGTAGTCCCGAGCATATTCCACGCGTCATAATAACTAATGGATTTCTGTTTTAGCTTTACAGAACAGATAACGAATACTGTATAAAAATGTTGTTCTAAAATTAATAATTCTTGTTAATAGATTTAGAATGCGTTATTTGAAGTCCCATTGGATTATCTCGAATATATTATATACAAGTACGTCTGTTATATGGTGGACAAATAAAAAATAAATCATAATATAAACAAATTTGAGGGGGAACTTTTTTATGATATATGTATGTACTTGTATTATCTTTTGTTGGTCTAAAGCAACAGTAACAGTAAATGATTGAAATTTTGCATTTTGGTAGCGGAAACTTGAATTGGCTCCGATTGGAAATTGCTGTGTGAACAGGACTTTAGTTTATTTTCATTTCGTTTCGTTGCTCGTCGATGGCTTGCATTTTGTTTTGACATTTCATTTATGTAAATATGAGCAGCAACAACAAACAGTGAGCAGCAGCGCACAGTCAAATTATCTTTAAATAATTTAGATTTGTACAAAAGCGCCCGCCTGGTCGTCGGTGGTTGAATCCGAGCCGGCTCTAACATGCGAGTACGCAGCAGTCTGTGAGATAGCTTGCCTGCTCTGATTCTGTTGTTGTTTTATGAAAGGACAACCGGCAATAATAAGCAGGCGGTCGAGCAGGCGACAACACACACCCGCACACCCCCACTCCCGCACTCCCGCGCCGCACACAGTCCTATAAGATACACACGCATCATCGCATGGCAGTGCCGGGGCAAACATAAGTTGCAAAATGAAATCCGAGTGGGTGGGCGTGTGTGTGTGTGTGTGTGTGTGTGTGCGGCCAACATAAAAGCGGAAACGGAAGTGCTTACCTTTTACACACATACGCGTATGTACAAAAACAACACACGCGCTCACATTATTATACGTGGTATGCAAAATTCCACCTGCGCCTTGAAGTGCTCCCATGGGTGGGAGCAGGTGAGAAGCCACCCCTGCGAATCTGAGAGAGTGCGGGAGTGAGCCTGCATTCAGGGAAGGTGCGAGGAAAAGGAGACGCAACTTTAAAATATGTCCACAGTTGCATACGACTGGCTGCCTGGGCTGGGCTGGGCTGGGCTGGAATTGACTTTCAGCTTCTGACTTCAATGTATGACCGAAATCGTGAAACAAGACTGCTGTGGGAAGTTTGAGAAGTTGTGGGAAGTTGCCACATAACTACAAGTAATCCAATTAGGCATGCAGTATTGAAAGATAATGTGCCAAGGATAATTCTATGGCACGACTCCTTTTCCTCACCCAATCAAATTTTATTTGTATGCCTATAAACTAAAGGTAGAACATTTTTTCAGAATTCGTTTGCATTTAATAATGATGATGTTGAGTGGTAAGCAAGCTATAGCTTGAACCGAAATGTATTTAGATATAGTATTAGAACGATTCAAATTCCTTTCCTAATAATTCTAGTTCATTTTCTTGAGAGCTCTCTAATTAGCAATTCGCAATTTGTTCGTCACAAATATATTTAAAGTAATTATTTAATACCACAACTACACGGTATCCAGTCGAATCTTCTCATACGGTATTCAATAGCATGTTGAATATTAGAAGAAGCGTTTTTTAAAACATGCAAAACACAAAGAGAATTATGAACTAAGTATTTTAGCAGCCTTGAGTGTAAGCATCGAATTGAAATTCGTTCGAATTGCTGTCTTCGTAAAGGACTATGTCAAGATAAAACACAATTCTAAGTGCAACTCAATTATAAAAGAGAAACAAAAGTTAATCCTAACATTATTTCAACACAATTCTTCTAATATACTTGTACTTGTATGAGATGAATAACTTTATATTCTTCAATAGAAGTACAAGTATATCTCTAATTCCTTCCGCATATACGAGTATCAACAATTTTAAAAAACTTAATCGAATAATAAAGTCTATTAAGCATATAAATATTTAACATATGATCAAATTTTCGCATTTTAAGAAATGTTTATTTCAACTTTATTCAAAAATATAAGTTCTTCTACTTTCACTTTTTATGCAATTATGATAAGTCGTCTCAATATCGAAGCAGCCCGTTGATGCTGATGAAGAAAGCAGTTACAATTTTGCATTCGCATATACTTGTATGTATCTTTGATTACTTAAATACAATGAACGCTGAAAACTGTTCTAATACCACCAACTCCAGTGTCTAGCTCTGTTACAAGTATAGATAAGTATTTTATATGCCGATTTATTTTCAATTAATTCATTGTCTTCGCACTTTATCATCATTTATTGAGAAGCTCTAGTGCTCTGTAGCGTCTAAATGCGAAGGCTCCGCAAACTTTTAGATTAGCCCTTTAACACCCTATGCAATAAGTATGCGTATTTATGTGGGTCTGCATGGCATCTACGAGTATGTGCGGCTATGGATGTGGATGTGGATGTGTGTGCTATTTTAAATATTTGAAATATTTGTAACATTTGCCGTTGCCACCAACCACTCAAGTAACCAAAAGTACACTACAAGGCAAACTCAACCACCCAACCAACCCACCACCCCACCACCCACTCATCCTCACACACACGGTGGCACCACCATTTACCGCACGCCAAAAACATCAGCCAACAGGACGACGGCTGTTTGTTGTTGGTTGCTGCTGCTCCTGTTTGTTGGCTGGCGGCGCGACTCTGCGCGGCGGCATGAAGGGGGCAGGAGGTGAATGTGAATGCTTATTTTCTGGTCCGTCAGCCGCCGGTGATGTCGACGTCAGCGTCACCGTCACCGTCACCACATGTAAAAATGTTACCGGTTAGCCGTCGCTCGACTGGGGCCAAAGGTCGGTAACGAATTTTGGAGTGTGTTTCTGTGTATGTGCGGGTGTGTGGGTGTGTGGGTGGGGGAAGCAGGGGCTGGGACATGGGCTGACTCCCTTTTCTGCCGCTCCAACCTGCGCGCTGTGCTGTGATTTCGCGAACTCGATGGATGTGGAACATTGGCCAGACCGGCCAGGAAAAAAAGCGAGTACAAAAACAAATCAAAAAAAAAAAAAAAAAAAAAAAAAAAAATCAGTGTAACTCACGTTAAAGATGAAATGTTTTAAAATATGTACAGCAGCTTGATGTGGTGTGAGTCTAACGTTGCTGTGGGTGTGGGAGTGGGTGGGCGTGTGCAGATTGAGTTGGTTGGGGCAGCCGGAAGAGCAGCCTATGCCGCCAAAAACTGGCAGGCAGGCAGGCAGGCAGGCAGGTATAAGACACAGTCGTTGACTGACAGCAGTTGCTCGTGTGTCGTGGGGTGTTGAGTGTATGTTGTATGTTGTGTGTAAGTAGAAGATTCGTCTGTGCTTGTGTGTGTGTTCAACAGGCGGAACGGGTCGTAGCCTGTGTGTGGGTACTCTGTATCGAAATGCCAGCACAATCTGTGCACCCTACAAGCGAACTTCTTACCAGATCCAAGTCCCTTCCTGCACACTCTCTCGCTCTCTCTCTCTCTCTGTCTGTCACGATTGAGCAAAACATTTCGCATTATTTGTTTTTAATAAGGCTTTAACATAAGCGAACCTATATTGAAAACCGATTCCTTCTTATTAAAACTCTTGCTTTAATTTTCCAATAAAGATAGGGTACAAATAGATATTGACTTTTCTGGAAACAAAAGGATGCTTCAGAGAAGAAAAAACTATAGTCTATAGATTGTTGTATTGGATCTCTTGAAAACAGGGAACAAAATACTAGCACGATTGATTGAAGCACAAACAAACTTCCTTCTAATTATATGATTCCTTCAACTATTTAATAACTAATTTCAAATTTAATCGTCTTTCGATTCTTCATATACGAGCGCTACTTTCTCAAACAGTCTAGAGTAGTAAGTAGAGCAAACAAAATTCTGCATTGCGACTTAACCAGAGAGCAAAAATTGAGCACCAAATTTTTTCCATGTTTTATTTTCTGTCGTCTCCCTTTTTTATTATTTATTTCACTTTTTATTTTGTTGATTGTTTTACACAACAACAACAACAACAACAAAAAAACATAACAAAAAAAGAAAAAGGAATGAAACAGACGCAAAGGCAGCCAAACCGAAACGAACGCCAACGCTTGAGCATGGGGAGAAATGGAAAAAAATCTCTCGAGGCTACTGGAAAAGTTCGCTTCTTTCAGTTGTGTCTTTGCCTTGGCCGGAGAGGAACAGTGCGAGCTGTAATTTCTTATGCTGTTCTTGGTTTTTAGCTTTCCCTGCTCGTCCTGCTCGTCCTGCAATGGCAACGGCGACGGCAACGGTGGTTTAAACACATGAAACAATTATAAAGTTGCCAAGAAATGTAAACCCAAAGAGAAAACAATTTAATTGAATTTAAGCAGGGGTTGTCATATCCTAATGGATTTAAAACAACAACAGCAACATCAACTACAACTACAGCAACAGCAACAACAACATCAAATACAAATAAAGCATAATACAAAAAAATGTACAGACCAACTTGAAGGAGTGGGGCCAGCCAGATACATGGGCAGAGCGGGCGGGGCGATTGGCGCGGAGGCACAGTTACAAGTCGACTGGGTCGCTAAATGGATGTTGGGACTTTTTATGATTTTGTACGTGGTTGTGACCATTGTATGTACATATGTATGTATAATACATACCCGTGTATGGTGTGAGTGGGAGGGCGGGCGGAATGGGGTGAGGAGCTCCGTATTTTTTGATACTTTGTGCTGTTTTGACTTATGTGGACAATTCTATTGCGGTATAGTGTGTTTGTATGTGTATACTTGTACATATCTGGCAAAGAGCTGCATAACCTGAAAGGCAAATATTCTTGGCCATATCCAGCAATCGTCCAAATGAAATGATCTCCAAAAATGAGAATGCAGAGATACATCCTAATGTTCAACAAGCCCAGGGAAATTCGATTTCTCTGCTGATTTAGAAGATAACCCGCTTCGCTCTGTTGTTGTTTTTATTGTGTCCTAAATTTCCAATGGGTTATTACTACTATATTAGAGATGGTTAAACACATGAAAGAGTATATTAGGTTTGCGAGACGTGAAAAATGTAACAGGTAGAAGGAGGCGTGGCAGACGCCACAAAGTATATATATTCTTGATCAGCATGACATCCGTCTGTATGCCCGCCCGTCTGTATGAACACCTGGATCTCAGAGACTATAAGACCTAGGGACGCCAAATTTTAGTCCCAGATGCCTTATGTGAATACACAGAAAACGTGAATTTTGGAATTTCCCTTCCTCCCCCCTCTCCGCCACAATCAATGATTGTCCATAACACCTGTATTTCTTGGAATTTTTCTTTGAAATTTTCGCAAAATACCCCCAGTTGCGCTCAAAATAAACATCGGAAGCAATCGAGTTCTCATCAAAACATTCACGATGTACAACAATTATGTTTTTTACAACCATAAAGTGAATCTTTTGCTGCAACTCTTGATTGCCCTTTATATCATGATGTGCATTCAATTACGCTAATGCTCTTCAAGAAATCGTAGTAGAGTTGAGTAGAGCGTCTTCAGTTGCGCTTTAGTCGAACTTCGTTCACTCGTTAAGCTGTGAAAAGTCCTTGCTGTTAAGTTCGTACTGCTCCTGTCTAGCCCCCAGCCAATCTGGGCTCGTATTTAGATTGTTGTTCTCCGACCACCGTCTCGCAAATACAAACAAAGCGACGGCACACTCATTCGCATTGAAATTGAAATCCGCTTATTTAACGCTCAAAATAAATAAATACCGAACGCATAGAAAAAACAAAAAACGAAAAACAACGAAACAACGACCAAAACAATATTTTCCTAATTTTCGCGGGCGCACGCGACTCAAAAGGATGGCGAGCAAAGCCAAAGGAAAGCAAACTGTCAAAACCAGGAGGCTTAGAAGCCGCTTGTGGTGGTGGGTGGTGGTAGTGGTAGTGCCCGTGGTGCCTGTGGTGGCGAAAGTACAGAATTTGTTGGCCATATTGCACTTTTGTTTCCCTAAATGCTATGCTCTCTGTGTGCAGAAAAATATTGATGGCCTTTCAAGTAATTAGTCCTTGATTTTAGAACAAGAAAACAAGAAGTGTACGCAAATATGAAATAAGCAGACATTGTTTGGAATAAATTTTTAATATTCTCATACATAGTTGTATTTTGATTTCAGTAATACAAATTTGAATAGATTTGATGGGCTTTAGATAAGCTCAAAACATTGTATTCTAAATTCCAATTGATTTTCAATTAATCTCTATTTCTCTATGTTTATGGATATTTCTTAGCGGAGAAGTACACGGGTTAGTTTGAATTACAAATGTGAATAATTTGTGCCTGAATGCTGCTCATAGAGAGTATACTTTTAGCATTACGGTGCTTAGGCTGGGATACCAACCTTCTCCTGCCATCATATTCTAATAGGCTTTTGCTTCTGCATCTTCTTTTTCTTAACATGCGGGTATTTTGTTATGTAAACTGATTATTTAGACATATTAACTAGAAGTGGCATTTTCTCTTTTTCTAACATTTCTCTTCTACTAACATATGTGACTACTTCTGACTGTGAATCGGCACAAAGGTGGCCGCATGGCAATTAAAACACCTCATCATTATATATTTGATTATAAAAAAGTTTAACAAATAAATAAATGAGGCAAAAAATGGTAAACAAATTACATATTTATACCCTGTACCCGTAGGGTAAAAAGGGTATATTAGGTTTGTGCAAAGTATGTAACATGCAGAAGGAAGCCCATAAAGTATATATATTCTGAATCAGCATGACGAGAGAAATCGATCTAGACATGTCCGTCTGTCCGTCCGTCTGTCCGTCTGGATGAACGCAAGGATCTCAGAAACTATAAAAGCTAGAATAATCAAAGTTGGTATCCAGATTCTCCTATGTCCGAGAAAGGACGAGTTTATTTTATTTTTTGGAATTTCGCCCCCTTCCCCCGCTACAGAATTTCGTCAATAGCGTCCACATTTCAAATGCTACCTAAACCAAACTTTGCACATATCATTTATATATAATTATCTAATATTGTTTGTTGAATGTTATTCAATTCGGTCAATTCTAAGAAAAGTTATTAGCGAAACAAATTCTCGCCAGTACAACCCCCACAAACTGCAGCAACAAGTTCGCTCTTCTTCTTCCTCTTTTTGCTTCTGCTATGGGCGCATATACCTCAGTGTCGAAAGTTTACCTGGGTACAGTCGGGCTTGCTCGACTGTAACGTTCTCTAATATCTAATATTTCTAATATTCTTAATTTAGGAACGTATTGAGTTGGTCTTAAATTAATTTGTATTTTTTTCTCTCCGTGGACAAAGCTGGGATCCAACCTTCGTATGTCCTTGTATTCTAATGGGCTTTCATTTAGCATTAGCAATAAGTAAGACTGTAGTTGGTGTCGTTTTTTTTCCGTGTTTTCTTCACAAGTGGAATTGTCTTTACTTTTCACGTATGATTTTCTATTTGATAATCGAGGCGATGACTTTATGGCTTAAGAACATGACTGCGTGGCACCTAAGAACGTACGACTCTTACAATATCAACTTGACTTTGAACCGACTGCTCTTACATACGAGTAGTGTATGTATGTATGTATTTACATATGTGTGTGTGCATGTACAAACGTATATTAACTACAGCATTAGCCAGATTCGCCTGCAGGGCGGAGGGAACGTTGCTAATTTGCGCCTCCCTCTCTCCCTCTGGCCCTCTCTGTACACTATATTTAATTTATAAATAAATGAACTATCAAATACCGCAAATTCAATATGCACGCAGCTTTATGCTTGCACACACATATCCACACACACACACACACACACACACACACACACACACACACACACACACACACAATCGCACATGCATTTGCATTTGTGTTTACAAACAAACACCCACACACGAGCATCGAATTGAACGTTTTGGAAAATATGGCAAATGTTCTACTATTTGTATTTTCTGTAGCTGTGAACGCAGAGCTGTTGTTGCTGTTGTTGTTTTTGTTGTTGTTATTAGGCACTTGCATTTTATAAACTTGATTTATTTATTCATTTTCATTCACTTGTTTGCTTTTATTTAATTTCATAAATTATTTCAACTAAATTAATGCGCTCGGCCAACCAAAATCGGACGAAACTGAAACTGAAACCTGAGCCAAAAATCATTCATTTGGCCTCCGGGCTATGCGGCGTGTGGCCACAGCAGCAAATAGATCTGAGCTCATAGGGCTTGCAAATCAACAAAAGCTTGTTTATTTGTATCTCAATTCAACGAAGTATTTAAAAAAGGGTGATTACGAATGTTATAAAAAGTATATTTCTATAAAATTGAAAAGTTAATCGCCGTTTATGTTGCTCCAAAAAGTATGCTTTCATTTATTTATTTTTTTTTGAAGTTGCATCCTTTGCTCCTCACAAACAAATAATAAAACGTCATGTGGTCGGATTGTCAGCACAAAACTCACAAACAAATCAGAAATCTTTTGGGCCGGGCTTATAGTTTTTGGTGCTTCGTTGGCAGCACATTATAGATCTCACCAGGGTTGTCAATGAAGCGTTGGGAGCGCGCTGAGCTATGTCCTTCCGAATGATGTGAAGGAAAGACCTCATATATGAAAAGTTTCCAAGTTCGTTATTTTTATACTCTGTACATGAAATGTACAAGAGTATATTAGGTTTGCGGGAGCTGAAAAATGTAACAGGCAGAAGGAGGCGTGGCAGACCCCACAAAGTATATATATTATTGATCAGCGTGACAAGACGAGTCGATCTAGCCCTGTCTGTCTGTCTGTCCGTCTGTCCGTCCGTATGAACACCTGGATCTCAGAGACTATAAGAGAAAGAGACACCAAATTTTCCACAAAGATGCGTTATGTGTGTATTCTATACGAGTTTGTTTTATTTTTTTTGATTTTCCCCCCCACTTCCCCCCTATGGGGGTTTTCCCGATTTTCCATTCGTATAACCGCCTATATCTCGGAGACTATAAGACCTAGGCACACCAAATTTTAGTCCAAGATGCCTTGTGTGAATACGCAGAAAATGTATATTTTGGAATTTCCCTCCCTCCTCCCTCTCCCCCGCAAATGCAATTTTCTCTAACTCCCGTAATTCTTGGAATTTCGAACTAAAATTTTGGAAATACCCCCAGTTAGTAATTATGTGTCCGTATGCCAAGTTTCACTATGATAGACCGATTTACCAAGAAGTTATAGCCATAAATATATTTGCTGCTGCAGCGCTGCTCAAGCGCTGCCCGCGGCTGTTGTTGATGTTGCTGTTTGGTTGACTGCGAAAATTCTTACACAGACACGAATAGATGCGCATAGGCATACATACACTCACACAGACGCAATTGCTATGTAAATGTGCAATTATACACCCTTTACGTGAGTTCGAATACCGAGAGAGGTAAAATCGATCCAATTTTTTTTTATTTTCTTAATTTTTTTATTTTCTATAATTATTGTAAACATATGTACAGAGTATTTCAAAGTCGGGACACCCGACTTTAGCTTTTTTACTTGTTTTTTTATGCTGAATTAACATTAGAAATGATAAAGAATACCTTAAGTTGAAGACTTATGTATCGATAGGGCCTTATTCAATACAAAATAATACTCGAATCAGCCATCAGACAAAAGTCATTTATCTTTTCCCACAGAAAGTATCAGTTTGTAGCAATTTAAAATTATAGACTAATTCATTGACGGGCAATTGCTTTTAGAAAAACTCAATCATCTTGATTTGGAATACCTTCAACTACAATTTCCATGGCATAGGTATGTTTGCATTCCAAGCACTCGGGAATATTATCAATTAAAGTGCAAAAATGAGCGTACTGCTCCGTGAGTTTTCAAGGCATTATGAGCCTTTATCCCCTTCCTATATAAGCCCACAAATACACATATACTGGTATACATACATATATAGTATATGTATGGCGAGTGGTTTGTGTAATTTTGTTCAACAAATGTGCAAAAACCGACGAGCGGATCTAAAGATTTGTTTTTAATCGCTTGACATGACCATGAACAGCATCTAAAATAATGCCAGCAATTCATATGAGTTTGCAGCTGAATATGTGAATATATGCTGCTCAACACACGCATACACAGATGCATGTACATATACATATATAGTACAAGTATATATACATACATATGTATTTAGCTAAAAAGTGGTTTGAAGTGCGAGCCATTTGCAGAAATAATTTGAATGTTGCTGGCGCTGTTAATTTGTTGCTGTTGTTATTGTACATACATATATAGTATAGTTTGTTGCTGTTATTCCAATGCAATGCTTTAGGGATTCAAACCACACACATATTCACACATACATGCATACACACGTACTGCATACTGAATAAAAAACATTTATTTATGCAAATTTTATTTTATTTGTTTTCAATATTTTTGGTAAGTTTGTCGCTGATATTTCCGCCATATAAATAAACAAAAATGGCAAGTGCCACATCAGGCCGGGCGCAAATATGTTTGTTAAATTGCACAAGCACACAAACACACACTCACACACAGAGAGAGAGAGAGAGAGAAAGACACACAGATACACACATATGTGCGATTGCGCATTATTTTGTATTTTAATAATTCAAATATCAATTTGTTGTTACAATAAATATTTAATTTGAACTAAAATGTGTTAAATTCTTTTGGGTATTATACGAGTACACAGCCCATGTTCGTATGGCCATACATACACACATACATATGCATATATATATATATGTAGTATATATAGGAGTACATTTGTATATAAACTTACATACATGAATGCACATACAACTGACAAATTGTTTTTGCGGAGCCGTACAGACAACTGCCCTGCGGACAGACATCCGTGTGGACGTACTTGTATAGTATGTATGTAGATGCATACTCCTACATACATACATATGTGCATATGTACATACATACTCGTATATTTGGTTTTGTATTATTACAGCTTAAAAACGTTGATTAAAAACAGAGAATAACAATGGCAGAAAATTTGGTCGTGCAAATTGAATGAGGCCTGTATGTCGACTAATTGACCTCAGTTCAGACGAAATGTACTGTACGACTGTACGAGGATATCGAATGCACATACATATCTACATAAGTGTATATCTGAAATTAGTCAAATCGAACAAATCAGCTTGATAAGCAGCTTTAAGCGCCTCCACTTTTCAATATTCATTTCCAGCGCCCTTTTATTTTCTGTCATTTTCATAATTTTTAGCAAAATAAGCCTAGATTTGGCTCTGATTTCGAATGATTTTCCCAAAAATTCGTCCAAAAGTCTTTGCTATTTGTGAAGACAAATTTCTTGCCTCTCTAACTGCTGCTTTTATTGTTGCCTTCTGTTGAAGTTTTGCAACAAAATTCGATAAAGCATTTAGCAACTTGGTGTGAAAATTGTTCCATTTCAACTCTTCTCAACAATTTCAAAAATTCTAATTATTATCTTTAGTGTGTACTAGAGGTACAAATAATTTTCAACAAATTTGTTTCCATTGTAAACCTATCGGAGAGCGGCTAAAATTTTGTACTTTGCAAACACAATTTGAAATCGTTCGAAGCACAAAATCGTTGCCTTTGCATCTTTGCTCAAGAGAGAGAAATCGACTGGACGTATAATCCTTTATAAAAATCTATCATACTCGTACGAGAAGCAGAAGCTCTGCCTATTTTAAATCGATTTGAAACGTGCACATTTAAATGGAAGCAGCTGTTAATATCATAAGCCCTGAAAATGTGTTTAATGGCAGTACTGGTTAGGGGGCCTGCTATCTGCTCATTCAAAAATACTCTATCCTTTTAATTGGCTTTAATGAACCGAACTAAGGTGGTCCACCAGCCTAGTCAAACACTATTACTGTTGACTGGACTCCACATATAATCTTTGTGTATCGAGTTGGTAAACAGTGATACTAGCGCATATTGTAGACGGTAAAGTTCTGTATCAAATAATGGCCAACACTCGAAGGCAAAGCCGATTAGCTTTAAGTCCGCTTTCGATGAGCAGCTTCCCTGCCATCGCATTTGCTTCAAATGCCCGCCCACGGTCATGGCTTCATGGTTGGCAGCTCAAGTTGCGCGCTACCTTCTTGCTGCCGTTGTCCGGCAAGGTATGCATACATACACGCAAACAGACAAACAGACAAACAGACATACATACATACATGCATACATGTGTGCAGATTTGATTACAGTCGCCCCCTCCACCCCACGCATCATCCACGTCGTAGTCGATTGCATTTGTTCAACATCATCGAGACACAGACGCATAGACAGACACAAACACAGGCAACGCCAAATGCACGCACACGAACTCAAAAAAAAAAAAAAACCACATCAAAACACAAATTCGTACGTTGTTCAGAACAGGCAAGACCGACTCCCAAAAGCCCTGCAGGTAGGATCTAAAAGCCATCTTCGGATTATTCAAAGTATATAAACTATAATAGATGCATTAACTTTATTGAACGATAAAGCCGTGCTAAGCAATTCAATTTTTTAATGCTTACTCAATTTCTTACACACACCACCGACGTATTCAGATTATCGCTCCTTTCTAACTTTTATATAACACATATAGACACATACTAGCAGCAGAATGGGAACATACTTGCATTTCATTAAATACCAAGGCCTTGCCTCTACTACCATTACCAGAGTTATCCTAATTTCTCACAAAAATAATTTTACAGAATCTGGTCACTTGGCCACTGGAGAATGCAACAGGTGGCAGCCAAGAGCGAGACTACTTAATAAGTAGTATAATTTAAATATCCGGGGCATTCTTCCGTTCTTCTTCTTCATTTCTTCGCTAAAATCGTATACACGTGGGGCGCAGTTCAAGCCTTGACTTAAACACAGTTGAGATTATGGCTCGACTGCACAAAACTCATCCACGAATATATTTTTCGGAGAATAGAACATCTAGTATAGAATATCTAGTATGTACAAGGAATTTCCTCCCCACAACCCTAAAGAAGCTAACTCTATTCAAAGTCAAGAGTATAAATTCTTCCGTCAAACAAAATCGAAAAGATCCTTCTTCGAGACAGCATTATATTATATTATAGATGTCAACTGATTGTTGAAACCTAAATCTATGCAAATTATTTTCTAGCTTTGTACATATTTACTTTTTAAGCACTATAATATGCAAGTATTAAGTGTGAAATACTAAGATATATTAGTGGAACATTCAAAACTTGCCAACTCTAGAGCAGTTGTTCTATTATTTCGTTGCTCATTATTAAGTTCAACCTATCTGTGACGAGAAATGTTGAGTTTTAAAAAAGCAAATTGTGAAATGGGGATCAAATGTTTCATCCAAAACGTCTGCAATATAGAGAGGAGAAACTCAATTTACAAACTTAATACCAGTGGTAGTTTTTAGGATCAATACAAAATAGTCTCGACATCTAATTCGGACAAGCAAACAGCTTGATGCGCTCATCTCTGATAAGTTTCCTGTTTTGGCTCATCGTCCTTTTCGGTTGTTACATACCCTGTTCGAAGCAGGGTGTTGGCTCGGAAAATATATGTTTAGAAACAAAAGAGTTATCCTAAGAGTGACTTTTCCAACGGAAGCTACAATACGGCGGGAATAACCTGGGCTTGCGTATAGATAAGACAATTTTGGAGTCGCTAGCTGTTACGGATTAACAGTTCTCGGTGTTCATACGGACGGACGGACGGACGGACGTTCAAGCTGATTAAATACATATGTACCTGCCATGTCGCCTTCTTCTGTCTGTTACGTGCATTCAGATTTGTGATGGGATACTCTTTCATCCTCCAGGTAGAGATAGAGGGTATAAAAAAAGCAAACTAAATTCTGTAAATCAAACTGAGGGAGCACGCGCCTCGCTCCCAAGTGCGTCGCGCACAACATTTCAATTGGCTGCTGTTCCAGGAGCTGGGGACTGGACAACAAATGCATTTTGGGCATTGTCAAGCACATTGTGACACGCCAAGCAGCACCAATGCCGGATCGATGGAGACCATCGTCGTTGTCGTTGTCTAATGCCCTGCCAGGCGATACTGGTGCCGGGGTAGCCCACATGCCAGTGCCTGCAACTGCTAGCTGCACCTGAGCCGACGCCAGTGCCAGTGCCAGTTCCAGCGCCGGCGTCCGTTGGGCCAGAAGGCAGCAACTGCCAATTAACTTTAAAAACCAACAGCAACGTCGACCGAGGCATTAGAATAGCCGGCAGAAGTGGACAGGTTGTGGATGGACGGCTCTTCGGCCTGGCGACCCAGTCGAGTGGCCCAAGCTGGCCTGAAATATAAAAACCAGATAGAGAGAGAGAGAGAGAGAGAGAGAGAGAGAGAGGGAAAAGAAAAAATGCACTACACTGCGTCGGTGGAATCAATTAAAAATTCTATGATTTTACACTTGATTGCCTGCGTTTTGGATCGTCAAGGTAACGGCTCAGTGGGGGATTCAGCTGGGCCGACCGCCCACTATGCCATCCATGGCAAATGGCAAAGTTTTCGTGGCCAGTGTCGCAGTCCATGTTGTTCATATAAGCCGCCAGATATATATACACACAAGTATGTATGTATGAATGTTTATTGAGCTGTCCATAAGTATGCCTAATAGTGCCTTGCAGGAATACATCGACTTGAAAATTGCGGCAAAGATGCACAAAAGCCGCTTTATCATGTCGTAGCTGCAAGGAAATATTGAATTCTTGATATTACCCGATGTTTTCTTATATTGGCATTAGCTGACGGACCTCAAGCAAGAATAATCATAATTCATTTATTAGATTGGAATTAGGAAAGCATTCTACACTTACCTAAAACAATTATCTGTTTATACCCCAAAGATCTGAGGTCTGTAAGCCGAAACATTTATATTAGACTGTATCTCCAAATGCTTAAGAAAACAATAACTATCGATGACAACTATCGATTTTCGAATGTGATGTGCAACCCTAATGACTTTTAGGGTTTGCTTTTAAATTTTAAATTAGATGAGCATAACGAAATTTATTTGAATTGACATTTGAATGACTTCTTTGAAAGTCGCTTCCTTTATCCTGGGAAACACCTTTCTAGTCGATTCAATGCGAAACTCCTTTATATTTGGGAGCATTATTTAATAGAAATATAGTTTCGTAACGAACGATACACAGTATCCTTCACAGAAAATTTTAAGACTTCAAAGAGCTCGCAATGTCCGTCAGTCCGTTTATGTCTAAAGATGTGTATTTCAAATTGTATATTGATAAGGTTGCAGTCATATCTGATGGCTTATCATCACTTGTCGATCAATTGTATCTAGCTTCAGCTCCTTGGCGCTTAACTACGATTTATTCTTGTCGGAATGGCAAATGGATTTTCCGGGAATTGCATTTACTTGGAGAAAAGTGCTACAATGCTTGGATTGTGAAGTTTGAAAGGTCTCGCAAGTCCATTAATTGGACAACGTATGGGTAGGTATACATATGTACATATGTACATGCATATGTGTGTTTGAATGTATCTCCGTAGAATGCGTTGTCAACGTAGTGTTATGTTAACCCCATAATGCCGCTGCTGCATTGTCTTCAGCGATTTGTGTGGCGGACAGAAAATCCACTCGAAGGCCATAAAAAGAAGCACCAAATAAAATCGACTTGATCCATGGCAGTGCTACGTGGTCGTGTGGTGGGCGGCCCAAAAGCCCATTAAAAAGATGCCAACAAGGCAATTGTCAAATGTAAATGGCCGCCGCCGTAATAGATGTCGATGTCCATGCTCGAAGCTCCATGCTGTCGTCGTCTCCCCTTACCGGGCACGAAACGCAATAATTTGCAAATTTGCTCAAATAAATTCCACGCCGAGCAGCGGCACAGAGCCTAAAATATTTGCCAGCTTGCCGGCGAAGCCACTCTCGGCAAAATGTATGCAAAGCCCGGACGCCGGCGTGCGGCGCAGAGCGGGGGCGGAAGCGGAGGTCAAGCTGCTGGATCTGGTGTTGAGGGACGGCTCGGGAGGCAGACAGGGAGGCTGGCAGGCAGGCTCTAAGGCTCTTGTCAATGATATGCAAAACATTTTTAAGGCCCGACATAGCATCGACGTTGGAGCCGATTGGCAGGTAGGGGACGAGGAAGACTCGCTGCGAGATAAGCGCCAATTGTAGCCAATTGAAGGAGGCGGCGAAAAAATAAAAGGAACGTAGCACGGCGCGACATAAATAAATAAATAATCGATGGACGGTTGGGCAAAATGGACGACAACTGTGCGGCAAGCGGGCAATTAATTTGCCATTTGTTTGTGTGTCCGCATCGCTGTGTCGAGGCAGGAGCCAGGAGGCAGGAGCTAGGAGACAGGCGCTCACACGGACCCCGTGCCCGGCTTTAGTCCTGGCACGAACATGGCCTGCAACCCAGCCAGCATCACGCAGGCTGCTCACGCTCACGCAAGCGACTAGCACTTGACAGGCGTTACAAAGGCGCCAAATCCCCAATACGCTGATGAGAATGAACGAGCTACTGCCACTGCCACTGCTACTGCCACTGCTGTTGTCCTTCCTGCTCTTTTGCCACCCGCTGCTGGAGGGCAGCTCAGATACAAGATATATACATGTGTATCTGCATGTCAACCACTGAGTGTGTGGGTGGCCAACTGTCTGATTGTGTGGGTGTTTGTTTGTTGATTTTAGGAGGATGTGCTCGTGCAGAGCAGCTTGTGGACTCAAAACTAGAGCGCACACATTTCACACAACGCCAGCCGATTATTGAGCTTCTTGATCGCAATATTCCAATAAGCCAGCATCCAAATGCTGCGGATCAGACGCAGTACGTCCATTTTGCGCTTAGTATATATCTATTTAAGTGTTTTGGACATGTGACTGCTTAAAAAATGAGTGTGGATGGGAAAGTAATAGAAATTAGAAGAATCTAAGAAAGAGAAATCTACAAATAAATGTTCCAATAAGCTCAAAAGTTCAGCAGCTTGAAATAATTTTTATTTATTTGTTTTATTTATTTGTGATCTCCATCCTAGCGGTACAACTATTAGGTTACTTTTGAGTACGGTAGCCATTAAATATTAACATCGATATCAATATGCAATATAACAATACATATCATATTATTTTATTTAAATACATTTAATTAAATCTTATTCTGATTTGCTCTATTTTACTTTATAACACAAAACATTTTACTTATATACATATAAATGTAAGTTTAAAAAAAAAATGTTATTTATTTTTTTATATTTCTTTTCGCTCTTTTTTGTTGTTAAAGCTTTTCTGTGGCACTCCGTTTGCGGCTTAAACTGAAAATAATAGACAGAAAACTCCATATACTCGCCATATCGCGCCAAAAGAGGTAAGTATTCTTAATTGTCAAATTATTTTCCTTTGCCTGGAAACGAACAGAAAATTAAAATCACTTTATTGAAGGGCTAGTTGAAACAAATAGACTTCCATAAAACTTGCCAACTAATTATCTCAGATTTAGAGGGAAGATGGAGGCTATTTAGTATAATCCATATTCTACTCTTAATTCCATGTAAATATTAATTATCTATGCTAAGTACTTAAGATATCTCAATATGCTATTCATTCCATATGGTCAGTCTCTTGGCGAATTATTATTGCACTCAGTGAGAATGGTCGGGAGCTCTTTAGGGGCATTCCTCCAGCTCAGCCATATTTAAATTTGATTCTAATTCAAGAGTTGCTTGGGTTCTTTAATACTCCCGTGATCTTTAACTGCCGTCCACAAAATTTGACACCCAAGAAAACTTCAGTTGGCAGTGTTCGAACGCCATTTCTGGAGCTGCTGAGACTTAGAATGGTGCTGGTGCTGGTGCTGGCGCTGGAGCTTGCACTTGCATTGCCAAGTTGGCACTTGGGCAAGACTTTTCATTGCCAGTGACTTGAGCGAGAGGAAGTAATTAAAACACAACCCAAAGGACATTTTAATTTAATCCCTTTGAGCTTGTCTCGCTGCTGTCTCGACGCGCCATCAAAAGCATGCGCGCGCCCCAAAAAGCGTGGGCCAAAAATGTTATTTGCGTTCCGGAAGTGCAGCGCAACGCGACGCGTCGCGTCTCCTCGCCTGGGCCACACAGCCAGCTGAAGTGACATCGATGGTATGCCCATAGCTCCAAAGCTTCTGCTCCACCACCCCCACCATCTCTCTTGCCACTGCCAGTCGCCATCGGACCGCTTGCAGCTTGCGCTGCGCCTTTTGTAAAGCGGCGCATAAATCATAACGCTTTCGCGCACCCGCTCGCCAGCTCTCTAGTCCGCTTTCTATTTTTATTTGCCAGCCTTGCCATCGTTGTATTTTATTTATGCCGACAGTTTATTAATGTCAGTCCGGGCCGAGCTGCAAAATGCTCCAACGCTTGCCATCTAGTTGCCTCTTGGCTGCTGGCTGCTGGCTGCTGGCTGCCGGCTGCCGGAGTCTCGTAAGAGGATGCCAAGTTGCCACAGTCAGCTACCAGGCTCCCTTGACTTGTAATTGTAATTGTATTTGTTGATATGGCTGTGCATGTGTGTGAATATATACTCGTATGTATATCTATCAGGACTGCTCCGACTTTCGCTTATTATCAACTTCGCAACCTTTGTGAACTAAAATTGTACATTCTTATGTCTTCAAAACTGTTCTCTCTTTAAACTACCACAACATTTAAAGAAAACTAGTAGTGCATCCCAATTCAGGGAAATATCAAATTTGTTTTTTTAACAAAAATTAACTAACAGTATAAAATGTTCGAAGTAAAAAATAATGCATTAAATGAAACCATAAATTTTATAAAATAGCTTAAGTAGGTTAATCAAATCCTCTTACATTTTGTCCAATGAAAATTAAATGTTTTGTGACTAGTGCAGTAATGACAATACAAAATAAATAAAGCGGAGAAGAATATGAAATATTTGCTTTTACAGTAACTTCCTCCAATTACACAACTTTGCGATTTAATTCCAACTTTAAATCACTCTCACATTAGCTCTCATTTGAAATGAATATGGAAAAATATATTACTCTAAAGTAAGTTTCCCTCTTGTGCAATCTTAGCAGTATTTAAAATATAAATATTTATTTTTTTCGGATTTCGATTTCATCTCAGCTTAGACAAAATGAAAAGGCTATAAGAATTCTCATTTATTTACACAAAATAAAAGGGCAATAAGAACTCCCATTAGCTTTCACACTAAAGATGTGGTAGGAAATTATACTTTTATTGAAATTAATTTGTAAATCGCTTGCTTTGAATTCACTTTTGTCAGTTAGTATTTTTATCAATTCATCATTAATTAATTCTCATCATTCTAGAATTATCGAGTGATTTACATTCTACGCTTCGAATGTTTATTCATTATTTATTTTGGAACTAAAGGTGAATTGATGGTGAATTGATTTCGCAAATAGTTTGCGTAGTCGAAAATAGTAGTCGTCTCTTATATATATATATAAATATATATATATGTGTGTGTGTGGGATGGCGGCTCATTTCAATGCCGCAACTTTTGATTTGCGCCTCAGTTAGTTGGCCCCAGACTGCTGGGCGCTGCAGCAACGGAAGCGACACTCATACAAACCCATACGCCCATCCATCCGCACTCAGTTACTTGACTCGCTCGGTTGCGGCTCCTGCTCCGACTCTGGCTCTGGCTCCAGCTACAGTCCTACGAGTCCCCTCCTCTCCTCTCCACTCCACTCCACTCCACTCCACTCCGCTCTTTTCCTTGCCACGCCTTGTTGCTTGTTATGCTAATTAGTTTTCGACGTTGACGGCGACCAAGCCAACGACTATGTCTTTAATTGGTTCTCATGTTGCTGGTGCTGCTGCTGCTGCTGATGCTGCTGCTACTGCTGCTTCCTCTGCCGTTTCTGTTGCAGCAGATGCAGCTATGCAGTTGCCGCCAGTAGGAGTCCAGGCCAGGCCAGGCCCTGGCCCTGGCCCTGGCCCAGGCCCATGTCGATCCCAGATGCCGTTGCCTCTTCTTTCTCGCTGACAATTAAGTACCAACGGCAAACTGTTAAATTTTGATTTGCTATTGTGACCCAACACTTTGCTGCTCTTTCTTGACTTCTGGGGCCCTTCCGGGGAGTGCACATCCAAACAATTACCTTTAACTGGAAAACGAGAGTAGTGCTTTGCTAACGATGCCCTCTGTGTACATCTTTTTTTTTTTTTTTTTTTTGTCTCTCGAGCGGAAACATTTGCGAAAGCATGTTAGACAGGCTAAGAATATTTTCAAGAATCAACTTGGAATGCTATTTGGTTTTCACAGGAGAAGAGTAACAATATTTTTCACAAGAAGGAGATATCAAATATATATATTTCTTGCTGGTAGGGTCAAAATTAAATTAATTAAATTAAATTAATTTATTTTTTTGTGGGATGGTACAGGGTATTTAAGAGTTGAGTCTGCTCGACTTTAGCATTCCTTTCTTGTTTTCTGATCGTTAGTTCTACTTGGCATTGACATCAGTTGATTAATAATACAAATATTTAGTGCAGTTTCTCAATATATTTAATTAATTAACGCCTGAGTAAAATTTAAGAATTCTTTGGATAACATTTGAGAGCTTCTTTCTTGACAAACACCAACTTAGTCGTTTTCTGTTAATAAATACTTGTAATACAAATACATATTAAGTAAAGTTTCTTAATATAATTACCTAATTAACGAGTTGGAAATTTGAATATTCATATTTGATAACAATTTTCTTAGAAGGCGCTTAAGTAAATAACAACAAAAAAATAGACAAGTCAGAGAATGATCAGCTAAATTCTACTATATACTACTATATATACATACAAGTATATTTGGAGATCTTCAATGCGCGCGCATCGTTTAAGCCAATTGCTGCCAATTATGTTGCCCAGAGCTGTCAACACTTTTTGTCGTTCCACCACGATGCTGTGCTTCCAGAGAAAAGATAAACGTTATGATAATCAACGACAACGATGCCCACACATTTTGACTGACAGTGGGCGGTCGGGGGCTGGGTGGTTGGGTGGTTGGTTGAGCACATGGGTGACATCAGGTAATAAACAATTCCATTTACCGACAGCTGTCAGCAAATAATGAAAAATTTAATAAAAATATACGCACACACAAGCAATGCAATGGACACATGACCGGCGCAGACCCAGACCCAACCAAACCCAACCAGGCTAGGCCATGACAAGTGACCAACCGCCCTGCCCACCGCCTGCCCGCAAGCTGTCCAAATATGTTTGGTTTTATTGTTTTTGTTGTTGTTGCTGTTGTTGTTGCTGTTGAATGAATCGTTGCATTTGGCTCGGGCACTTGGACTTGCACACTTTTTGGCCTGCATTGCAATGACTGTGCATGTGTGTGTCTGAGAGAGGGGGAAGGGGGGGGGGGGGGCTTCATGGGCACCATTGGCGACCCAATGATGAGCGAAAAATTGACATGCATGTAATTAGTGACATGATGACGGGCTGTCCACGCTGCCTGCCAGACAGACGGCGATGCCGATGTCGATGCTCATGCTAGCGCCCGATATCTCTGGGTCTGACTGTTAGCCTGATGAGCTTCACATAGACACACACACGCACGCACACACACATTCGCATATCAATTATGCCGTTTATGTCCAAATGTCCAACAAGTCATTCGCTGCCCATTTCTCCGCTTTTCCCGCACGAGTACAAATTAATTTTCAGTCATGCATAAACAAAAAGCCGTGCAACTCAGACTGTGGCGCAATTTTAATGAGACTTTTGAGTATGATGGAGAAACAATTACATAATACTTGATTGATCGAAAATTTGATAGTTCGATCTTTGTTAGGCTGTGAGATATTGTCAAAAATAATAATAATAATTTAAAAAAACCGAACAAGCACTGCAGCTCTCCCGAATTCAAATTCTGAATTCATGTTTTAACAATTTATTCGTTTTCTACAATAACTTTAATATGAACTGATCTTTTCTAGACAATAAGGATGCGACTCGTTTTTCAGGGCCTTGAAAGTGTGCAGCAACTTCGATCCTGAGAGATCATGCAAAGTAAAATGTCAGCGTTTTAAATGAAGCTTATTTCCAAAAGAAAGCTATTCGTTGTTTTTCCAATTGTAAAAATTATATTTATTGTTACGCTTAATTGAATTTTATTATGAAAATGCAATTTCTTTTCTACTTGTAAAATAATGGAAATTAAAATAAATTAAGCTTGCCATTTTTTGGATCTATGTATATACATGAGTCTCTATATCAATATCAATTCCGATATACACAAGTATATGAGAAACTAATCCTTAAAAAATAATAATTCAGTGGAGTAACAAACAAAAAACATAAACTTGTCCGTTCCATGGGCTAAGAGAATCCTCATACAATTTAAGGTAACTCTATCATTTATAATTTCGGAGCACTGACTTGACTTGTTCGGCTGATCTGGCATATATACGTACAAGTATTTATACAATGTGGGGTGTACAGCGCCTTTCGGATAACTATTTCAAGCCTACAACTGATCTCTAATTTGTTGATTTTTCCTCTTCGAAATTATGTGTTTCGTTAACTATGGGTGAGAAAATCATTTACGATATATGTACTAACATTTAAGATAAGAGCGATAAGGCAGAGGAGAACAAAAACAAAGGGGAGAACGAGAATGAAGAAGAGAAGAAAACTGAAGCAGGGAACGAATATAAACTGCAGAACATAAATGAAATGGAGAACAGAAATCTAGCTCTTCGCTGGATCGATCATGATCTGGAGTACTATACTGCAGAGAATTACGAGCTAACCGAGGAAGAAGAAGAACTATTCTTTACCGCAAAGGAGTAAACAAAAATGACAGAAAAAAGATTCGATCATCTTGATAATTAGAAACATAAAGACAAATTAAACAAAACTAAATATTCCAAGTACTTCGTATTCTTCAAATCAAACAGCAAATACGAAATTTTAGAAATAAGTCCACAAATTTTCGATTGTTGCTATACATTTAAGTGCGACAGCAATAGAAAGGCTGTTATTAAGGATTAAGGATTATTAAACCCATTGCGACTTAATCTTTAAAGTATGATCTATGTGAACCACATGAGTGATCCAAAGGCTATTGAGTCGCTCCTAGAGATGCACGCCGTACCGTTTGGGGGGAGGAGCTGATCCAAGCTATTACTGGTTCCTTTTTAGGGATGCGTTTCAAGAGCCGGGATTCCAATTTTTATGGCAATTTGATTCTACTGGGACTCTGCGACACTAAAAATGGCCTTTAACACGCAACACTCAGTCGACAGACAAACACGCTGGCCAATTCGTTGCGGGCAATGCTGCCGTGGAGCAGAACAATTTTTAACCGGAAATGCTGCAAACAGTTGCAACAACACCAAGCCCATGGGCTGGTTGGTGGTGCGAGAGAGAGAGAGCGAGAGCGAGAGAGACGGAGAGGCGCGTCCCCTCTCGTCAGCGTCAGCGTCAGCGTCGACGTCACAGTCATCGTCGTCGACGTCGCCGTTGCCGTCACTTGTCACATTCACGTTGGCTCTTTTGACACGTCGACAAATTGTCAACAGCGTTGGCAACGTTGCCATGAAGAAAATAGCAGGAATAAAAATGGTTGCAGCTGCAACAACAACAACAGCAGGGCATAGGCATAGGCATGGTCAGAAGGCAGCCGTGCCGTGCCGTGCCGTGCCGGACGCAGCAGCGGTCTCCAAATAGCCAACGAGGCAACGAGCCAACGCGCTTCTATTAGCGACGCCGCCAGCAGTTTCAGACTGGTTGCGAGTCGATGGGACACAGCGACTCGGGGCCATTTCAACATTTTACGCCGCTCAGTAGATTTGCAACACTTAACGGTACTGGCAAGTGGCAATGGCAACCATGGCGATGACGATGGCGATGGCGATGGTGTTGGTGTTGGCGTTGCCAGTGACACTGGACAATGTTGCCTCTGCTTGCTGGTGTCTGCAACATTTATCAACGCCTCGTTCAACAGCAGCAGCAACAGCAGTAGCAGCAACAACAACAAATAGGTAGTCATTCATAGTTGCTGAAACTATTCATAATGCTGCCCTGTGGGTGCCTCAAAACAAAACAACAACAACAACAGCAGCAGCAGCAGCAAATTGTAGAGAGAGAAAAACGAAAATGCTGTTTTTATTTGCTGGCTGCGCAAAATGCAATTCAGCACGATTTGCATTCGACAGACCATGGAACCATGGAAACATGGAAACTTGGTACGACCACTAGACGGATCTATGAAGCGAGTGCCGAGTGCCGGCTCTAAGAACCCCCCACATATATTCACACACCTCCAGCACCTAATTGAGAAAACCCAGCTAGCAGTTTGATAAAAAAAAACGTATTTCTTGTGGAATTTACATAAATTTATAACAATTTATTTTATTACATATTAGAAATATATATCAATAATTATACATACATGTATTATATAGTCATTTTTATTTTTGTACGTCTTTTGTGCTGCTCTAAGCTATGATTGTTTAGGTCTTTAAAATAGGCTAAGTAGCATAGTGGTTAAAATGTCTTAAATGGTAATATATATAATATATCTCTTTTAATTGTCAAGTGCAAGGCATTAAAATATACATATGTTCTGAAGAAGGGTGCATTAGGAAAGCTACTTCAAATTAACATACTAACAACAAGTATATGTAACAGGCAGAGGTCAGCGTCGCTCTCATACATATCTAACATATAGTATGTACACAGCTGATTAGCAAGTTAAGATGAATCGACAAATTTTCAAGTAAAACAAGTAAAAAAGCTAAAGTCGGGTGTCCCGACTTTGAAATACTCTGTACATATGTTTACAATAATTATAGAAAATAAAAAAAAAAAAAAGAAAAAAAAATTGGATCGATTTCACCTCTCTCGGTATTCGAACTCACGTAAAGGGTGTATAATTGCACATTTACATAGCAATTGCGTCTGTGTGAGTGTATGTATGCCTATGCGCATCTATTCGTGTCTGTGTAAGCATTTTCGCAGTCAACCAAACAGCAACATCAACAACAGCCGCGGGCAGCGCTTGAGCAGCGCTGCAGCAGCAAATATATTTATGGCTATAACTTCTTGGTGAATCGGTCTATAATAGTGAAACTTGGCATACGGACACATAATTACTAACTGGGGGTATTTGCAAAATTTTAGTTCGAAATTCCAAGAATTACGGGAGTTAGAGAAAATCGCATTGGCGGTGGAGAGGGGGGAGGGAGGGGAATTCCAAAATATACATTTTCTGCGTATTCACACAAGGCGTCTTGGACTAAAATTTGGTGTTCCTAGGTCTTATAGTCTCCGAGATATAGGCGATTATACGAATGGAAAATCGGGAAAACCCCCATAGGGGGGAAGTGGGGGGGAAAATCAAAAAAATAAAACAAACTCGTATAGAATACACACATAACGCATCTTTGTGCAAAATTTGGTGTCTCTATCTCTTATAGTCTCTGAGATCCAGGTGTTCATACGGACGGACAGACAGACAGACAGGGCTAGATCGACTCGTCTTGTCACGCTGATCAATAATATATATACTTTGTGGGGTCTGCCACGCCTCCTTCTGCCTGTTACATTTTTCAGCTCCCGCAAACCTAATATACTCTTGTACATTTCATGTACAGAGTATAAAAAGACTCTGAACATTTGTACTAGACGCGATTGTACTTAATACTAATTGAAGAAATCTTTTGAAATATAAAAAATGTTGAACACTAATTCTTTAAATACCCCTCATTGCTAATTAAATGGATGCCCTACAATAGTTTCAAACATCATACGATTGCGTTTTGAATAACAAAAATCGATTCTTACTCTATAGGACTAGAGTTTCGAAGAATAGGCTCAATTCTCAATTTGAATGCAACGCATGAAGAAATGTTTCTTTATTCTTTCAACTCGCCTTCAATGGTCAACTATTAAAACTATTTCTGCACAAAATCGGAACTATTAGAGCAGATGCTTATAACAATTTGTGGTAGCATTTGGTTACTGAATTTTAAAATGAAATGCACTTTCTTTCCACTGATCTACGTATGTATGTATACAAGTATAGTACTCGTGTATATGCTTATGGGGCATAGAATGCTTTGATTTTTCATATGCTCCTCGGCTATTGATATTTGTGCCAGAAGTGTCGGAATATTCTCAAAGTAGCCGTCACATACATATTTTTATATACATACTTTCCCTTTGCCCGACATTTCTCACATTATTTCTCTCATCTGTTGTCAAGAGGCCGCCTCATTCAGTCACTCGGCATCCTTCGGGTCTGCTGCCTTTTTCAGAGTCGGTGAGGGCTTTGCAAAAATAATTAAGTGGCGCTTTAATTACAATTAGTTACAATTTTGGATATTGTTGGGAGCGTTGCTGTGTGTATTGTTGTATGACCACACCTATGCATGCATACATACATACATACATATGTACATACATATATGTATATACATATTATCTCTTGCAATTTTTGCCGGCACATTAATCAAAGCAAAAATGCAAGCAAATTTCCATGTGAGTGTGTTTCAAGTGCCTTTTACAGTTATAAATTTTGCACACGCTCTTAAGCATCACACACACACACACACACACACAAACACACCTCCACACACACACACACACACACACACAGGCACTGACACATACTGAGACTGCCTCACGGCCATGGCGAAAGTGTCAAGTTAATGCCAACAACAACATCAGCATTGCCAAGAACAGGCACAACGCCTGCCAGCCAACCAGCCAACCAGCCAACCTGCCATGCTGCCATCCTGGCAGCCCCGTTGCCCGCCAGCCTGGTTGTCTGCCTGCCACCTAATGACTGTGTTGACGGCATCATTTGCTTGGCAAAAAGGCAGCACACAGACACCAAGTGCAGCACACTGCGAGAAATGCATTCAAGACCAGCCGTTTCTCTATTAGCAACGAGTCTGGCCAATAAATGCTGAGCAAAAAATATAAATGCCCAGCATTGGCTTTTCTTTTTAGAACTACGTATCTTTTAATGTTTCTAGCAATACCTTTCTCGTACCTTTGCGATATTATAACAGGTTTTTTATATTTATAAAAACTGAGTTTGATTTTTCAATAATTAACTCATAGTAAGTACTTAGAATTGTTGTCAATTGCTTTCGTAGTACACTTGTAAAACAATTCAGTGGCGAACAAGTAACTCCTTTTCGTTCCAATCTGCATCTACAAACAAATACATACATATGTACATATATTACAAAAGTCATAGTTCAGTTCTTTTTATTGCTCCCACTCCAAATTTTGTAAAAATAAAGGAATTCACTTGTCGATGTTAGTTAACGAAAGTTCCTCTTAATAATATATACTTGTATATATAAAAAAAACACAAACATATAGTACAATTCATTTGAAATATTTTTATTACCATTTTAGTTAACGCGAAATAAATTATAACTAGCATTATAAGCGCATATTTCTAATTTTGAAAAGTCAGCTCTAGTTAAGTGTAAGTTAAATTTCGTCCCCCATAATATGTAATCATTAGTTTAAAAACTTCAAAGATTTTGTCTTTGGTTTCTTCATGGAAAGCCCCTCTTTGTTTGGATAGAAAGAGCTTAAATAGACCTGCCAACCTATTTGATTTGGTCTCTATGATTCTTAAGCTAAGTTGGCATCTTCTCAAGCATACATTGCGTCGATTTAAATAGTTATTTTAATAGTAATTTTTAAAGCACATATTTTTGTTGGTAGCTCAATTGTGAATGAATCAATTCATGTGTTAAATGGTTCAAAGATATCCTAAAGTTGTTCAAGTCTCCATTTACTTCGTTCTTCCCTATTAAACATGTCGTAATTAATTCATTTTATTGTTCAAATTATGTAGAAACATTAACTGCAATGACAGAAAAAAAACAACTGAACAACAGCACGAATAATACAAATTTTGTTTGTAGTGTACATCCTTTCATAGTCGCACCTAATCATCAATTAGTTGTCAGAAATTTGAAGTTGTTTGGCAGCGGGATGGGGAACAGTCTCAGATTTAGAATCTGACTCTTGATCGAATGCATGCAGGCTTTTGAAAGCTACATATATACATATGTATATATGTATATGTAGATAGTATACACGTAAGTGAAATGATTTGAAATGAATCGAAATGAATTTAGGTAGTTGAGCCAGTTGCTTACAGTGCAGGTACACAAATAATAATGCTGCCTCGGATGCTAAGACGACGACGCCGACAGTTGGACGCTCAGTCTTTAGACAAGTCAACTGAACTCGAGTTGAGTCGCGGGTGGGGGTGGGGGTGGGGGCTCGCCTTTTGACAATGATATGTACCCGAGTTCCTCATCGCCGTCGTCGTCGCCGTTGCTGCCACCGTCTGCGTCGGTGCTCTTGTCCAAAAAGCATCAAGTTCGCGGGAAAGAGGACCTGGCTGTGACACATATGCAGTCAAGGACACAGAGTGCTCGCGCAGCTTGCTTGTCAAGCTCACAGAACAGAACAGAACCGAACCGAACAGAACAGAACAGAAAAGTGAGACGAGGCAAGTTGCAGCAGAACGGAACTATTGTTGACAGTTGTGGCATATTATCATGCGGCATTGTCTGGCACTGGAGCATTAAGTGCCAAGTGTTGCAAATTGTAGCAAACTTTTAGGAGAACAGCGGCCATGATATACGACTACGTAGTACATTCGTAAGTCTCAGAGCTGCTGCAACCGATCTGGAATATGAAGCTTAGCTTACATTTGGTTTCTACATATATCCTCCGCCTGAACACAGATCGTAGAGCTAGTGTTACCAAATTTTGGAAGGCCACTCGCTTGCTAGCAACGTCTTCACACCTCATTAGTGAGAAAGTCCTTCTCCTTCTGTTTAACTCGAATTTCAATATTTTTTGAGTGTTTATTTGTTTAGTATTTTAGTTTATTATTGAGTTTAGGATAGTTTTTTATAGTCTAGCAAAAAAAAGAAAAAAAATTGTCCTAATCATAATGAATAATAGTCGGATGTACGGATGACACTACACCGATCCAATTAATTTATATATACGAAACGGTGTAGTTGCCGAGCTAAACGGCCATTTCCATGTGGATCTTGGGATATGGCTGATAGTCGAGAATTTCAAAGTCGTCGAAGCGAAAATCCTCTATATTCTGCACCTGCCGCCGAATGTTTAGTTTGGGGAAGGGACGAGGCTTGCGCTTCAGCTGCTCCTTCAGAGGATCAACGTGATTGCGATAGACATGGGTGTCGCCCGTGACGTGCACAAACTCGCCCGGTCGCAGACCCGTCACATGCGCGATCATGCACGTGAGCAGCGCATAGGATGCAATGTTGAAGGGCACACCCAGACCCATATCAGCACTGCGCTGATAGAGCTGGCAGGATAGCTCGCCCTGCGCCACATAGAACTGGGCCAGACAGTGGCACGGCGGCAGTGCCATCTGTGGGATATCCGATGGATTCCACGAGGACATGATCATGCGTCGATCGTTCGGATCGTGGCGTATGGTGTGTATGACGCGTTGCAGTTGATCGACTCCCTCGCCGGAATAGTCGTCGCTGCAGCCGCGGTACTTGGCGCCAAAGTGACGCCACTGAAAGCCATATACCGGCCCCAGGTCGCCCTCGACGCGATCCGTAAAACCGCACAGATCGAGAAACTCACGATTGCTATTCCCATCCCAGATATGTATGTTCTTTGCCTGCAGTAGCTTGGCATCCGTCTTGCCGTGTATAAACCAGAGCAGCTCCTCAACGACAGCGCGCCAGAAGACGCGCTTGGTGGTGAGCAGTGGAAAGCGATCGCGCAGATCGAAGCGCATCTGAGCGCCGAATATCGAAATGGTGCCTACCTTGGTCCGATCGATGCGATGATCTCCTGCAAATAAAGGCCAACATTTAAATTAAAGAATAATCCAGATGCGTGCTGTAACACTCTCTTTAAGAGACTTTCAAGTACATCCCCATCAGAGAGTATACAAGTTTATTTTCTCTGCCTTAGCCCACCTATGCACAGGATCTTGCGTATCAAATTCAGATACTGCTCCTCATCCAAATTGCGCTGCTGCTCCTGTTCAGGTTCGGGGCTTGGCTTCGTTTCGGATCTAGGCAGGGCAGCAGTTGCCGCCGTTGTTGGAATGGGTGTTGCTTGTAGTCCTCCGCCCAGCAACATGGCTGGTAGTTTCATTGTGGTTGCCATTCTGTACTGGCTATACTTGAACTCCCCAATACGCGCTCTATTTAATGTGCTACAAACATCCAACACGACGTTCGAATGAGGTTTGTGAGCCAATAGTGCACCTATATATGCACTTATTACCCCTGACGGTCATCGACTGGGAAAATGCGGATGCAGTGCATTGAACGGGCCGAGGTTAAAGGTTGTCAGACGTACTAGTATACTGTGTATACAAGTAGGCTGGGTCTGCGCTTTAATTTCTCAATCAACTGGCATGTTGCCTTAGTCTAAGTGTCTAAAATAATCTTGACGCATGTTAATTGACTTGGGCTGTCAATCTGGGGCGTGTGCGCAGTTTTCAAAAGACTCAGCTGCGCAATTTTTCATATCGTCTATAAGTCATACTTGTACTTGTATAGCAATGGCTGAGCACCGATTTGCCTCATGGGCCGGCGGCTCAGTTCAAAAAGAAAAAGCTGCTTTTCAGGCACCAGCTGGATTGCAGCATCTGAACCAGATTGAAGCTCCCCCTGCGTTCCCCTGCGCTTCAACGGGACTTTATTGTCATGCAGCAACGCCATCTGCAGTTGAGTCGACAGGGTTGTTGCATTCAATAAGCTTTCGCCTAAAAGCACAAAAGCTTTTTGTGCCAAATATTCAAAACAGTGGGAAACCTTTTGAAAACTTTGGCATCTCAGCCAATGCTCATCAAGTAGATAATAAAGTTAAAGCAAATAACAAAAAAGATGAAATAAACTAATACCGATTAGAAATAATCACTGTATCGAGCTGATTACCAAAAAGAAAAACTCGCTTTTATCGCTACACTCTAAGCTTCAAGGATAATGTGGAATCGCATTAAAGGCACCTACGATTAAATTTGTTGAAACGAATTGACTATGTTTTCCAATTTGTATAAAATATAAGTCTAAAGTTCAAATGAACTTCATCACAATTATATGGAGAGGGAATCGAATTGAGATAAATTAAACTGATTTAGTTCAACTCGGAAACAGGAACAGTCTTGACTAGCTCAACGAAGCCTTTCCCAGTTTATATCTTAATGCATCAATAATTAAAATCACAGCAAGGTCTTTAGAGGTCATTTGCAGTATATACACACATACACGTACATCCACAAAATTGCTGCCAAAAGTTCAGTACCAAGACTATTATTATTATTTTGATTGTCATCTGTGTGCATGGCTTGTTAGTTACACTGTTCTGCTTTGTCTATGATAAATAATTGTTGGAAATGAAGTGGAAACAATATGCATTTCACTTTTTACTGATGGGCAACTTGTCAAAAATAAAAACGACAACACGAATTTGAAAACTTGAATTAAAATATAGTACACAAGTATTTCAAGAGGCAACGATAAAGGCATGTATTTTCTTAACACATGCTTGATGCAGTCCGAATGAGCTCACCAAAAATGTTGTGCCAAAGAGGTTGGTCTCTACTGTATGGAGTTTTTCGTTGTAGCTGCATTTTTGACCTTCGGCTAGGATTCACACAGTTATGTAGATAAATCCCACCTGAACGGTAACAAACAGTTTCTGTTGAAGTAATATATTGATAGACTCAGTAAGAGCTAGCTAGATGATCAAAATATTTTCCCTTTCAAGGGTAGCCTTCCTATTTAAGTTTATACCGTATAGCAGAAGGCCTTTTTATGTGGACTTGTCTTATCAATACGCAGAAAAATTGATAACGGTATCTACAGCTGAATGGCTATAGCGGGAAAGAGGGCTGCAACGGGATAAGCAGGTTCTCCCTTGTGGTTAGCGTATTGAAGAATTTTGAAATACCCCAGCGACGACTCCAATTAAAATTTTTGATCATTCATCCTTTACCCTTAAATCAACAGTCAGGGGTCGGCACCTCAGTACACTTTCGACAGACAAAATCAGACACACATACATACACACACACACACACTCATTTACATTTCCATAAATTACGTCGTCCTTTACTCGCACACCCACCCACCCATCACAATGTCAGTGCAGAACAGACAGTCGATTATACTCGAGGCACTAAAGCATAAGATACGGCAGATCAAAGTCGATCTGGATCAGCACAAGGAGGACTACACCCGATGCCAGGAGAAGCTGGCCATCGAGTTTCAGAACCGCAGCAAGGCCGAATCGGAGAACCTGCGCCTGCAGCGCCACAACACGGCCCTGGAGTGCGAATTGGAGCGGACGCAGCAACAGCTAACCAGTCAGGCAGTCGCCTTGAGCGATGCCCATGCAACGCTGTTCGAAAGTGACCGTCAGCGCAAGGCCCTGGAGCATCTGCATCAGCACCAGGCCGACCAAATCGAGGAATTGCAATGCCAGTTGGCGAAAATGCAACGCCAGTCAGCGGACTCCGATAATACGGCATTGCAGAGCGGTAAGCAGGCGGCGGCGCTGGCGGAGCGACTCGAACGATGCGAACAGCAGTTGGAGGAGGCGGTGGCCACCAAAGCAACGCTCCAGACAGAGCTTCAGGAGGCCAGTCGAAGTGTGCGATGTGTCGAGCAGGCGTCGGAGCATATGTTCCAGCAGCTGACCGCCTATGAGCGCCAACTGCAGCAGCTGCAGGAGCGTCTGGGCGAGAGCGAGCAGCGCACCCAACGCGCCGAGATGAGTGTGGAGGAGCTTCAGCGGGCTACCGAGCGTATGGAGCAGCATTGGCGCGACCAGTTGCGTCAGCTGGGTGGGCAATGAGGAACCAAATTTCGCTTGCGAGTGGCGCCTTAAATTTGTCAAGTGATATATAACTTATATTAATTATTTGTATATGTATAAGAATATTTATTACACGTAGCTCTTAAATAAAATTGTTGAACAAAAACAGAAAAAAAAAATCATTAATAATAATACTCGTAGTTTCCAAAACCTTACAAAGATCTAATTAATTTGTTGTTGTCTGTATTCGAGGAGGGTTTTCGCTAGAGAAGAACCTTCTAAGCCGATGGCCCAAAAGAACTTCGAATAGATCATTTGTATTCTTATCCTTTTCGAGGCCATCTGAACAGTCAGGGATATAAGCTAATTGGTCTTCTTATTCGGCAAGCCGGTCAGTGGACGGATCTGGAAGGTGATGTCATCGGCATTGCGAAACTTAAGCGAGATGCCCTCGACAAACTGCAGCTCCTCCAGCCGCTGATCCGTCCGGAACTCAAAGTTCGAAATGAGCTTGACCAGAAACACTTTCATAATGAAGAAGCTATAGTGGCGACCTGCGCAGAAGAGGATGAAGAAGAAGAAGTAGATGCAGATGCAGTAAAGGCCCTGCTCAGTATTCCACTGCCACTCACCAATGCATGTGCGTAGTCCCTTGGAGAAGGGCAGGAAGCTGTAGGAGTGCCGACGCTCTTTTGTTTGCAACTTGTTGTCCATCTGTGGCGATGCTGTCTGCCCCAGCCGCTCGTCCAGGTGCTCGCCCAGCTGAAATCGTTGCGGGTTGAACTGCTTGGCCGTGTCACCCCACCAGGCCTCATCCCGTTGCATACTGAAGGTGTCGAGTACAATGATCGTGTTCTCCGGCACAATCGCCTCACGTCCGGCCAACTGAAAGTCGCGACTCACATGGCGCAGATTCATCGGCACTGTGGCCAGCAGGCGCAGCGCCTCATTCACAAAGGCGTCCAGATACGGCAGACGCTGCAGTAGCTCGGTACCAATGTAGCTGCTGTCGCCGCCATGTGGCAGCACATTGGCAATTTCGGCACGCAGGCGACTCTGGCAATCGTCGCGCTGTGCCGCCAGGCAGAGAAGGGCAATCATAATGCTATTGGACACGGTCTCGAAGGACTGCAACGAGCAACGACGCGCAAGGCAGTGGCTGGTGAAGGGCATTCAGTTCTAAAATTTCACTCCAACACTCACCACCAACACCATCGACTGCGCCTCATCCTCAATATCCTGCAATGTCAGCTCCCCGCTGGCGGCCAAATTGAAAATCTGCTCAATGAAGATGCGACGTTGCCAGGGCTCCGACGATGTCTCCTGCTCCCCGTCCAGTTGTGTATGACCAGCGGCTCGTAGTTGCCACTTCTTGTGCTTGCTCTGAACAATCTGTAAGCAAGTGGTTCGTGTATTGTACATAAGTATTGAGAACCTTTGGGGAGAATTTAAACGAATCTAAACGTTTCCCAAAACGCACTCTTGGGAAAATATTGAAAAGTTTGTTATTGCATTCCTGTAGAGACTTGTCGGGAGTTGGTATCCATTATGTCTGCAGAAATCGAAAAAGTCATCAAGAATAATGGCGCATATTCAGGGCATTGACTGAGCTCTCATCAGTTTAGTAAAATCCGGAACCATAAATAACAAAAACTCAATATTTATTTCTAATGCTATTACTAATTTGTCCTTTATGAATTCATCAAAAGCTTCGTTTTTTATAGATTGTAAAGCCTTAATTGTTTACACGCTGAAGTTGAAAACTAACTACATAAAATTTTTTGAAAAAATATATAAATAATTAAAAAATTTATAAACAATATATATTCCTACTAGTGTCCTGCTCCTGCTTCGCACGGGTATTTCTACAACAATTTTAAAAATTATAAATTTTGAAACACACGCACACTTAACACACATACACCCTTCTTTTTGCTATGAGTTGCTAAGAAGGAGTGAAATTTATATTTATGATATTATTATTTTAATGATTTTTTGTTCGTTTTTAGATTGTTTTGTTATTCTTTATTAGGTCAGAGGTTCTCTGTAAAAGATATTTGATGTTTTATTTTGTGGTAGCAAAATAAATTGATTTTCAGAAGCTCCGACCCGTGATAGGTCAACATCCGTAACCGTAACGGTGTCTTTCGATTTGTATTTTTTTTTTTTGGCTGCGGGCTTTTGAATAATATTGCCTTTATATTTAAAGTGAGAATATTTCGAGGATGATTATGAACTAACAGCATGCTATTCAGGAGTTTATTAAGGTAATTTTTTTACACCTTTGGTTACATTATTGGCGTTTTAGTAAGGATTCCCTTGTTTTTTGTCCGTTCTGTAATATAGCCCATGTTCACCGTCGATAGTGTAGCTTCCCAACAGTGGAAGAATCCATTAAATCGGTCCAGTAGATTCGGAGCCTTTTTAATCCAAACAAACAAACATACAATCAAATCTTTCCTCTTTATAATATTAGTATAGATTATTCTGTCCAGTTACGTATATGTATGTATAAATAGCTCACATAGGATTTTAACCTTTTTTGTCCATTCTGTAGTGTCTCTTGAAGCTTAATCTGAATCCTCTCACAATATCATCTAACTATCTGCCGTAGGAATGACCTTTTCATCAATCTATGGTCTTATATATATAGCCATGACCTAATCCACAATATAATGTATCTATTAATCTTGTCTACAATCAATTCGTTGTATTATTTATATTTTCGTGAATCTATACGCCGATCTATTGTATCTGCCTATTCATATATGTCTTTCATCTACCTATCAACCGTGCTGTCTGGGCATATTGAAAACGGACTTTAACCGCGTATCCTTAATTATGCCGTAACATATCGTATATTCTATTCTGGGAGACTTACCTGGGAAACAAAATCGACCAACAACTGATTGCAGGCCTGCGATTCAGCGTAGAGCTTCGGGGCCAAGAGACGATGCAGAAAATCGATTTGCAGCCAGGGCTTGACAATTTTTATGGCCGAGATTTCCAGAAGACTGTAATGAACACCAAACGTAATTACAAATACCAGGCGAGGGGGCAGGAATGTCGGAAAATTCTTACCGCTTGTAGGTTGTGGCTATGTGCGCGTCATCCGCTTGCGTAAAATTTGTTGGCGTTCCCATTATGGTGACTGCAATGAAACATAACGAGGCGTAAAGCGAATGTCACACGCCCACACTCACACACCCAAAGATACACACACACACACACACACACTGGCACACACACATGTGAAAAAGTTGTCAACTGACAGCAAGCGCCTTAGTGTCAACACAGAGCCCAACACAGATGACAACATAATTCGGCTCGTTTAGCGATGCCAAAATGGCCCAAGGGCCCAAATGATGTATACATATACACGTATATTTGTATGTAGTCTACATATATCTATGTGTATATATATATATATATATATAAATATATTGTAGCTATTTCTGCTAAATGCTTTACGCTCACTAAGTCATCAAGCAAAATAATTGAAGATGCGCTGCTGTTGCCTGTGGCCTCCAGCATTGAATCGGAAATTGCGTATGGCATATGACGTAATTGTGACGTATATTTTTGTAGATCAAATAAGGGAATTATAACCTTATTTATGCTTATATCAGCAGAAAAAAGTTCACATAGATAGACACACCTTCAACAGCTGAACAGATTCTATTTGCATTCAAAAGAATACAAATTCAAATTTTCTCTTTTCCCACATTTGAAAAGAAGGACACATTATTTACGGATCGCCATTTTGTTGATGTTATTTAAAACAGAATCCTTCCTTTTGAAACTTAGCTATTAATAAATATATAGTAAAATGTTATTTCTTTATGTCACAAGCTGAAAGCAAATGCATGTTACTTAAAGAATTTATTTTATATTTATCAAACGAAATAAAAAGTTAGGTTTTTAAAAACCAGCCAATATTTCGATTTCCAATCAACACTGATTGAAAAATTTAAATGCATGCTTATGGAACATAAATCAGATGTTGTCTTCCGATCTTAGTCAATTGGTGTTTGTTTTAAACTACTCAGCCGCTCTTCGGTTTTCTACAAAATTTTGCGTATCGGCCAAATTGTTTTTTACTGCGTTGCACAATAATTATTTATGTGAGTAAATAATTTAGACATTAGGGTTCACTGAAGAATTAAAACAAGAAAGGAATGCTAAAGTCGAGCAGGCTCAACTCTTAAATACCCTGTACCACCCCAAAAAAAAAGTAATTAAATTAATTAATTAATTTAATTAAATTAATTAACTAAATTAATTTAATTAATTAACTAAATATTAACTAATTAAATATAAAATATTCCATGCATGCATACATACATTTACATTTGCATTTGTGTACTTGTACATATGTATGTATGTGTGCATTGGGCCTGGTTATATGGCTATAACTTTCTTTTCGATCATTTTATCATAATGAAACTTGGTACACGGATATAAAATTACTAACCTAATGTGACTACCAAATTTTAGTTCAAAATTCCAAGAATTACGGGAGTTATAGAAAATCGTTAATAGGGGGGGAGTGGGGGGGTAGATCAGAAAAAATGCACAAACTCGTCCTTTCTCGGTCTCAGGAGAATCTGTATACCAAGTTTGGTTATTCTAGCTCTTATATTTTCGGAGATCCTTGCGTTCATACAGACAGACAGACAGACAGACAGACGGACAGACAGACGGACAGACGGACATGGCTATATCGACTCGGCTAGTCATGCTGATCAAGAATATATATACTTTGTGGGGTCTACCAAGCCTCCTTCTGTGTGTTCCATGTGCACTCGCACAAAACTAATATACCCTTGTACCCTTTGGGTACAGGGTATAAAAAGCTGTCAGACAGTTTGGATCAATAGCGCGAGTATTTAAAGCAATCAAAATCAAATTTGTGAGAAATACTTGTACTTGTGTTGCAAAAAAGTGCTTCTTAGCAGCGTGAACTAATTAATTAATGAATATCCAATTCTGACAACGACATCTACTGCTGGATTTTATTGATTGTTCGGAGCTCAAATGAACTGATATTGAGATATTGAGCAAAGGATTGCAAGTTATTGGCTTAAAAAAGTCATGTAAATATGCGTTAATTATGATTTTCGATAGTTCACACTTTAAAAACGGTTCTTTGAAAAGTTTTAAAGCTAACTAAAGAAGGAACCTCAGCCCTGGGACATATCGTGAAGATAGGTATGCTAAGGGGATGCTTTCCAGCAGAATCTTAGAATTTTAAGAGCTTGGGAGTGGATTATGTTGGGGGTGCAGCAACACTGCTCGGCCTAGATGGCTCGTGTCCGCCAAAGCTTACTAAAAATCAGTATTTTGTGGCCAGGTGTTTGGCAACACTGGTGCAAGGCGGCCAATGACATTGACAATTCCGCCAACATACTTGTATAAAATGTAGCCAAGCCACGACCATAGATGGCGCTTGTATACAACTAATCTACTACTAAAGAGAAACCAGAGATTTTACTACTAAATATAAAACCGAATATACTACTAAATATAAAGACATGAATTTTGCTACAAAAAAGGAAAAAAAGGCATAGTCATTAAAATTTGAATTAAAGTTATGCATATACTTGTTTTCAAAACACATCAGATTTGTATTTGAGTGTGAAATACTCGAAGGAATATAATTAAAATTGGTACGCAATTGCTTTAAATTGATGGCTAAATGGCCTCATTGTGAGGATAGTTTTGCGTGTCTGAGTGTAGTCTAGTCAGGCTTTCCACTTCCGATGGAATGGAATACCCATTGCAGATATATATCAGTTAGTTACAATAATTGAGTACTGCCCGACTAGGGCTTGGTTGGTTGAGGCTTTGGCGCCACTCATGGGACTAATGAATAAAATTCGGCTAACAGTCAAAGTTGTCATTGCATATTGCACACACACACACACACACACACAAATATCTACGTGTGCATACACACACACACACACACACACACACACACGTTGCCAATCATAATTTGGACGCCTTTCACAACTAGCCCAGCGAAACAAACTAGTTCTTTGTTTGGCGTCGTCGCGTCCCGCGTGCCGCGTTCCGCGTACGTGACCCGCATCTAAACGGACCGAACGTGCCAGCCACGACGACATGGAGATTGAAAGACTCGAACGCTTTCTACAAATACTTATTAGTGGGTCTACTCACGGCAAGAGACCTCGAGGACGGCTCGACTGAGCATATCTTCGGCATCCTTGAACTTCACCGCAGTGCCATGCAAATGGGGCTTTGTGGCAAACTGTTCGATCAGCTGGTTGCCGACACTATTGAAGACATCGAAGAAGCTGACGACTATGTTGTGATTGAAGGCCGGATTCAGTTGCTTGCGACGCTGTTTCCATTTCTGGCCTCGGGCATGCAATAGACCGCGACGCGCAAAGAAACCCTCTTGCATGAAGGTCTTGTCCAGGCATTCGGGGGCATTCAATATGCACTCCATGCCCGCCGGATCATCGATATAGAGGAGCGCACGCGTGCCGATCAGTATGGCGAGCGGACGCTGGAAATAGGTGCGCAAACGAGTCACCTTCTCCAATATGCCTGCAACAGAAATGTGGGAGCACAAGTTATTTACTTGACCAAGGACTTACGATCAAAACTCAACTGTGTGGATGCATATTGATGCTTAATAGGAACCAGAGCAACGGCTGCTCTGCCACACCCCGCCAACCGTTCAGCTGCCAAATGAGGCGCCAGCACTTGCGCTGCTGCCAGCCGAGCAGCAACGCCAGCAGCGTGCCACAAACCCACATGGCCACATACAAATGCATTGTGGCCGTCGACGTCGTGGGTGTCGTGGGAGCTGTTTGAATTGTTGTTGTTGTTGTTGTTGTCACTTGCTTTGGTCTAATGCGGTACTTTGTAAGCAGCTCAGCGGCGCACGTTCGACGATTTCGGAACGCTCAATTGATTGCTCTTCGATCGCTGGATTGTAGCCGGAGACATATAATAGACAGAGCTCCGCACTGCTGGCCCACAAAAACGCAACTGACAATACGACGCTTAGGTTGCTGCCTAATAACCCATCGATATATTATTTTGTTTATTCAATTATTTGTATACAAATAAATATTTTCTTTAAGTACATGACTCTCTTGGAACTGAGCCGACGCCTCGGTGCAGACGACAGTGGCACAAGGTATGTACTCGCATATGCACAAGGGTGGTTCAAAAAATCGTTGCAAAACTTACAAAATCGACATTTTAATGTTGAAACGTAATTTATTGTCATAATTAGTGTCTCTAAATCGACTGTTCCGATATAAACGCGTATTTATTGTACATCGTTCGCTTCGCAATTCATAATCGCAATTACCAACTAACCCACAAAAGAATAACTCACACTCCCAGTTGGATAAAATTCACGGTACATCGTTTCAGACTGCATGTAATTAGGCAAGGGTGTGGCAGGGGGCAGCTAAAAAAATGATTCCATACAAAGTCGACCACATCTTCATTATTAAAACGCACTATTTCGCCTTAGAATGGAACTGAGTTGGATTTGTTGAAGTGTTTTCATTGGTCATATGCATAAATTATTTTTTAAATGCATCGTGCATTATTTAATCAAAATTTTAAATTAAGTTAAAAATACATAGTTGCTTATTCGATTATATTCGAAATATTGTTTATTTTTTCGCATTTTTTGGAGGAATAATCCAGGCCCCGTAGTTGCTGACTGCTAAAATTATGTTCGCTCTGATTCCAAGCCCCATTAGAAAATATTTATCATTAGTTTATTTGTATGGACCGTTAGACCGTAAGAAAAGCCAAGGTGGGAAAACGAAGTCGGGGATGAATTCTTCACCGTTATGAAAAAAACATCCAATAAAATATCTGATTCCAGCCGTCATGTATTAGTCAGTTATTTAATTCAATGAGATGGTACGTGATTATTTATTAGCAAACCATACAATTACAATATATGCATAGGTATAAAGGTATGTTTCTAATCAACATAGCATAGCGATATAGATAAGTTCATTTTAATAGCCGTATGTTGCCGAATTTTCCGAATTTTCAAAGTACCCATAAATTAGAGTTTTTTTTTTGTAGTTTTAAATGTCAAATAGACGAGGACGTTCTGGTCCAATATTTTCCAAATACTCATCCTCAAGCTCATTCTCATCTAAAGAAAAAGAAAAGGAAAGGAGTCTATTCGGTTCTGGTGCCGTTGTGGCTATTGTGGTTCCTCCTCTTGCAGCAGGCTTGGGAAGATTGTCCAACTTGTTGGCGACGTCCTCTATTGGACAACACTGCATCAAACCGTAAATGGGGTATTGCTGCAGCCGGCCAACAAAACTGTTTCGCAACCAAGGAATCTCGTTGCACATTGACGTGCAGAAACTATTTAAATCCTCGGCTTTGAACTGCAATCAATTGTAATGAAATGTGCATTTGTGGGCCCTGATTAGCTGTTTAGCAAATGACTTACAAACGGCGAATTGTGGGCCACAATGACGAACTCCTTTGATGATTTTGTATCATTCCGGCCATGGTCCGGGGGCAGTGTTCGCACATGCGCCCAAATCTGCGCCGGCACTGAGAGTGTGTTGCCGTCGGATGTCTCGATGCTCAGCGGTCGTGTATAATTACACTTATCCATCAGTGGCACTGTGGCTACACCCGACACACCCAATCGAACATTGAACTTACGAGCATTTTCGCCGGTACTGGCTATCCGCAAATCATTAAGCCAATGCATCCAGATGCCCTTGCGCAGAGCTCGCAGCCAAACAATATTAAACATATCCTCATAGCCAACTAGTTCATTGGCAAATATCTTGTCCTGAATCAAGCTGGCGTACTCGAAAGTATCTGCGCTGAGGAGCTCTGCCAGTTGCGTATCCTTGCGCAATACTTCGCTCACATTAACGGTACTGAAAGAAGTCCTTTTTGAAAGATTTTGGGTCGGTTAACTAAAAGTAAACTCACCTTAGCTGCTTAAAGAAGCTCTTTGTGTAGTCGACGCCAATGTCCAATCCCAGTAAGTTCAAGTCCCCGCCTTGTCTCTGCAACAATACCTAATTATTTAGCAAAGAATTTTCATTTTCTCTTACATACTATAGTATGAGTGTACCTCTTCGAGCATCCTGATTTTCATTGGATACGCCAAATAGCTGACATATTTCAACTGAAGTCCAAGAGGGTCATAGCACATTGCCATCGTCTTTAAACTACCCGTTTCGTTCAATTGATGGCCCAATATGAGCGTCATATAATTTTCGCAATCCGGCAAACTTGTACGGCTCTCAAAAATTGCACTTGAGTGGGAGCATGCGCATTTAACAGTAACTCCTACAAAAATTTGATCATCCGGCCAATACCAATTGCCTGATTCACATCGGAGATCTAAATTTGTATTTCCAAAATATCTTTCGTCCTCTCTATAGCCGTTATATGGACTAAAAAAGCAAAAAGAATTCGTGAACAAAATGAAAAGATCAATAATATAGAAATGTTTGGGACATGGAGCAATACTACTACGGCAGACTTTTTGGGCTCAGTATTTTAAGTCCAGTACCCATATGTTTGAAAGTATACAACGAAAACAAGTCTTTCACATGACAAGACTGTGTGGATGAGCGCCTGGATTTCTCCCAGCACCAAACTATCGTATCGCTCAGTATCGCTTGGACTTTTCAAATCCGCTTTGTTATACATATTATACTCGTAAAGTAAGCGAATCAGTTATACAAGAATGCAGCTTTACTGCGACGCCCACCTTTTCCACATAAACCCTTTGGGGCAGTGTAACCGAAATGCTTCGCCATCACTGTTCATTATATTTTCTGGAGCAGAAGAAGAAAAATGCTTGCTTCCAAACGTTGTCACTAGTAGTGGCCGTGGCGAGGATGTTTCCAAACTGCAATCGGACTTGACATCCTGTATTATAAGGCTTGTTGCCAGAACGAAGACAACCGTATGCAGCAGATTCATACCGACTGTGTTCGATTAGATTTAAAACTGAATACATCGCCCCATTTCGAAGCCTTATATAGCCGGATGCTTATCACGACTTGGATGCGCTCCTAATCGCAAATTCGGAATATGTAAGCTAAAGCTAAAGGGCAGAATCGTGGAGAAGTTAAGCTGATCTACGTATTTCTCACTCATTTCATTTTATTGCCGATTCCACACAATATGTTCAGCATGTTTTTTTTTGAGCGACTATTTATTAAGCGTCTAGAGTCTAGACTGATTTCTTGAGCTTAGTAAGGCAAAAATGTTGGCGTCGGAATATTGAATTAAGAAACTAGTTTAGTGGAGAATAAAGTAGGATGAAATATATTTTTCATTTTCCAAATGGTTGCTGCAGCCATCAGAATCTCATTAAAGGAAAATTATAGATTATTTTTATTTTTAACGATTTATTATTGGAAAAGGCTAGATGCAGCAATTAGCAAAAATATAGGCATTATCGAAACTAAATGGCAATCATCATTAAAAAGGGAAATGGTCCGCCGCTAAGTTGAAAAAATGAGCCATGTTTTTTTTTGATCGATCATAGCCAAAACAAAGGAAATACCTGCTGCAGTAAGTGTTTTAGGGACCTGACTTACTTGTATGATATGTAGTACATATATATGTGTGTATATTCGGCAAGGCAAATCCACGCTGCGTGGCTTTAATCCGGATATATCATCATCCTACTGGTGTTACAGATCAATCTTTTAATATACCTTTAAGTATATTCATAGAAGTAGGTATTCAAATAAAGTAGAATATCGAAAGAAAAGGAGAAATCTGATACCCGTTGTACATATAGATATTGTATATGTATGTATGTATGTTGTAGGCTTTGGTTTTGGTTGGTAAATTGAATTCAACTTAATAAGGCAATGGGGCTAACATTCAAGTAACATTCAAATTGGTCTTTGGTAATATTTAATACAAATAGTGTGACCATGTTATGCAAAGTTTCTTTGGTCACCCAGTGGGAACAAAATCTTTAAAAATTTGTAGTCCGTTACAGAGACTTGTCAACGGGTTGGACTTTCGACTCTAGTGTAGAGCAGTGCGTGGCTAGTGTTTTGCAGCATTTACATACATACTTGTATGTATGTATATCAATAGAGCGGACCACCATGATGCATAACTTACAAATGTAAGGCGTATTGCAGAATTTGCTTAGCAGCAGCCTTCAGAATTGTTGCTCATTCCAGGGCTTCCCCTTTTTCAGGAATTTGTCAAATCTGTGCTCAGTAATTGCGCAATACACATGTGCCGAGTTCATTGGCTGATAAGCAATTTTATTGATAAGCACATGCATGCAAGTATGTAAGCAACAAATATGTTTATTTGAATCAACAACATTAAAATTGTTCTGCGCTTATCAGGCTGTTACAAGCCCTGTCTCTGCCACTAGTCGTCTTTGAAGCACAGATCTGCCTCCAATCCGCCACCCAGCCAATTGGCACGCACAATATATATCAGCAGCATGATGTGAACGGCCAGAACAGCGGACACCGACGACACAATATCAACCTTCAACTTGCTGCAGGTCAAACACTTCTCCAGAAGGTAGAATTTGAGTAGAAAAAATATGAGCAGCGGCAGCACCAGCATGGCCAGGCAATGGAACCACACGGACGGCCCGCAGTTCTGCGTGAGAAGCCACAGTCGCAAGTTGGAGCATTTTCATTTGAGTGTCACAATGGATACTCACCCAGTTCCTCAAGAGTCGTACACTTCTTGCCAACTCCGTGGAGTTGGAGGAGAGCTCCTCCATATTTGCCGCTACTTCCAATTCTTCTTTCTGTTGCCGCCTTGCTACTTGGCGTTCTCGCTGCTGTTGTCCCGTTTGGGGCTGTCCACACATTTCCGCATCCATACTTGTCGCTTTCTCCTTTTTGGCGTTGTTAATTGTAGTTTGACAAGTCAGCGAACATTGTTGCCAGCATGATAGAGGAATAATTTGGCGAGGGCAATGCCTCAAAGCAACACTTCAATGGGTATGGTAACATTGGAACAATGTAAAGCTGCCAACTATAATATCATATCAAAACTGGTCGGGAGGGGTTCACTTTTTTTTTTGTGTTGAGAAAATGTCTAAGTTTTAGCAATTTAACTGAAATAGTTGAAGCCTAATCATGGATGAATAGTTATATTGTAATATTGATGGCTGATAACCAATGTAAGGCCTAATCTCCTACTACCAACTTAACATTTCCTTTCTGTGAGCTCGACTTGAATCCCCCATAACGTTGAGGAGAACATACGTATATGTATTTTCCCTAAAAAGTAGTCGAATAGCCTTGGTTTTTTGTGGGGCGCCCATTTCTCCCTATTATGCATTGGTATACAGCTATATGTATGTATGTGTGTGTGTGTGTGTGTGTATATATAAAGAAGCTCTGGCAATACGAGGAGCTGCGGTATTCGGGCCTGCCATGAAATTGCAGTCATGCAAACACATTTAACTAATTTAAGGCAGAGACCAGAAGATAAGAGCTGTAAGAGGCTGTAAACTGACACTGTATGCATTGACAACAAAAGCAACAACAATAACAATAACAACAACAACAACGTCTACAGAAACAGGAAAAACGACAAACCACTTTCGAGAGAGAAGCGTGGCTGTGGGAGATGCACAAATGACTCAGGCATTTCGAATTCAACAACTGCGAAAAGTCAAGAGGACGGTCAGGCCATGTTTGTGTGTGTGTGTGTGAGCCCCACGCGGCGTATGCGTAACGTAATACGTTAAAACATTGCATTAATGTGCGTGAGAGTGTAACGTGTGTTGAACGTAATCGCCTTTTTGTCGTCGCCATTGCATTTTCACGCATTGCCACACACACATATATATATATATATATATATATATATATATATATATATATATATATATATATATATATATACATATATACGTATATACATATATGCAGACACGCACGCTCGCATGAAGGACATTTAATCAGCCCGACCCCCGCTGCACAGTGCTCTAAAAAAGGTGAAAAGAAGCTTACACATATTTAGAACTACCTTCCCTGATGGCAATTCACTATATTTTGAAAATATGGTAATTATTGCGGCTAGTACATTCATTTAGCGACTAGTGCATTAATTTATAAGAATTTCTCTTGTCGCACTGGCAACTAATAAACGAATAAATAAATAAAAATAAAATATATACACACAAGCATAAATGTAAGAGCAGTCAAAACTACGCATTTTATTCGCAATTATATTTATAAGGTCTTCTTTCCCACACTATCAGTCAACTCCTACTACCAGGGTAGCAAGCTTACAAAAATAGGAGCATCGATGATACTATCGAAATTTAAATTTAGATGCAATGTTCAGCGACAGTAATTATGTTCTTGTGTACTGAAATGGTCTATATCTGGCCCGATATATTCTTATTCGTGGTGTTTTCAAAAACTGATAACACACTGCTTTAATAAAAAGTGCGATCCTGGAAATGTCTTAAAATTACTTTAAAATCGTGTGATTCTAAGATTCAAATTAATTAAGACCAAACCAACTCCTAGTTAAGTTGTAATTGTATTTTTCTTTAAGTTTTAATTAAGTTATTGTAAATAAGTATTAACAGTATAAATAAAGTATAATTTAAAAAACCTAAAATGTAAAAGTAATCCAGCAATAGAAGAAGTTTAAGGTAAATAACCTACTCAAATATGGCTGAGAAAATTCATGATATTTGACTGAATACTTGACGATTGACGTTATATATTGCTGCTACTGTGGACATCTCATTTGTAAATCGCAAAAGCCAATGAAATTTGTCGCGTTTTCGTCAGTACAGACACAATTGGGGTCCCTCGATTACCTTCGACATGGCAGAACGACTCTCAGATTCCCAGATTCCAATGAGGAGAATGCGTATTTTGAAAACTTTGACAAAATACAAGTACCATCAACAAAATGCAAAGCCTTTGGTCCAAGACTATGTTGGGAAATAAATTAAATGCGACCCAAAGGAATTGGGTTGGCTGCTAGCGTACTATATACATATCTTGTTTTCCATCAATATATTTGCAAGTTGTTGACCAATGTGCTTTGTGCCGAGATCCTAGCGCAGATTCAAGCAAAGGACCCTTTTTCTCATGCGTAAAGTGAAGTGAACGTTGCGCTGTTTGGTGGCATCCTCACCAAGGCATCATTACTGTCAGCGTTGTCTTCATTTTGCTAAAACATTTATCTGCTTGCCAATCACATGCGTGTCTCTGTGTGTGTGCGTGTGTATGTGTGTGGCAAAAAAGAATTTAATGTCGCAAACTTTTGATGTGTTCTAATTTATATACAAACAGCAGCTAGCAGTCGACCCCTGAACACCCGCCTCGCCACACCCTAGCTGCCCGCCTGCCCGCCTGCCTGCCTGCCTGCCTGCCAAGCCAATGCTCGTTAAAGCAAATTTGTTTTTACGCTTGATGGCAAATTGCGCGACTGGGCCCCATCTACACCATGCCACGGCATGCCATGGCACGCCACGCATCGCAACGCATTCTCTCTCTCACCTTGCCACATTTGGCGCCGTGCCCCTTATCCCGTTTGAACCCATCATCATCACCATCGCCATCACCATCGTCGGCATGCAGAACTGCCTTGGCTCGCCACGCACTTGACTTTTGTGCGGGCATTTGTTAATATTTCATATGTCGTCGCTTTGCGTACGTGCCACAAATAAACACACACACACACACACATACACGCACACATGTACACCTTTGAAGACAGACTGCTCTTTGCTGCCGCATCCTTCAGGCCCACGTCATATATAGATATGTATGTACATATAAGTGAACCTGTCAGGCCGTAAATCGTTTGCGTTTAAAAATTTGATTATGTGAAATTTTCGTGCAGAGCAACAGGAAAAAAAGAAGAAAATTAAATTTATACAGAGATTCACATATTTCGCCTGATGTTGCCTCGTTCCCCTCTCCCGCCCCTTTGCCCCTTTCTTTTGGCTTCCATTTTTATGACAGCTTTTCCGCATTTTCGCATTAAAAGGCAAAGAGGCGCATTTCATTTTGGAATGTGGGATCCATCTATTTTATATACGTAAGTATACGTATGTATTGGGATTGGGCTCTCGCTGAAGACCGCCATGGTGTGCAGCATCATCTGATTGAGGAGGGCATAGAGAGCATATAATAATAAAGGTAGATTCAAAAGCTGCGACTTGGAACAACATTTTGTTTACACAATTGTTAGGTCCCATCACGTCTATTTAGCATTTTCATATTTTAAAATAAATTATTGCTCCTCATTTTCTGCTTTATGCTGCAGGGTATTTAAGCTTCAGCAATACTTCACTTCTTCGTCCACCGACGCGCCTCTCCCCCCACCCTCTCTCCCTCTCTCTCCATCGCTCTCCCTCTCCGTGTGTGCCGAGCGTTTTAAAACAACTTAAATTCTCTTGTTGCCCCAATATTCTGGGGGGAGGGGGAGGGGCGCACTTTTTTGGATTTTTATGCATAATTCATGCAAAAAGAAAAAGTAACGTCAAATTGGCATTAATCAGGATGCTTTATTGACTTGAAGTTTCGCGCTCGCCATTGGCCGACGACAACTTACACTCTCACACACACACACAAACGCACACACACACACACACACACACACACACTCATACATACAAAGACTGATAGGCAGCTGGCACCACAAGGCGACATTCGTGACTGCTGCTCCGCTTTTCGCATTCCTATAACTTAATCAAGAAATTCCTTGCTCTTTTGTCGCTTGCTGCCTGCCCTGGTATGTTTGTGTGTTGGTGTTTTTGTGTGCATGGAGGCTACCCAGTCGGAACTGAAAACATGAAATCTATCCACATACTACTACCAGCCCTCCTGGTCCGTCTGTCCTGTGGCTATTGAGCCTGACCGGCTTTTGTTCGGACTGCTTGAAATACAATTTAGAATGTAAGTGTAGAATACAAGAATAGAGATATTATAATTATTTATCTTTCAACTTTTATTACTTAAGTATTTTCATCTAATCATACCTCCATAATTTTTATTGCTATTTCTTCATCTCCATTTCTTTTTCGTTACGTCTAATAATGTCTCTGACTACTCTCTGCTGGGGATCGGGGCATAGCTGGCCGTTTGGCAAATAAAATCCTACCACCGAGTCGGATTCATTATTGGATATTTTTGTAATTTCTATATGCTTTTATATTCTTTAGTTTTATTTAGTTTAAGTAAATTTGTTTGTCGAGGAAATAAATAATTGAATAAAATAAAATAGAATAAACCTATCCATTATTTATTATCAGTTAAATTCAATTAAGATGTTATTTTTCTCGAAAACGATTATAGATTAATATGTACTGTTAAAGTAGAAAGTAGGTGTTCTTCTTTGAATCAGCTTATTGGGGATGTATCCGGCAGTGGCTCAAGCAATCGCTAACTTGGTTGTCATTTCAATCTTGGTTGGTAACAAAATTGTTGCCAGCTGTAAGTTGTATAAAGGAAAGTAAGGAAATATGGTGGTGAGACCCTCATTAGGGTAGTCCCGACTGGGTAACTATACCTTTTCCTTCCTCAGGCGAGCTTGTTTTTTTTTTTTTTAATTTCTGGTGTGGCGTAGGGCCCCATCACTGGCCCCTTGCGATCGTTGGCTGGCATGCGTCCTTGTCCTCATCGTTTGCGTTAATGGCTGTCGTTGTTCTTATTGTGGCTTTGTTTTCAGTCGACTGTTTTCATATAATGAAAGTGACTTTGACATTCCGCCGCTTTGTGCTGTTGTGGGAAATATTTTGCCGCTTTGCTCGCCCAAGTATTTCAATAAATGAGTGCGAAGTGACGCCAACGCAAAGGCAATGGCAAAGTGGTGGCTCGCACTTTAAATGATCCTTAGTTCAACATCTCAGTAAGCGGATAGCAAGCGTGCAAAAATTTAACAGAGTCTCATTAACATAAATCATTAAAAATGCAGCCCTGCCCTGAGCTTCCAAAATGCTAAATAGGTGCCAACATCAGTGTTAATTCCTATTCATAATTCAATAATCAATACATTTGTTAAGGAGAATAATAAACCATTTCCTATATCAAATAAGACCCATATTCTTCCATTTCGCTTTGAATTTAAATTACTTACATTATTAATATGTCTTCAACTATTTCAATTATAACATGTCCAGTTTATCGCTACTTATTATCAGTGTAATAGCTCTACACCGACTGCTTCTATCTTCAAGTTCTATTCATAAAACTGATGCACTTTAATCCAACTAATTGTAACAAACGCTTCTAAGCATAACTTCATAAGCTATGGCAGTGGCAGCTATTAACTTTTCCCCGCTACTTCCATTCAACTAAAATATTTTTTGCCCTATTAATCAATTCTATGTATGATGGCTATATAATATAACGAAATGATTTTGATTTGAGATTATGGTGAGTCATTATAAAAAACTATTAAATAACAAAGTATATACATGCATACATACATACACTTACCAGAAACTCAATGACTAACTTTGTCGATCTAGAAATAGATATAAATAGAATAGAATAAATATACATAAATAAATATACATACAAGTATATGTACATACTTTATGTATACATATGCAGAGATGTCTATATTTTTTCGTGTGATCTCTGATTTAAAAATTTATCAGACTAGTTTTGCAGCTTATACTATATAAATACATATGTACAGACATACATATTTATGTAAACATACTTATGTACATATGTACAAACAGTACATGTATGCTCGCGCTATAGAAAGAGAATAACGGAGCTAATACTCAAAAGATCCGCAAGGTTGAGAGTATAGAAAAAAAAAGAGAGAAGAGAGACAAACATCGCCCTGAGCATTTATCAGCAGAAGAAGAATAGTTCTGCCAGTATACAGTATAGCAACAACAAGCGATAATATAATAATATTTTTTCTTACCCGACTGAGAGCCAATCTCCGATTACTTTTGTACGCACGACTTAATGATTAATTGCGAAGCTCTTGCGGCTCTATATACATATGTATGTACATGGTCTGTTCAAAAGGAAAGGGCAACTTTGATTTTTTTTTAAAGCATTCATTTATTTATTAATATCCATTTTGTCCCCTTTAAAGTAATCCCCTTCAGATATAATGCCTTTATGCAAGCGCTTCTTCCAATCCTCAATGCGCTTTTCGGTTTGGCCATCAGCTCGTTCTTAGATTTTGATTTTCTCTCATCAATTGTGGCAAAACGCTTTTCTTCTATTGGTCTCTTCAGTTTTGGGAAAAGGATAAAGTCGTAGGGAGACATAGGTGCCATTATATCTGAGGGAGAGTGCTTTGAAGGGGACAAGATGGATATTGATGAATAAATAAATACTTTTCAAACGAATTCAAAATTCACCTCTCCTTTTGAAGAGACCTGGTATACTATATACACAGTACTATATATACAGTATTCCTTACTAACCGGATGACCTGTGGTCAAGAACTCATGAGGCACCACGCATTGTAATCGAAGAAAACAGTGAGCACAACCTTCACCTTTTCTTTTGAACAGACCTCGTATATGTTTACATTAGATCCCCTTGATATGCAATTTATTTTCAGTGCCTTTAAGCCGGAAAGCGGTTCCGAGCATCAGTTCGCTTTCAGCGCTTGAGCCATGCGTTCGATTCTTCTGATTGTTCTGCTGTGGGCGGCGGGTTCTGCCGCTGTTTGTCAGTTTCATTTGCGGCAGCCGAAGCCAACGGTGTTCAAGCAGGTCGGTACCCGATCTCTGTTTCTGAGAAAGCAATTGGACACATTACAGCTGCGGGACAATGAGACGGCCACCGTCCACTGTCCCACAGGTCTCACCATGTAAGTTATGATAATCGATGAAAAAACAAATGCTAAAAATTAATCATGTGGCTCAGCGCAATGAGCGAATACAACGCGGCCACCAAATTGGTGGGAACAGCAGCCGAGCTGGTATGTAAGAGTGGCGGCATCTACTTGGGAGACAAGCAATTGATGCAAGTTTCGAGCGGCTATGTGAAGTGCAATGCCGAATATAGCCAAAGCATCTACGAGAGCCGCAAAAGTCTGGCCGGCTGTCCGCAGCAGGCTATGAATTTGGCCATTGGCTACAAGCTGCAGGGTGATGATGACATCAAGACAGTTGGAATATGCTTTGATCTTCGTACCAATCAAGTGAGATTTGTCAGCTATCTCGCGTATGCGCCGTCCAATGCTGCCAGCTATGGATACTGGAACAACGAAGTGAACGCGCTACAACTGGACACCTATATAGGCCAGCTTAGTGACTATTTCAAGTTTGTGAGGTGAGTGATGAGCAAAACAAAACTCAATCGAGTCCAATATTCGTCAAGGAGCAAGCTCTTATCCCGTTAACCCTTCAAAAGGAAGCGCCACAGATGTGTGTAATTTTCTTGTCTGTCCGTCTGAACGGGCAGATTTTCGAAAAGACTGAGGACAATCCAAACAAAAAGTGGCATCCAGCAGGGTTATACAACAGCCTGGAAAGTTACTATATTTTACTTTCCCACTCACCCCACAGCTTCCTTGCTACGTCTCTCTCTCTCTATGTTCTCTTTCGAGCTCGATGTTGAATTTTTTCCAGCTTCCTCTTTCTATTTATCATTATCAATTCCATACTCTTTGACCCAACAGCACCAGTCAGTTCGATAGTTTTGTTAAAAAACAGCCACATCTAGGCGACTTGTTCAACTCGATTTTCTTTGAATACGCGAGTCTGCTGCAGGAAGAGAGACCGGTCTTCAAAGAGGATGTCAAGAGCTACAGTGCCATGTTCAATGTGGTCTGGTCAAGTAGACTGCGCTCGGGCAATTGGCAACACTTCCTCAATGCATTGAGTGCCGCCACTGACTTTGTTAAGTACGATATTCGAGTTGGCGTTTCGGGTGTGGCCAAACTACCATTGGCCCATAACTGCAACATGTCACGGAGTTTGGTTATCAGAACACCTGAAATGGAGTCGTTGCCAGTGCCGGAGCACATTTGGGCGCGTTTGCGTCCACTTCAGCCCACCACGGGCGATATCTCAGAGTTCGTGATCGTCGCTCACAATTCACCCTACGTAAGTATTATATTGTCTCAATTTAGTCCGACTTGTTCCTATGCCTTTTTCTAAATTGTACGGAGATAATACTCGGTGTACTGCAGGCCAACCTTGAGGACCTGAACTCGGTATGTACGGACATTTGCGATGAAATTCCCTGGCTGCGAGACAGTGTCTTTGGGCAATTGCATCTGGTGCCCAGTTATGGTGTGATGCACTGCTGCCTCGCAGACGATATAGACAGGAGGAAGCTTATCGATTTTCCACTGGAGTCGCCACACACGGAGAAGAAGTTTGATGATTTTTTGAGTTCTGCTCAAAACAGCACGGCAAATAGCTTGTAACTCCACATACACTCGGCTTAAATCAGGCACCAAAAATAATGCTTATTTTGCTTGTTTTTTTTTAAGCGAAGAAATCATTCACTTTTAATAACTTTGAGAAGGCGAGGAATATCCGTTTTTATGGATTGTCTATGCATTTTCACCATTAAATGAGTAAATTTTAATTTTTATTCATTCGCCCACAATTTAATAACTAATTTCAAGTTTTACATTAAAAATTAACCAAAACTCATTATTGATGAGCAAAAAAATAAAACTTATAAAATATTGATTAATGATATTTAAATGTTTGTGGAGAATAAAGAACATTCAACAAAACTAATCGCACTTGTTTATATACATACTATATACACTCTTTTTGTTGTTTCCATTCCACCTAAACAAATAAATATCATAATAAATTAAAAAAATTTAAATTTAGGACAAATTTTCTTGCCTCCTTTAAGTATAATTCATACTTCATACAAATACTTTGCTACCAAACTGACGATTTAAAGATGAACTGGGAGAAATACAAGGCCCCTGCGAAGAGTTTGCGCTTGGCATTGAATCTTACAGCGAGCTCATTGGAATTAATTTGAAGTATTAAACGCACTTTCCACGCTATTACCACATTTCCGAATGCCCCCGAGACGAAGTGTGACGTCAAACCAGTCTCATTTCCGGGGTCTGTGTTGTACCTTTCTATGCGTTTATGGAATAGTTGAAATTTATTAACTGCTTGTAAATTTGAATTTAGTTCAGTTTTGTGAAGCTCTGGGGAAAAGCCGCTTTATGTGGTCGTCTATCTGCCTCCGTTTTCGCCTCTGCCCCTGCCTCTGTGTCTGTGTCTCCCATTGCCTCTGCTCTTCTACCACCTCCATACATGTTGCGCACATGAATATTAAAATATTTTTATATATGTATGTGTATGTACTCGTATATGTGTGTACGGGTTTTTTTTTAGCGTTTTTTGCGTTAAAACTTTTAATTGGATTGCTGCCATTTTAATACTTTGATGACGCCGCGTGCACAAAACTGAAACGGAAAATCAATTAAAAATGGCGCGCCATCAACGCATCGAAGGACGCAACATGGCTGCCATGCCATGCCATGCAAAGCAACCAAAGTGGCCAAATTGGCTTTAAAATTGAATTAAGTATGGCCAGGCGATTATGGTTATAGGGCACTTGTGCATGTTGACTATGTTTTCGGGTCAGTGAGCGGCAAAAATTAAATGCAAGTCTACGAGTCCAGCACCTACTCGCATAAGGGCTTTCAAAATACACATAATCGTGAATATTTGTAGTACAAGTGCAGCACTTGAAAGTCGAATACATCCGTTTTATTTAACTCTTTCGAAACTATCCCCTGCTTTCTGAAAATATGCCCTGTGATAAAGGTGTGGGAAAAAGGCAGTCAATACTGTCTTCCATATCGGCAACAATATTTTGACTCACTCGCACTGCCTGGCCGCGAACTCAAATCAAATTAAGCCCTAAATTCCTAGAAAAGTAAAGTGTTACAAAATAAACCCTTTGCTTTTTTTTACATCTATAAATTTTACTGCTTGTTTTGTTATACCAAACAGAATTCCCAAAAAAAAAGCCAGGAATAATAAAAACACGCGTTTTTTTTACTGGTATGGTGGTCATTTTTATTAAATAGTACTATAGATTCTTTTTGTTTTGCTCTGCTCTTATGTTTTGTTTAATGCATTTTTTTTCTTCATTTTTATTATAAATTTTCATCTAGTTGGTTTGGTTTTTTTTGTTTCTTTTAGCCGTAGAACAATTATCACATCTTACATAGCTAGACTTAAACGTATTCCATTACATGTTTGCTCATATGTATGTGTGTCGCCGTCTGCTGCTTCATCTGTCCATCTGTCCCTCTGTCCGTCTGTGTGTCTATTTGTCCAACTCTCGTTCTATTTGTGTGTAAATATTTGTGAAACTATTATAAATCTTAAGCGTAGCCTGCTCATCTTCATCTTCTCCATCTGCGTCGCTGTCGTCGTTGTTTTCGTTGTCGTTGTCATCATCATCATCATCATCATCATCAACATCATGTCTCTATGTTTGTCAACAACAGGAACAAAAAACTCCATGCGGATCATTATTTTGATAAAATTTTCAGCTTCATTTACAATTCATTTGCTTTTTGTTTGTCTTAGCTCAACATAAATAAAAAATACGACAAAAAAGGAAACAAAGGAAACAATTTCGAAAAAAAGCAACTGGCTATGAGTACTGCTTGTTGAAATAAATGCCAGTCTGTTTTTTTTTTTTTTGTATATACGTATTCGTGTGTGTGTGTGTGTGTCTATATATATCTGCATGCATACTTATAGGTATGTAAACAGAGACCAAACGAAGTCAAGTGTTGTGCTGTGAGTGAGAAAGCTAACAATTTCCTTCAGCTTTTAGCTGAAGTTTGTCTCTAGCCAATGTAACATGCTATATGTATATATGAAGGTATACACTATAGTATATAGAAAGCACTTAGATAAAAAGTTAATAATACATATTGTATTTAAATAATTTTTAAAATAGCTCGCTATTAGCTAAAACGCATCATAAGCAAAAATTACGAGTATACTTGTAGTACAAAAAACAACCATTGTGCCATATTATTTTGACTGGGAATAATTGCAACACTATGTGTATAATACAAGTAAGACTTCAAGTTACCGCTCATTTAATTTTTTGACGGGACTTCAATGCTAAAAACATTGGTCTCTATGCTCTAGAGATCATGTCAGAAATAATGCGCAATTTTTGCCTTGTTTTGTTGAATGGCTTTTGATAAAAATACTACAGAGAGCTGTCCATCAGTTTAATGAAAAGGGTTAAGTATTACATGAGTATAGAGGTAAGGACAAAAAGAATAATAGCTTTTGTAGCAAGTAGGTTCAAAAACTGCCTAAGGATGCATATTAATCTATAAAATAAAGAGACTAAAGAGGCTCAATAAGCAGTCGTGAATAGTTTAGGAGCATGCAGGATGATCAGTCGGTGGGTTCTCAATACTTTTGTCTTACGACCAAAGAGTAAAAGCCGGGAGAAGTGGTAATATATACTTAAATATTCTCCATATTGTGATTAGAAATGATGATTTATTTTATCCTGACGCTCATATCTAAATCAAATTAAAAAAAAACCAATAGACATTCATTTTTTTACTTGCATAAATAATATGTATTGTGTTTTTTCTTGCAGTGTGCTCGGTTGTTTTGAAACTCTAATGCAATACAATACATCAATATACTTGTATATCATAGTCTACATCATTTGTGACAGATAAGCCTTTCGCATTGCTTTGATCGTGTCAAACACAATGTGTTTTGGCCCCGAAACGAACATTTTGTTACAAACTCCATGCTAATTATAATTGGCACTCGCATTCTTTACGCTACAATTGCGTTGGCCGTCAACAAAGTTTACGCATTTATATTGTATAAACAATGTTGCCCTTAGCGCATTTAAACCGTTTTTGAAAATGGCGACCCTTTTGCTGTCTTTTCTTCAATTTTTTGTTCTACTCTTTCTCTTACTGCTTCGGCAAGCGCTCAAAAGTATGCTACAAAAATTGTGAGCTGGCATTGTTTGCTGCGGCTGCCCTTTCTGTGTATCTATGTGTGTGTGTGTGTGTGTGTGTGTGTGTATGTGTGTCCTTTGCTTTGCATTAAACGCTTAGCCTCGCGGCATGACAGCCAAGACAAAAACAACAAACGGAAGCCGAAAGCATCAGCAGGCGGCGGCAAGAAGAGTGAAAATCATTAGTTATTTAAAAAGTGAAAACATTTTTGTTGTGCCTTTTGTCTTTGCGAAAATTGCATCGCTTTCACTCGATGTCCTTGCATTGGTCGGCGCCAACGGTTAGCTGCCTCCTGCTATAGATATTTATGTTTGTTTGTGTTTGTATTTGTGTGTGTTCCCATTTATTGTGGCATGGCGTGTTTTCTCTCCTTTTCTTGTTTACTTTTCAACTACAAATATAAGAACGTTGCTACTGCGGCGGCTGTGACCGCTCCTGATGACGACGACGGCAACGAACAACAATAAATATAACAGCAACAGCAACAGCAACGAAAGGAAGGTAGAGAAACAAACAGGACAACTAAAACAAACTATAATCCATGTGTAATCCAGTTCCGCTCACATTGGCTGGCCCTCTGTTTAGGGTGCGAGTGAGTGTTTGTGCGAGAATCTCTGTAAATGTGCGTGGGTGTATGTGTGTGTGGGTGTGCTCTGTCAACATGCCATGTTCATGCCCATGCTCCACGTCCATGTCTAGTAGATGCACTCGCCCAACAAATCGCATTCACCCTTCTCCAGTGGTTTTAGCCACAACGGATTGTAGTTGGGACAGAGTTTGCGATGGACGGGCATCTTGATTTGGACGGGCGTCGTTGGCGCACCCTCCCAATTGTATCCATCGAAGCGTGTGCCATCCGATTTGTTGCACTGCATGCTAAGCGGCTCCTGTATATACATGGTATAGAGTTGGTCAACCCGAGGCTGCGTCCATTCAATGCCGCGATAATTCGACGAACGTGCGCCGTTCAGTCGCATGTTGTGTTGATGCTCCTTCCTGCGAATGACAACACCAGCAACCATGAGAGTTCAGTGAGTGAGTGAATGGATAAGAGAGAGCGAGAGCGAGAGAGAACGAGTGATTGAAAGCAGAAAAGAACAGAACAGAGTGTGTGCGTGTGTGTGTGATACTGGCAAAGAAAGTGCTGAGAAATCGACAAGGCATGTAATATCAATTAGGAAATGCTCGAGTGGCTTGTTTCCAATCTTCTTTTGGCATTTTTGACATTTCCTCCATTGAGCTGGCTTTGAAAATGCGAGTACAGTACTTAATCAAATAACACAACTCCCAAATACGGTTGCACGGCATTTTGAAATGAAAAGCCCACCATTTCACCAAAAATGGCTTTTTTCAAATCAATGTTCATTGCTGAAGAAACTGACTGAAAGCGAAATAGATAGGCCCGCTCACTTATTGGAAATTGAAAATTGTGCAATTAACAATAAAGTGCAATATTTTCCAGCTTGCGAGTTTGGACTGTAGAAGGACTGTCTTGAAGTTTGGGCTGCTCGACCTCCTGTCAATGTCAAGCGAAAGCAGAGTTGGGTTTTCTGCCGCTATTTTTTTATTTTACTTCATTTTTATACCCATTTCACAATATCAATATTACTTTAATCAACGACAATAACGGAGTTATTTGAAAATGTGTCTTTTAACGCTTACTTTGACAATTGGATGAATTTGTTTGTCTGACCACATATTTCTCTTGTCATAACTGGGGACTGCCAGAATTGGAACCCTTGAGTAAGTCGACAAATTACTATTTTTGAACACCTTCTAAAGTGAACACGGAGATGCTAAAGGAGCTTCATATTCCATGGCTTTATCCTTACTTGTTGCAGCTTCGCCTTGCTCTACTACGAGTAGCACGCGATTTAATCTGAGCAGTGGCAACCAACTCAAGGGGGTATAAATAAGAAATATGCCATACTTTCTCTCTTTTTGGACCTGCCTATTAGCGTTCACAATTAGTACAAGCGTAAGCCCCAAGCTCAGCTCCTGCCACCCTCCTGCCATCTCAGTGAAGGCCTTCGCCTGCCGGCGCATTCATCGCATTCATTTCTTTGTTATGAATATGCTATGCAAGAAAAAGAAGAAGAGGAGAGAAGAATTAGCAGCTTTGGCCTTTGATGAAGATGCCAAAGCACAGGCGGCACAAATTCAGGCACACCTCCCATCTGCTTCCTCCTGCTCGCTCCTGCTACCTCCTGCTCTCTTCCTGCTCAGGCAGTCGCGTATGAAGTTTGACAGCGCGGTGCGTAGGGAACGCAGCGGCTTTGGAGCGTGCGTAGATTAAAAAGTATTTCTTCCATTAGCACTTTTGTGTGCGACATGGAGGCGCCCCGGGGGACGCGGCCTAATTGTTGGGCGCTGCGGAGCCCCACTGCCACATCTCCACCCACAATGAGCGACAACAAAGCGAACAACACGTTAAAAAACAAAAGTCGCACCAAGCCTTTTGTAAAACTTTGCGCGGCGAACCCAAACCAGAAGCCAAACCAAGCCACTTAAAAAGTTACCACTTGAAAAAGTGTCAGTATGTGCTGTGTGCTCTGTTGTGTTGCTCTGCTCTGCTGGCGTTAACGTTGACGTTGACGTTGACATCGAAATCGACATTGTCGGCGGTGTAGTTTTGCTTACCTCTTCATATAGATGAAGTAATTCTCCAGTGTCTCCTCTGATACGGAGCTCTTGCAAACCTCCAACTTGGTGGCCGGATAGTAGTGTATATAGTTGACGCACATCTCGTCGCTGATGGAGAAGCCGCCCAGCGTCGCATTCGGCATACCGATGGTGTTATAGTAGCAGGTGGTAACCAGCGCATCGCCCTGCGAACACACGGGTCCAATCGCAAAAGAGGGAGGGAGAGAGTAAACAGGAAAAGATTTGTTACGAAGAATGGCAAGTATGCTGTTGAAGTTTTCGTTGGTTCGCGGAAGTTTCTAATCTTAGAAAAGTATGCTAATCTTAGCGGCTTGAAATATATCAAAATCTTCTCTCTTCACGCAATTTTACCTAACGCCTTAATGCGACTTGGAAATATAAATTCGTAAGAAAATTCTATTTTCACGTCTTGAAATGCTTGTTCACTTTCCAAACTTACTTCTTTTAAATCAATTCAAATGTATTTAACAATGGCCGGTTAGGTGGATATGAAACATCCTGTTTTCTTTATAACAAAAACACATTTCTTTTCTATTAATTAAGAAGCAATCAAGGAACAGTTAAGATCAAGTTAAGATCGCCAAAAAGAAGTTGCAAATACACTTATTTGCTGAGTAAAGTGACTTCTTTGTGGGTAAACTTTTTCAGTACTATTTGTAAATTGTTCATTTTTGTTATTAATAATTTGGGATATCTTACGTTTTTATTTCATGTTGAATTATAGATTTATATACAAAATTGTGGAAAAGAATTAATAAAAAATTGAAAACAATGACTAAAGAGCTAGCCTCACTTTTAATAACATACTATATGTGTACTTCATTCCAAAGCCTTCAAGAAGCTTTTATGATATTATATTTGCAATACGAGTAGATTGTAATATTGTCAGCTAGCGGCATAATCAACGATCATATTTTGAGAGCTTATCATTAGTTTTCATTATGCTTTGTTTGTAATTGTCATTGGCTGGTACGGGTATATTATTAGTATTATATCTGATAAATAAATGTTTCGTGATAAAGCCGTAAAACTTACCGGCAGAACGCGCGGCTTGTAATGCAGCGTACGCATCTCCTGGAAATGATGCGAGTAGTAATCATCGCGATTCACCTCGCGCAGCTCCTCCTCGCCACGAAAATGGCGCGTCAGGATGCGGACGCCCCTCAAATGCGTGTGCAACTGGGATCCAAAGATGATAATGCCTGTGTGGGGCAGGGCCACATGCGTGCACTCAGCAATGCAGTAGCCGCTGAGCGGGAAGGCTGTCTGTCCGGGGGGTATGGCCATTTTGTCCGTGTACTCCAGGCCCAACTCCATGACACCAGCATCGTACTGGCGCAATGTGTTGGACATTTTGATGCGAAAGCCGGAGCTGTCAATCAGGCCTGAATGTGGGGCGAACATGGCGTATGATTAATATTAATATTGCAATAGTGCAGTTACATTTAACATCCTTACTACAACAAGCGCATTGCTTGATAGAGTGCGAAAAGGGGAGCGAACATGCGGCTGAATACATAACAAATAAACGCCAAATTACACAACTCTCTCTCTCTCTCTCTCTCTCTCTCGTTCTTTCACTCTGTCATTCACCCACACAGAACTTACACATTCGCACAACTACAGTCAGATCTCGTATAAAGCGTAGTGCGATTTTGCCAGCCGGCTAATTAGAAACTGCAACAACAATTTGGCTCAGGGCTAACAGGAAATGTAAATGCTCCTTACTGTCTATAAACACAATTATAGTACATTAAGGAGCGTGTCGTTTGAATTGGTTCGTTATTAAGCAATGAAGCCGACGATGTCAAATAAGCACTGTGGTGAGCAATCGGTATGTTAGTGCGGATAAAATTTATATTCATTGCGAAATAAATCGAAGCAGACATTCCAAAAAATAGAAAGTAATTATATTTAAATATACGATGAATTTTAAGCCCAGCACAGCTAAAATAGTAAGAAACAAAATGCAAAGAATAATAAAAATAATTCACAAAAGAAAGTGTTTTTTTTTGTTGTCCAGGCAGAAATTACACTTTTTAAAAATTGTAATGAAGTAATTAATTACTGATTTATAGAAATGATTTTGCAACAATTATAGGCGAAGAGTCAAAGCTGACGGTTGATTTGTAAGAAACTAGAAAATAGAAAATCTATAAAAAATATATGTTTAGTTTTGTCATCCATTTTATGTGTACTGATTTCGTTAATAATATTATTATTAATTACACTTTTTGAAAATTGTTTTCATATAATTAATTACTGATTTATATAAATAATTTGGAGTTAAAGCTGATGGTTGATCTTCAAATTAATTAACAAACAGCTTGTTAAAAAAAATAGGAAATTCGTTTAAAATATGTGTTTATTTTTGCCATTCATTCATATGTGTATTGTTTTGCCTGTTCAAAATTTAAATAAATAATATTGCTTTTAAAGGCGCGAGGCATTTGTTGCTTGTAGTTGCAAAACAATGAATTTTAATTTGTTAACTTATTACAAATAGCTTGCAAAAATTTGTAAGTTCACACGGTAGGAGGGAATGCATTTTTTGAGGTCCTACTGTATGCGGAAATGGAACTCGAGTCTTGGCCACTTGCCAACGCCAAGCAAGAGCAGACACGTGCCCTTCCATCTGATGGAATAACGTTCACAGCACCCACTATGTTTTTCGTATTTCTTTCATTTATTGCAGATGACCCGTCCATTTCTTCTTCAATTTCTTTTCCTGTTGATGCATTTTATTCACCATCTAAGCTTAATTCCTTTCGTTTAACTCATCAGTGTGTTACTTTGCCCTTTTCCTGGGACTTTCAATTTTGTAACATGGCATTTTCTTCGAAAGCTACAATTGATTTCATTTCCTTTATTTATGCAATTTTGAAAGAGGCGTACACAGCCAGGAACGAATGAAACGCATTATTTGAGCTGTGACTGTACAAACATGCGAGTCCCTTTGCTCATGTCCAGTCCCAATCTCAGTCAGCGCTATTTGTCGAGCATGTGGCAAAACACAAGGACAAACAGTCGCCGCGACTGGTATTTGAACGCCCACAGCGACAGGCAATAATGACATTGCTTTGGTCCTTCCAACTGCCTTAGCTGTTTCTCTTGCTGCTGTTTAAATAAAGTTTTAATGAAATGCGAGTGTGTGAGGCAGCGCTCAAGTTGCCATCCTTTGAGTCATTTGAAGCCAGGCCTTGGTCACGTTAGCTGGCAGCGAAGGTCAAGATTGCAATGTGAAATTATTGATGTGATGAGGCGCCAAATTGCAGGTCAGGGCGAGCATATAAGATAGAAACAACGCTAATAAGTTGACAACACGTTTTTCGATTGAAAATAAACGGAAACGCTTTAAACACTTCAAAGCGAAGTAAATGAAGCAGAATGGAGCGCTTTAAAGACATGACTATAAATACAAATTGGAGCTGCTTCAATTTCATTTTAAATATAAATATGTCCCGCCTAAATAGTTCCGCTCTCTAAAAATTATACTGAACGCTTATGAGTCGTAATAGATATGATAATTACTATGGATAAAAAGTCGACTCATGGGGAGAAAATGTTAATTCACAAATTTTAAATAAGGTGTCCAAAAAGTAAATTGCAGATAAACTGGATTTTCAAAGATATGGAAATACTGCAACTATATAAGTTTTATGATAATACATCAAGGATAAACTTGCTAGAGCTAAAATAACTTCAAACTTTTTCCGGGTAAAGAAAGTTAAGTAATAAATCATTTTTGTGTGTAAGGCTTGTTTCCAAATATACAACTATTATTAAATTAATAAATTAAGTTAATTTAATTAAATTATTATATTAAACAGCTCGGTGGGCGAGCGAAGAAATGCATTTTAAATACATTATGTATTCCATATATTAGGGTGCAGGCAATATTTGATTGAAAACATTTGAAATCCATAGTAAATAAATTCATTGTAGGGTTGGAGATTGCTTAAAATATGAAGGAGAAAAAGTCCTGATATAAAAATACTAGTGTACACTAAAAGCAAACTCAAATACCAATGATTCATAAAAATACACGATTTAAAGCTGAGCTCAACACAATTTAATGACGATAATGAAGAGCTCAACTCAATGCCGAGTTAAATCTAATAAGAACTGCCAAGAATTTACAAATAAAATCAATATTAATCATTTCTGTCGAAGAACGTTCTCATGCTAATTTCAATGAATTTGTAAAGTAAATGGAAAACTGCGAACTGCAGTGCAAACAAAAAACACCACAAAAAAAATGAAAAAATGAACAAATTCATCAATTTGCACTCACCTTTCTGTAGCTCCGGATTATTGAAGTGCACCTCGAGACGCACATACGGATTGTAATCTTTTCCGCCCACCGGCAGCCCAGCTTCTGGCGGATAAGTGAAAGTACTGGCGCCCATGGCCCACAATGCCATCACCTTGGAGCAGACCTTGGCCGCAGCGGGCAACTGTTCGCAGTCCCCATTGTATAGCGGTATTTCGACATGCGCATCCGTCTCACAATGGAACACCTCCATGTGGTGCACGACCCCCGCCGACTTAACCAGCGGCTCGAACTGCACGATGTGGCGGCGTCGCTTCACAAAGTCATCCAAGCGCTGCACATGACACCAATAAGTGGTCTCGCGCACCGGCACTGGCGTCTTCTGCAGCTTTATTTCGATTTCATGCAAATCGCTGCCAAGAAAGACATTAGACATTATGCTTAAGTAGATCGGGAAATGCTCTGCATCCAGCGAATACCAGTTTTTGATCGATTTACAGAAGTCAGATGGGACCGTCACTTAGCTTCACATTTTTCAAGGGAACAGTTAATAATCGGTGTCTGCTTTTTATAAAAATTTATAAATAACGCGGGTTAACTTTTGTTCTCGACAAAAATTAAAAGCCTATGAGAACAACTTTAAATATTGAATGAAACGAAAAACTTGTTTCTACAACAACGAATGATGGAATATTAAAATAAATTAAACTCAAAATTGTTGACTGCTACCTTTTAACAAAAAATTGAAATTAAATATAATTTGATCTACATAATATCTTACATAATAGACTTTAAGAGAAAGAGCAACCAAGGAGACTCTTCTGCAACAAATAAAAACTCATCCTGCGCACATAAAGAGTATTTATTTCTTTAATTATGATTGGTTCTCAAGCTTAAGAGATTTCTATAAAAAATATCTGATATTATAGACTCAGAGAAAGTGCTTCTAAAGGACACTCTCCTGCCACAAACAACGACTCATCGTGCAGCCTAGGCTCTACGAGGAAGAAATAAAGAAGCTGTCCTACTTACGTCTCGGGAATTAAGATTTTGTCAGCCCGCAGTAGCTGCAACATTTTGATGCCGGCCTCGTGTGGTGCTGTCACATTGGGCAACGCAAACTGATGATCCTCGAGAGCGAGCTCTGTTTCGCCACGCGCCCATACCACATACATGGTACCCTCCTGAAAGAATTCGAACAAACGATGATTACTTGCCGATCTTTTCGAAGCTCCATTTTTTGAGCTTACATGCATACGCAAGTCGAGCGGATCACAAGTGTCGAACTTGCGCTTAAAAGCCAGCGTATATTCGTCCATTTTGAAGAGCTCACAGTCCTGTTGATAGTCCTTGCGGACCCAGCGCCCATCTGGGCTGGTATAGGTGTCCGTGACAACATTGAAAAAACCGTTTTGATTCTCGAAAAAGCAAATATCCGCATCGGCCAAGCCGCCACGTTTCGAGAAGCCCAAATAGAACCAGCGATGCTGCTCATTGAAGGCATTCTGCAAATGGAACAACACCTCCTGCTTATACCAATCCACCATCCAGCTGAGCTTGATCTCCTTGTTGTCCAAATAGACTTCGTGCAGTTTTGTGTCCGACAGACCTGTAAGCAAAAAGACAAATTAAGATTAACCTCAAGTCCCTTAAACTTATTGAGCATTTTTATTTCAAAACTGTTAAATATATTGCAAAATGTAACTGAAGGTTACGGACGATTGTTACAACATTAATATTCTGAGTTGAGTGAAGCCCGTAAGATTATTTGATTACATTTTAACATAAATATCGGACTCTGGCTGACTAATTCACTCACATTCGGATTATTATCTTCATCAGTTATCGCTTTGAAGTTATAAATGCATTTGTTCTGTTAAGTTTAGTTGTAGTTTTGAAGGGCATTGTTAGTTAAAAAGAGTTACTCGAGCTCCTATTTTAAATATCTTTGAATTCGAATTCATGAAAACGAAGCATAAACCGCCACTTAAACTATATTTCACATTAAAGTTTTACGGGCAGTGGAAACATATTATTTTTGTAATTCGTTTCCAGGGACAATAACTAATCATTTAAGCACAGCTCTTTAAGGACTCACACAGCCCAATTCGGGTCTGAAAAGGTTCGATCCACGGGCCAAAGTTCGCGTGTAAGGCTAATATGTTGGGAATTAGATTCCGGTTACACTGTCGTGCAAGGCTATGGGAAAGGGCCTGCTGGAAGGTGCAAAGCCTGCAATCTCCTGTAGGTTCAAAATACACGTAACAAGCCATAACGCTTGCTATCTAATTCGATCTCTCGCTCATCGGTTGTGCACATCCATTTGGGACCCGCCAACATATACCCAAATCATACAACACACCCACATAAGGCCAGCGGGTAAGGAAGCCAGAGGCAGCTTGCTATTTTATGACAGGCAGTAGTCTAAGCCCAAAGAAAATTAATGTTGCAATTTGAGCATCGCCACCACAGTTCCATGGCTCGATAATCAAGTTGCCTCCCTTTCGTACTAATTACCCAAATAAAAACGAAACACGCGATTTCAATCTCTGACAGTCGTCGGAGCATAGCTGAGCTGAGCTGAGCTGAGCTGAGCTGAGCAGAGCAGGGTAGAGGATAGGAAAGGAACCGCAAGCCAGTGCACTGGTAGTCATTAGATTTATGTTTCGAGCAACTTTGAACAGGCACCACATCAATTACAATAGCAGCATCGGCAACAACAACTACACCACAGTCAGCCAAGCGGCAGTAACGAGAAAGAAAACCAATAAAATGTCAAATCCAATTGGCAAACACACAACGAGATCGAGGACATGAACATCGACGTAAACGTAAACGTAATCGTGGACGTGGACGTGGACGTGTACGTGAACGTGGACCCCGGGATGTGGATGGATGTGGACCACAGTTTGCAAAGCAAAGCACGACTATATCAAACGGTTTGACAGTGTGGATTGAAGGCGTCGGCAAGAGGACCAAGGGGCATGAAAATAGATGAGGCATAGCTACAAAAAACACTCGATTACAATCAAAAGTGACAGGGCGCGAGTACTGGAGCATGGACTGTAACATGGTACGGTGGTGGTGATAGACAGAGGGTGGTGTGAGAGGGTGGTGCTATGCTCTGACGCGTTTATGAATTTCGCTTTCTGTTCTGTGGCTAACCAACTGACTGGCTCAATGGCTGACTGACTGACTGACTGACTGACTGACTGACTGACTGGCTGGCTGGCTGGCTGACTGGTTATCTGAGAAAAAGTTCAATCATGTTTAGCGGACGTACTCGTAATATGACCGAACGAGTTGTGGCCAAAAGCACACACACAAGCCTTTGCAAGCACTGTGGGCTGCATGGACATAGCTTATAAGTCGACATCGTTCAAATTTCAACATTTTTACTCAAGCAAGGAAGTGGCTGGTTTGAAGGCATTTCTCAATCGAAGCAAAACACTTCAGCAGACAAAGGTAAGGCCAGATCTTTTCAGAGCTGTGCACAATATTGTGTGCTAGTTAAGAAATTCAGCTTTTTATTTAAGTCATTTATTTAGAATGAGATCAATTTTAATTTCATTTCATTTACTCACAAAAATTAGCATTACTTATTTTATTTATTTATATAATGCTAGCTTAAGATTAAAATCTTAAAACTAACAGAAGAGAATTATGTTAGCCATGGCTACTAGGGCCTTCAGCTAACTTTGTATGTACATTTTACAGTGTTAAAGAAAAAAGTAGGAATACATATGTATGGGGATTGGGTAGCATTATAAATTGGTGTGTATCTATAATTAGTTAATAATAAAGAGTACAGGTTATAAAACCTGATCAACTTAAATATATATCAAGTGTGTTTTTACAGTTTATGAGTGAACGGACAGTTTCTAATATGTAAAAAAGCGGAGGAAAAATGTAATCAGAAACCCATGAGTAGTTTACTTTTCAGTACCTTTAAACTATACTAACACTTAAGAATAAGAATTTGATGCAATGCTAATAATATGCGAATATGAAGAACAAGTACACCTGTCAAGAAAATTACGAGTTAAACGTGAAAGCCTATCGGCTACTATTTCAGTACGTGATGCATTTTAAATTTTGTTTTGGGTAACTTGCAGTTTGTAAAAGATCAATTTTAATCTGTTCATATTTGTTCACTTTTTAAGCTTTTCGTGGGCAGCAATAAAACAATTTTAAATTTACAAAATTAGGCAACTAAACCCCTTTTTAAAGTAGAACAGCACACAAATGTATTTGTGCCTACTTTCTAAGCAGTTATTCAAAAAGTCCTTCCTTGGCCTTCACAAACAATTGAAAAAAAATAAGCCTTTTTGTTGGGAACTGGCATAGACATTTGAACCGCTTTATAGTTGTTGTTTTAAATGCTCTTCAATTCCGCTGAATGGGAGAAGCGAAGTCTTTAATGAAAAAAACGCTCGAGTATCCTGAAGTTTTCGAGCTTGGAAAGCGTAAAAATGTTGCTGTCAAAAGGTGAACCAGACCATGGTCGGACACGACTCGTGACTTGTGTGATCGCATAGTTTGCCGTACAGCTGTGTGTTTGGCACTAAAATTGATTTGTTAGAGTACATATGTACATGTGTCTTACTTCAACATTACAACTTGCGCGCACACACACACACACACACACACACACACACACAAACAAGCACGCACAGTCGCATAAATCATTGCTCCGGTGTGGCTGTAACTGTAGCTGCGTCCATTGCTGTCAATATGGGTATGGTGGTGTGTCTCTGTGTGTGTGTGTGTGTGAGAACTGCTTCGGCGTTGGCATCTTCAGTGATGCCCACAACAAATTGCTTCCATTGTGGCATTTAAACGCTTTCCATTTGCAAATGGCGTAAGCAGACATTTTGTGCAGCAGCCTGTTAGACGAACGCACAGCGCTGTCAACGCAACAAAACCGCAGACTTATGCCTCCATCAGGAGGATATGTGATTTGGTCCCCAACTGGCCCCTCCACGCTCTATCTGATGTACCCTGCAGATGCTATATTATTCATGTCGCGCATAAATTGTTAATATGTAATCACACAGTCCCGTCGAAAATGTGCTGTGAGACGATTTTGCGGTTGCTTTCGGCATACGTGACGTATGCGCAATGTATAATAATAAACATTGCTGCCATTTAAGTACGCATAACTGAGCAAAGCCGCCAACGAATCTATTTATTTGCGCCAGATCAAAAATGCATGGCCATGTGCATATTAATAATACATTTTGAATGATTTGCTAGAAAAACAGAGGAACATGTGAAATAAAATAAAATAAAATATTTATTGCCTACTTTCCAGTTGACATTTATTTTAATCTTCGGCGAAAACGCAAGACAGGCATCGTCACATGAGAAATACGAACACATGACAAATATGTAATATGCCACAATAAGACCAACAGAAGAGTTATGCTTACTGAAAGGCCGATATTAGCTGAAAATTTTGAAGTTTCTTTTCAAATCGAATGTTTTAGAATTTAAAATAACTTCCTTCATCAGCTAAAAATAAACAAGAAAAACCATTCTTTTTTAAGATTCCGCAATACACCCTTGTTTACGGAACATGAACATAAACATAATTTACATTCGTTTGGCTGAGTGATAGGCAAGAGCGCTACAAAAGGATTAACTAAATTTTTATAAATTGTATTATACATTTTTTTTTCTTAATTTTAGTTTGTTGTGCAGTTTAGACCATAATACAACGGTTTCAAATTTTAATATAAGTGACGGCAAATAATTTTTAAATCATGCTTATCCGATGATAGTAGCGCATTGATTCGAACCGAGTCATTTACTCAGGAACACACTCACATTGTGGGATTCTTGCCAGCTATTAAGCTATTACAGGCGCCAGGATTTTTTTAGCGAAGTGAAACAAGAAATGTATTATAAAACAGGATATTATAATATTTGTTTCCTTACATTATAGCCAATTATTAGTTACTATTAAAATAAGCATTCTTATTTAATAAAGAGTTCAAAAAGCAGTTTCTTAACTGTTCTCAGCTGATATTTTTCCACAATATTTGTCCGCTCCTTTTTCCTTTAATCGCGATCAGCATAAATGGGACTTCGTTTGGCATCGTAACCCAACTAAATACAAACATATTCCTTGAACACAGATGGCTTTTTTATGGTCAGTTTTACACGCATGCCTGACACACTCAAGATGCCTACCCTTGTCGCCCTAATCGGCCATTTAGCGCTCAACTTTTCAATTGCATTTCCATTCACACTTCTCACGTCGCCCTCCACTAATTTGATTCGTTTAAAAAGGGACCAACACGCACACTCGCACACACGCACATAACTGTAAATTTAATAAACTTCATTTTATTGCATTTTGTTGGCTGCTCTTTAGTTGAGCTCCTAATCAAAAAACTTTTTCGGTAAGCACAGAAGAAAAAAACAAAAAAAAAACACACGAGGCGAGAAATGAAAAAATACAAACTTGAGGCGTCAGATTGGCGCGCGAGTTGCGGTACAGCTGAAGGTGAATGGTGTGTGGGAGGGGGCGGAGTGGGCGGAGGAGGAGGAGGAGACGGGAACGGAGAGTGTGGGTGCATAGTTTTACAGCTTTGCACACGTTCCGAGCGACAACGATGATGATGATGATGATGATGATGATGACGATGATTATGGCGAGGACGACAAGAACGATGAGAATGGCTCAGCGTGCCAAGGCGCAAAGGAATTTTCTTATTATTCACTGCATGCGAACAACTTCCGTTGGCGCGCGTGCCCAACCCATCAAGCCACTCTTTGTGTGTGTGTATATATATAAATATATGAGTGTGTGTGTGTCATGCTTATCGCTTGCCCAGCTCCAGATTCTGATTCAGCTGCAGCCTCAGCCTCAGCTTCAGCTTCATCTTTATCTTCCGCTTCAGTTACAGCTACAGCTACAGATTTTCCTTTCGCTTTCGCTTCTGCTTGTGCTTTCGTCCTTTTGTGTTTGTCCTAATACTTGAAAATTTTATTTCGCTTTTCATAAGCAGTGGACGCCTTGTGGCTGATGTCATTATTATAACGTTATATGCACAAATCGTCAATTGGTTTGGCGCAAAAGCGCCCAAGCACCCAAGCACCCAAGCGCCCAAGTTCTGCCAAGTCCTGTCCCCAGACCCCTTCGTCCTTCGTTCTTATGCCGTCATTCAACTGCTTCTCAAGTGACGCAAAAGCATCTTTGGAATGTGCCCCTACCTACTTGTCGCCCAGCCATCCCTCTCGCTTGTCCCTCTTCACTTAACACTTTATTGAATTCCTGTTGCTTATTGTCCTTGTTGTTGTTATCGTCGTCATTATCTGAGTTCCCATCTGTCCATTTATTGCTAACGCGTAGGAGAAGGACGGCAGCCCTGTCACATAAATCGAGAGCTTTGTTGGTCGGTTGTCACTTTGAGTTATGAAATGGCATGAAATGTGCTCGAGGCGTTTTTAGCGCATTGCGAAACACGAGCGCAGGTGGACAAATGGTTGGCATATACATACATACATACATACATACATATAGAGACTACACATACATATGTACACTTGTTGTTGATGTTTTTGTCACTATTACTGCGGTTACGTCGCCGCTTCTCCTTTCGATTGCCTTCTGCATTTTTTTCATGTTGCTTTGCTTCTCTGCCGATGGAGACAAATATTTGGACAAATTTTTTGCCTTGAACTGGACAGAGTTCTATTTTTTTTTTTTTTTTTTTTTAGCATGTATAAGTGTGTGGGTATATAAATTATTGTGGACTTATTGTGTGCAGTATATATTGGCATTTAAACTGCTGGCATTTTGATAGACTGCCCCACAATTTGATCATCATTCTTGTCCTCGTCTTTGTTGTGGGCCGCAAATTCTGACAAATGAGCGCACGTTTAGTTTATTATTGAGCTTATTTATGGTACACCTTTGGCCGGGCCGGGCGGGGCCGGGCCGGAACGGGCCGGAACGGGCCCTTCCTCAGAGGCCATAGAGCCAAAAGGTGGCACACAGGCTAATGTAATTGCATGGAATAGCAGTTTCCTTCTGATTTCTGCTACGCACAGCAATCGAATGCGACATTTTGAATGATGACGATGATTTTGAAATTAATGCGAATTGAAATATAAATATATATACAAGTATATGTATTTATGGCTGCAGACACTGTGCCAGCGCCGAACGACAATGAATTTGTAACAACAAGGTTTCTGCTCTTAAAAATGTGGAGGTGTTGCATTTTCGAACTCATGGAAATATATAAATAGTAGCATTCTTGAAATCGAATTTTCGGAACGTTTATTGTCCAATTAAAGAGTTAAGATATTCGAATAATCTTAGCTTACTTCCAATCTTTTTGGATTTATATTGTAATAGCTAGGTGGTGGTATTTGGCTACACCCTGAAAAAACTCAGCTGTTGTTGTTTTTGTAACAAAATTCTATTTGGGTTTGCTTGGCTCTCCATTTGTTCTTGGGTCTATCATTTCGGGTGGTGCTAAATGTTGGGTGGTTTTCGTCAGGAATCGATAGAAGCGACACTTTGTTGTGTTGACTGACTGTTGATTACTTAGCTCGGCAGATATATGATTTATTGATATTAGAAATGGCAACCACAGTGTTTTGCTTTTGCCTCTGGCCTCAAACGCCCATATCATTGATGGCAATAATGATGTCTGCTTATTACACTGACAATGGAGAGTGACGCCATTAAATCAATATAAATCTGTCTATTTAAATACTGCAATGGTCAAGTGATTGCGGTGTTTTATGCCTAGTTATTATTTACATCTTAAGATAAGTAAGAGTAAGCTCGTTGAGTGTGGTTAAGATTTTAAGAGTATTCATTCAAATATAATGAGCTTTATAAACATAAAATATGCGCAATAGCTGAGGGAAATACAAAGGCCATTAGCTGCTAAGTAGGTAACACTTTTTTCGCCCGCTTATTACGGCAATAAATTTAGAAATTTATGAAAGTATGCGGCAAGTCAAGCCCAATGCTTAACCCCAAAATGCCGGCTGACCGCCGTTGCATGCCTGCTGCATGAGGTTAAATATCAAAGGGTGCGTGAAAAAATTCATTACCGCTGCCGCCACCGCCACAGCCACCGCCACCGCCGCATACATAAACAAAAGCGTCTAAATTGCCACGGCCATGGCTGCCAAATGGCAAGCGCTTTGACCGACGCACCAAACACACACAACCACCCAGTTATATATATACTTATATACGAGTATAGACAGAATGCCACGTGCGGTTGCGGCTACGGTTGCGACTGTGGCTGCGGCTGGATGCGGATCCGTGATAAATAAATTAAAAACACACGCCAAACAGCAGGAAACCAAGAAAAAAAAGGCCGAACGAACCTAATAAAGCGCCCGTTTGGAACAGCACGGCTGTGGCAAGCGGGGGAATGGGGAGTGGGCGGCATGCACCGAGTTTCGAACTTCGAGCTCCGGCACATATGTTGGCTCCATGTCCAGCGCAGCCGTTGCCTAAATACACAAACAAATGCCTAAAAAAACCAGAGGCCGACCCAGAAATTGTGGAGCGCCAGAGCCACAGCCTCAAAACCGAATTGAGAGACAGAAACAACAACAATGGAGCCGAAGAGTGCACGCTGGCTCCGAAATGCATAAGCCAGATCGAAACAGTTTGCTGTGGAAATCGATTTCATTGGACGCATCTATTTACCATAAAATTGCCAAATCTGTTCTATTTGAACATTAAATCACTCCAATTTAAATACTGAGTGCATCACTCTGCTCGAAATCAGATTCTAAGCGAGCATTTTTACCATTCCCGCTCAAGTTCTGTAGCTTACCAATGGAAGATCGTAGAAGATGTATCGGGACCGCCAGTTCTGAGAGACAACTAAGGAGCCACTCCATCGACTCTTTGTTGAAACTCTCTCATGATTTCTGTCACAAGCTTTGCAAGAATCTAATTTCATTGAATGTGTGATTACTACAATTTATTTGTTTCTGTATATTTACAATTTTCAATTCAACACAGGAAATATCCCCTAAATTTTTCCTTGCAGCAATTAAATTCAATTTTTGTTTGCTGAGCTGCAACGTTCAAACAGAAAATTCTCAAAATGTTAGATATATATTTAATAATGGAGTGTTTTAACAAAACTTTATTAAACCTGAATTAAGAATTAAGACACGCTTAATCTATCCAAAATATAACATTTAAAATATATTGCACATTGTTCAAGATCAGCGAGCAACATTATTACTGATAGCTTTCCAAGCTTATAACGAAGCATTAAAATAGGACAAGTATGTATTTCTTTTCATAACATAGTATAATTATTCACATTTATTCTAAAAATCTAGCAATGGTCGATTACGAGTGTAATGACCAGAATGTGAAATGTGTGCAATTAGAGGCCGATTTCAGCATTTAGTTGCCTTACAAAATTCAAATTATTGATAATGTTTGTCTTAAAACAATTTGTTCTCTGGTAGATTAAAAACACTCTCCGAATCATCCATGAAATATCCATAAATTACAATAAAGTAAAAAAGTAAATGAACACTAAAAACATTAATTATATCATAAAAACTTCAGATTGCAGTTGATACCAAATTAAAATAAACAACTCACGATTTTAAGCGCGCAAATATAACTTTGATTTATTGAGAAGGTCAAGCTTTAAGGGAACTTTTGAAAATATTTGTCTGTATTTGAACTTCTGAGGCATAGACAAGCTGCTCTAAGGCTTTCATTTAAAGATGTAAATCTATTTATAAGAATGATTTGTTCTTTTCAATCGACATTGAAATAAATTATCCAATACTCAATAGCCCCTCAAAAGGTGATCCCATACTTCTTTCTGAAAAGCTTTAAGGAAAACAGTGTCCATTTTCTAAACTTTGTCTATTCCGGCCATATCTTCTAATTTTCAAAAGTGTTCCTGCAAAAAGAAACCATCTTTTAGCCCAGTGTGCAGCAGTTGGGGTCAATTGGTGGCCTCCTTTTTTCCGTTCTGATTGGGAGAGTGGGAGAAAAATTGCGCGAAGCGGCAAAGAAGGGAAAAAAGCGGCAGAAGGCAAAAGGCAATTTGAGGAGACGGGGGATTAAACAAACAACAACAAAAAAACACATACTTATTTGTGTTCATACTCGTGCTTGTTTTTGTGCGTGTGTGCGTTTGCTTCTATACACATGTCATGAGCAGACACGCAAAGTTCGAGCCAATCACCTGTGTGGGGTAGACTTCAAAGTTTTGTTTGGCCATGCGTCAGGAATTGAGGGGATTACATGCAGGTGTTATCACATATACCCCGATAAGCATTGCATTTAATTGTACTGTTTTCAATCAAAAACTCGGATCGGATGAAATATTGGTTGCGGTCTCAGTTGCGGTTTATTCCAATCTATGTGTGTTGGCTAAAAGTTCAGCTTTCGTTTTACAATTTTTTAGTAGAAATTGAATGCAAATATTCGATGCTCACTTCGAATATTCCGTTTTTAACGATGTAATCGAAAGTTGGGCCGTCTTTGCGGCCTATCCCTTTTTTTCTTTCTTGTTTCTTCTTATACATATATTCCATTTCGATTCCTTTATGGTTTAATTTCGTACGTTTTTTTCCGATTAGTTTTTTTCGGCTGATGCTAGTGGATTCTATTTCATTTTTTTGCTTCCGTTTTTCTGTTTGGATGGTTACTTTTGTTTCTATTCTGTTGTACGCGCCTTTCTAAAGCAACTTCATTCTGATTATGATTGGTTTTTGTTATGGTTACGTTTTATTTACTATTTTTGAAATCCATGTTGAAATGAGAAGCAGAAAACTACATTTCTGAACACAATCAGGGTATAGTAGATATCACCTCCCTTAAATTCAAATTTCGTAGTGTAATTTGATTAATGTCGTTTGTCAAACATTTGTTGAACTTTGAGCTCTCAACAAGCCAGAACTTTTGAAGAATCCATTTCAAATTATGGAACAGATTTTGCTCAGACTGGCTCTTCAAACTTTCAACAAATTTGCTCTATCATTTAAGCAACTTTTGTCGCTTATGCTCAGACCTACATACGACGAGCATGGAAAGTTTAATTCGTTTGTTGTTGTGTGTGTGTGTGTGTGTGTGTGTGTGTGTGTGTGGGGGGGGGGGGGGGGGGTGTTTAAAGACGCATGGATTTCGTTGCTCGAAGCTCTTGATGTTAGGCAGGCAGATAGGCAGTCACAAGCTAACAAGAAGCCAAAGCCAAATATTCCTGCTCACTCGTTCACTTGCACTTTCTCCCCATCTTGATTTGTTTGAGACCCCACTCCCTGCTCCCTCCCCCCGCCCACCTAGATGTTGCTGCCGACCTTGCTGTCAGCCCCACCACTTACCATGTGAACCTTTTCATATGTGTTACTAAATTAGGTTTCATCCAGCTTGCCTCTTCAACGTCTCTCGGTGCTGTTGCTTTTTCTGTTGCCGATGCCGATGCTGATGCTGATGCTGCTCATGCTTTTTCACTCTGTTTGCAAACTAATTTACCGTTAGTTATTACTGTGTGTGTGTGTGTGTGTGTGTGTGTGTACGTGTGCGCGTGTGTGCACACAACTCCCCACCATCCGACCACCCCAAGAGCCCAACACTCCATCCTCTCGCCGGTATATGTCACTGAATGCATATGCCGGCCATTTGTCTGCCACGCCTCGCATATAAATTACACGTTTTTGTCTATGTCGGTTGGTAGGACACACACAAACAAGCACACACAAACACACACACAAACACACACTCACGCAGATATGGAGCGGCAACAACAAAAACAACAACAAAGTTGTCACTTATAAATGTGTAGTTATTTCCATTAAGTTGTTGTCATCACTAACATTCCTGTGAGCCTCATTTTGTCGGCGGGAGAGGCTGATGAGGAAAGCGACAGATGGAGATGGAAATGGACGTGGAGGTGGGAGATGGGAGATGGAGAGGGAAGCTGCCGGGCACTTGTCGAAATTCAGTCAAAAAGCAAATGAGGTCAAAGGACAAGCCTCAGTAATGGCAGTGGCTGTAACAGTAGCAGTAGCAGTGCCAGTAGCAGTAGCCGTGCCAGTGCCAGTGCCAGTTCCAGTAACTATAGCAACAGCCGCCTCGCCGCTGGGTAATCTACGGCTCAAGCAGCTCAGCCGCTTGTATTGCCAACGGGTGGCTGCGGCACGCTTTGCCAACTTAATCACAAGAAAACGATGCTGCCCATCATGCCGTGGGGGAGGGGCAAATGCTGGGAGGGGAGCAAAGGAGGACGGAGCACTTGGAGTGGTGGTGGGGGAGGGGGTGTTGGTGGACAAGCCGCCACAAAATCTGCAGCATCAGCCATTCATTTGGTTAATGACATTGTGGTGGCTGCTGCGGCAAATGCTTCACACACACACACACATAAATATGTATATATAAATATATACGAGTACATATATTTTGTACAGTGAAGTCTTGCAACAAAGATTGTATATAGCGCTTAAGTATTTTTAAGTTGCCCTTCATGCATTCATTCTATTGATAATATAACAATTATAACATTCTGCATATGACAAAGGAACGAAGCGACTTTTAAAACTGTCTTAAAAACACAAACATCTGTCATAGAAAAGTTTTGTTAGCTAGTTTCTATCATTATTACTATTAGACCTACAAAAAAACCCTACCATTTAAGAAATTTGTACATTCAAAAAATCAGTACGGACAGAAAAATTCTAGTATTGACTTCTGCGTAGCTCCATTTCTTAAAACATAGATTGTTTGGTCAGCCAGACTTTTAGAAATTGTTTTTGAAGCACATTGAAATCTTTATATACGCTATTTCCATTCCTTTTACTTTGTTATTGAAGCTTTACAATGGCTCTAGATTAATTAAACTTAGTTATAGACTTGCGTTTCATTTTGTTAATACAAGTATGTGTATCCGTATAACCTTAAATCAGCTTTCGACTTTTACTTTTGACAATGGAGATTAATTTGGGATAGCCTTCCTATGTCTCTCAAAAGTATAAACATCCATTTCTACATATATTTCAATACAAACCTTGACAGATAAATATCTTAATGAGATACAAGTATGATTTTCAAATTTAAAGTGCTTATAAGACAAGGAAAGAGAAGGTCCAGCGAATGAACACATTGTGTTTGCTAGGCACATTTTAAATATTAATTTAATTATTATTTAAGTGTTTTATAGCTCTAAGACAAACAATCCTGTACTTGTACGGAGCTGAAAGCCATAGAAGCTGTTGCTCCGTCCAGTTTTAAATTAACATTTAATTTGTTATTAGTATACTATGCTAAATAAATAATAATAAATAAATTATTTGTTTACGTTTGCGAGACAAACAAATCCACAAAATTGTGGTTCATTTAAGTTCCAGTCGTATTAAATAAAGCATGTTAGGCTGTTGATTCATTCAACCCATTATATTGTTTAAAAAGCCGATTTCTACTTTCTTCAGACCTTACTGTACACTCAGAAACACACACACACAGAGAGACAGATAGAGATACACAGTCGCATATACCCAAGAAAGTATCTCAAAGATACTTCTCAGCCAGCGAACGAGCACATAAACTTTGGCCCACCTAAACGACAAGTGGCAAAGGCAACGGCAACGGCACTGGCAAATGCCAGAGAGCCAAGCACTTTGTGCCAGTTGTTGTTGCTTCGTTTTGTGCATATGGAAGTCAACTTCGCTGCCCAGTTCTCTGGTCTTGCATATCACGACAACAACAACAACAACAACAACCACCACCACTATATTCGCTTTGCTTGTTGTTGTTACTGCTGATGCTGCTGCTGCTGCTGTTGCTGCTGCTGGCGCTGTCGCAACTTCTGTGCTAATGCAACATGGCCCATTCACATGTGCCGCTTCAGTTGCCACAACGCACATGACCAACTGTCCACACACACACACACACACACACATGCACATAACGCTCTTCCCTTGGGAGCGGCAACAGTGTGCAGACAAAATGTAATGAAAAAAGAAATGTGCAACATGAAAATGGAATAAAACTAAATTTGAAAAATTAAAATATTCAACAACAGGAGGCGGGAGAGAGAAAAAAGCGAACATAACTAAATTAAATGAAATGTAGAAGTGCAGTTATGTAGCAATGTATGAGTGCTAGCCATGTGGCATGTGTATGAGTGTCTCCTCGTAATCATACCACAGTCACGGACATGCGAGTAGAAACGGAACCACAACAAATTATAGACACCGACTACAATCATGTTTTATTCTTTTGAAAGAACTATCTGAACTAACTGCCCTCGTTTTCTTTGGCACCAACTCTTCTCGTTAGTGCATTGTCTGGATTGTTCCTTCAATTCAGGTGTGAACTGAAGGACGCATGTTACATCCTTTAATGCGAATCGATGTCGAAACTGAACTTTTTCTTTCTATTTTTAGTTGAACTTTGCCAAATACTTGAATTCCAGTGTGAGGAAACGCTGCTTTCTCATCTCTAAATTGTCCGCCATTAAGCTATGTCCGAATTCTGCTTTTAGTCAGCACCATTTTGTGGTATTTTCTCTCCCTTTTGTCAGCTCATTTGGGCATAGGAGCAGAATCTCCCGAAGTAGAATCTAGGAATCTAGGATCTAGCCGAGCTCTGATGTTGATCGAACTAAGATCTTAGAAAATTAAAGTATTGTTTTACTGAGAGTGCTGTGGACAACTTTTTAAACAATGTAGAATCTCTAAGCTTTTGACTTAAATTCTAAAAAGTGCGGTTTTCTATACCATAATTATTTTTCCGACAGCAATCGCGTCAGGTCGTGTACTTCTGGGACTATCTTCGTAGCTAGTAATGCGTACTCTACTACAATCGCAAGGGGTCTTTTGAATAAAACTTTAAAAGCAAAACATTAACATGTATGTTTATTTTAAAAATATTTCATGCGGCTCTTCTTAAATTATCTTTAATTGACTTTTTCCAAGCAGCTTTGAAGCTCTAGTTGAAAATATGTGTATACAAGTATTAGTTGTTTGTAATTCACAAAACAATTGCTTATAATTAAATTGTATTTATTAAGCTGTGCTTTAATTGAATGCTTTCATGGCTTTGTACTGCGATACATAATAAATGAAGAGCTTTGAATTCAGTTTTATATTTTAATGTTTAACTCCTATTGAAAATATTTGGAAGATTATAATAATACTTGTATATTCGCTTACGCTGCTTCTTTTATGACTGGATCTCCATAATTTTTTCATGAATTTAAAATCATAAATCATAATTGCACCTTAGTAAACAAATATTTGGAGTATTTTTGAATAGTTTTCTTGCCAGCTCGCAATATTTTGCGCATCAGCTTCGTTTGCTGCTATTTGAAAGGAATTCATGAAGAGGCTAAGTTCATGCTATTGGACTTGTGCTTGAAGATGTTTAGAAAGTTAGTGCGTTGGCGAAAAACTCAAAAGTACTCATAAAGCGTTGCCTTCTAGTTTGAGAATATGCAAATACATATACATATACATACACGTACACGTACCCTCTATACATGCACACATATGTATGCATGTATGTATGTATGTATATACATATACGAGTATACAAACAAACACAAACCTTTATGCTGTGGCCTCTCCACCTGCCAACAATGTGTGCCCAATTTGTGAGGCCATTGCTGTGTGCGGCTGCTTTGTGCATTGCTCGGTTCCAAGTGCGCTTTAGTGCCTTAATAATAGCTTAACATTTGCATAGATTATATCCAAGCATATGCACATACACACACACACACATACTCCCATACATACATATACACACATATGCAAATAAAATGCTCGCATATGCAGCACTTTGATTCAATTTGGCTAAAGTTTTTATCACACAAGTGCGACAGAGGAATTGCGAGTGAGATGGGTATATAGAAGTGTTTTCCCACACACACACACACACACACACACACACACACACACACACACACACACACACACACACATACACACACACTGATACGGAAGTGCAGAGCTCGTACTAATGAGTTTCAAATGCAAAAGCTCTTGGCACTTGATGCATTGCACTTCAACGCTCAACATTCGACATAGTTTGGCGTTGATTCCAATGGGTTTTCACATTGCTATTTTCTCCTCGTTTCTGTTTTTTATTTAACGTTTTAGTGATTTTTCCTTTTTTGATACTTATATGAATTGCACGTAATGTGGCGTATCGTTGACCTAAATCGTGATTTGGTCTAAATACGTGCGATATAAGTATAAAGATATAATCAATAGTCTGTAAAATGCGCGCCCAAAAAGTGGGCACCACATTCCGCCATACAGCCATCGCAGTAAAAATGCGGGAGAAAGCCAAAGGTTTTATATTGAAATTAAAAATTTAAAGCGTTTGGTGGCGGTCATAAAATCTCCAACACGGCATTAAAGCTTAATGATTTTGATAGTTGATTAAATGATTTCTTTTACCTTTTTCTATGCAAATCATAGCTAATAGATCAGCTGTCCATCAGTCTGACTGTCCTTTTTGTAGGCGAAAGTTTTTACAACAACTAGACGCACATAGCTCTGCCTTTCATCCGTATGTATAGAAACGATTTGGTGAAAAAACGTTAACACAAATTAAATAAACATTTATGGACTATTTCTTCATACTGTACCCCAAATAAAACCTAGTTTAGGTTTAAGTTTTTGTATATCGGCGATAAAAGTAATCAGCTTAAAAAACAAGTGTACCTTTAGGTTTTATGTTATTAAGAAGTAATTTAATTTAATTTAATTTAATTTAATTTAATGATATTATTAGACAATCGCGTAAGCCCTTCAACTGTAGAAATATGAAAATTTCATTTAATCAAATGTACTCAGCATTTTTCAAGGCTTGAAGAAGCGGCCTTGGTGTGGCAAAATGCTTTGGGGGATAATACATGCAATTTAATTTTAATCTTGCGTAGGAGCCTTCTTTTTGGATAGCTGTAACATTTTCTAATGTTCTACGATGTACTTATAATATAATTCTAGATAATTTGAAAGCCTTTCATAATTTTGCTGACCCCCGAAAAATAATTTGTAGCATACTTTGTAGCGCTCCTGCGCTGCTGGAAGCCAAACTAATGAGTTGCAAATTTATGTCAAAACGTACACACACACACCCACACACACACCCACACACACACAAGTGGAAATGAAGCTTTATGGAAGACGATTTCATAATCAACTCAAGTTGTGAGCGCAGCTTGCAGCGCACGTTTTTCTATGTATATAATATAATATAATTGGCTGCGTATACGTAATATTTGCCAGTTAATGGCAACTAAGAGGCACAATAAGAAGCAGATGCAGAACCTCAGAGTGGAAATACCCTTGCGTAACTTCAACAGGTCTTAGAGGGAGTGTGCTGTGGTGGGGGAGGGGAAGGGCATGGGGTAGTGGCGCCCCAATTTAATCAGACAAAAATCAATTTAAAATAGATTTACTTTCCCATCCCTCCACTAATTGATGGCAACGCTGCTGGCAACAGCAGCGGCAACGCCCGGGAGATGGGCTAGTGGGATATTTTTGGGTTGTGTTGGGTAAATTAACAAATATTTGCCAAACTGCTGCCAGGCGGCGTGCTCGGGCGAGCGTTTTGAATGCGCCAAACTAATTAAACACTTTTGCATAATATGAAAAACAGCAGCAAAAGCACCAAAACCAAACAACAACAACAACAGCCACACAAAGGCAGCCAAGCAAGTAGGCAAGCAATCAGACAGACAAGCCAACGGAAAGACAGCAAGAAGTTAGGGTGGGTAGGACGATAAGGACTGCCACTGGAAGGGGGGAAAGGGACAAAAACGGAGACAGAGACAGCTGGGCGAGCAGACATTTAGAGGGTTAGGCATAAGTAAATTACTTGGAAACGGCATTTTGACACTTGGCTGGCAACGTTTACAGTCGCCTTTGATGGATTAAAGTTGCTCGAATGCAGTAGCAACAGCAACAGCAACAGCGCCAAGAACAGTAACAACAATAATAATAACAAGCGTGGGCAAGTAAACAAAACAAATACCATAACAAAGCCCCGCACACGCACTGGCAAACTGTGTAGGGATCGCACAAACTACAAGCAGTGGCAGGCACAGTGTGACAAGCTTGATCCCACAAAATAATATTCAAAAGTACCTCATAAGCTGTCAAGTATTTTCTTATTTGTTTTTAAATAGTCTTTGGATAACTCTTGATGTATAATAATAATTCAAGGATATAGTCAGCTCCAATTGCATAAAAACAAATACAATAATTAAGTTTCTTGTTGTGCTTTGAATAGCTCATAGTATATAGTACTAATACATATATATATTTTTGATCACCATATTGAATTACCAAAATGTTTAATAAGCCCCTCAATTAAGTATATTAGTTACTTGAGCTATTTGAGCGCTGAAGCTTAAAAAACAATATAAATTTAAAGTGATTTTTATTAACAATCAACTAAATTACAAATTTTCTATATCAGAACATTTTCTAAACTCTTTCTTCAAGACATACTCGTGCGTCTATTATTTGAAGAAATTTGTTGCTTTTTTATATATTTTTTTTTTAAGTAACACGAAAGACTTGAAGTATTTGCTAAATTTTTCCGTCTATATGTGATGTTTGTTTCTATATTAATATAAGTTTTTTAATAGAAGTTTTAAGTTTTTTTTTTTGTTTGCAAGATACAAAAGCATCTAATACTTATTACTGAAAAAAACTATCAGTCTTTCCCTATAAACATGTAACGATTTACTGCGTTTGGCATAATTAATACTTGATCATAATATTAATACTACACTACTATACTCTTAAACCACACTGGTTTAATTAAAGAATGTTGACAGTTGAAAGAAAATCTTGCATTAAGCCCTGCACATTCCATATTCAAACTGAAAGTTGGATTACTGAATTAATTCTTAACTCTAAAGAGTTTTACCAAATAAACACAATTGCAAATTAGCAATAAGTTGTTGTTTCCTAAGATACACAAACGTACTAACAATATTTTACTTCTAAATATATCTCAACATGCTGCACAATTTTATTTTTCTCAGTAGCTGGCCAAAAGTTTATGCTTATTCTCTCCTAAATATATTATTAAATTGTACATTTGTACACACTGTGCAACGGCAGCCAAGTGCCACAAATACATTCAAATTTAATTGAAATACAAATTGGCAGCTTTTGTGCTGGTTGCCGGCGTTTCAGACGGTGCTGGTAGCCAAAGGAACGCGCAAGAATTGCGCAATACGCAAAAAGCTTACACAATGAAAAGCGTGAGGGAAAAGAAAGCAATTTGAGATGAATATAAATATTTACGCAGCAGTTAAAAAGTTGAATTGAGCATGGCGCATTGATTATGAAAGGATAGCGGCAAACTAGCTGCCACTCCTGTTCCAGCTCCAGCTCCTTGGACTGCAACCACAAAGGGACAGTGAAAGCAACAGGCCCCTCACAATGGTGCAAAGAACGGAATTTAGTTTCAAAAATATACAAGTAGTAGATCACAAGCTAAAGAAACTTTGCAGACATACTATATTACTGAACATCAAATGGGACGGTTTGCAAAATGGCAAAAACACCTTTCGAACATCGAGATTTCTGTTAAGCAATACAAGAAAGCAATTAAAGAATGCTAGACTATTGAAATATTTAAAATGTTAGCAACAAAATGAAGAAACGATGCTCAATGACTTAATTTGTTTATCCATCGGTATCAAATGTTTAACAATAATGTATTCCAATATGTCATATAAAAACAATTGAGACTATTGGCTGAGTTATTTGTTTCTTGATTCCCAGCTAGATGGCAGCGAGAAGGCTACAATGATATTTCAAAATATAAGCCAAGCTATTTAAATTAATTAAATATTAAATATAATACAAAATTAGAAAAATACATTTATTTTTTAGTAATCTAGCTGATATTTGTGTATCAGTATTCTACTACCGTCAGAAAGAATGAAAGGAACACATTGTATAGCGCATTCCTCCAAATTAATAGCCAGCTAGCTTCTTCCCCCATATCGAGTAATACATAGATACCAAATTTTATAAATATGCATTGCAGCTCTATATTCATTTTATTTTTATTTATTCGCGATCGAAACGATCAGTCCAGCAGTTTTTACGAGTATTGGCTCCAGATATGTGATTCGTATGAGAAACGTAGATGACCCCTTCTGATTGATTTAAAATTAGTGAATAACATAGATTTTTTTATTGGGAGACAGCTGAGCTTTTAATTAAATTAAGTTGTTGGTACTTAAGTACGGACAACAAATTATAAAAAAAATGCTCAGTTGCAAGCGGTCTTAAGCTTTTGTTTAATTTCTTCTGCCCATCTCTTAAAATTCTCACAGCTCCATGTTGATAACAAAAACGCAGAGAAGTGAACGTTTCTCAAATTTCGGAAAGAAAAAAACATAACATATACACAAAAACTGAGATGAGATGAGTAATGAGTTAAGAATGTGTAATCCATTCATAAAAATAAAATAAATACGTTTTAAAAGTAAATAAGCATTCGGGAACATTCAATATTTTTCAAATAAAAGCTGATAATTAACTTTAATCTGAGTTTTAAAGTTTGTTAAAATTTGTACTCAATCGGTGCAGAACATTTCAACTCTATACATTACAGATAATCGAAGCTTGAATATTTATATTTAAAAGAATTTTTATACACATATAAGTAGAAGAACATATATGGATAGAAGATAATCCCCTTCGTTTTGCTTGACTTTGTTTAAATTTCTTTTGTTATTTTATTCTGTCACGCGGAAATTATAGACCCTGAAAGGAAGAATTCAAAATATTGCCATTACCATTATCACAAATACGCAGAAATGACATTTTACACTAATGAGGTTAAATGTCAATTAAGGACTTTTGGTTTGCAAATACATACACTCGATTGGAAAGTTGGTTGTTGCAAAACAAACTTAATTAATTATTTAAAACTTGTTGAGCTTTAATTAAGTCCAATTGTTACTCTGATATGAAATTGTGCAATGTGAACCGCAATATAAGGCTTTGATTTGAGTAAATAGCAGCAAGGCTGCTCAAACAAAATATTGAGCCCACATTACACACAACGGGACTTAAGCTAAGCTGTATTCTTAAATACTTTTAAGCTGCTAAGAGCTGATTGAATGAGTCTAAAACACATTCAGACTTTATGAAATCCCCAGAAAAACCGTATTCGGAAACTTATTAACAACTCGCATTAACTATGTAACGAAAATCCATATAAAGCCGCATCTGAAACCAATTAAAGTCCCATTTTCAACGAACACTGTGCGTTCAAAACAAACTGAATGGCGAGCAAAAACAATGAAAGCTGCACAATTTTCCATTTCTGGAAACTTATTGGCATGTATTTTCTTATTGAAACTCAACAACTTGCAAGAAATGGCTTTTCTCTTCTGCTGCTACCTCTTCTGTCTAACTCTTTTCCTACATTTCTCCCTTTCTTTTGTGGGGATGGGGGTGAGGGGGCCAGCGCAAATATCAGTAAAGTGAATTGGACAATTGGTGGAAAATCCTTTATCACACACCCTAAGCTGCCTGAGAACATTCGGCAAATGGAAATGGCTGTCATATATTTAGAGCACACCCGTACACAGACACATACACATACACGCTCCTCACCGCCTTAGTCCCAGTGCACAAAAACTCAATCGCTTCGATTTCTAAGCATAGCAAATTCGAAGAAATTTTTTTTAGCTGTGCTTGCTTCAACAAACATTTGAAGCAGCTACCCAGCCCCCAGGGCCCCAATCTCCACACATTCACACCCGCCGGCGATGTGCAACATGTGTATGTAAGTGCAGGGAAATCCATGAAAAGTTTCCTTTAATAAAGCCACACGAAGCGGAAATGAGCATGTAATGTAAGCGGAAATGCGTTCAATGACGCCATTTCTTTTTCTGCCCCTCGCCAAAAAATTTTATTAAGCCACTTACAAGGCTCGCCGTTAGACTACGCTTGCAGAAGCACACCAGCACTCGCAAAATTTTCTATTGGCCCTAACAAAATGAGCTTAAAATACAATAAGTCCTTAAACTCTAAATGGAAATGGAAATGATATTTTCATCAGAAATATTTGTTAAAAACTTGTATATTTTATTTAAATTTGTAGTCTTAGATGCAAAATTCAAAAATTATGACCCAACACTTAAAACTACCGCGGAGATAAGCCCATAAAGTCCCAATATTATAATTTTCCACCTACTCTGTTTTTATAAGCACTATGTTTTTCTCTAAAGCATTTTATTTTGCCGTTATTCCATTAATTGTGAAATGATATGATGATGCTATTTTTAATTGTCAAGGCTCTCTCTTTGCTATTACTCCTTTTAGAGGCCCATGTTTTCATTATTCCGCGTTGATTCATTTATGTCTTATGGAATTCGAATTTTTTCTCATTAAGTATTTCAATTCTGTGAAGCTAGCAAAGTAAACTTTTTTTAAAATACATGGATATTTGGTAGATTTTCGTCCATTGCAACAACATTCTTTTAACCATGATGAGTGTTGCAACAATCAAGAGTTGCAACCGAATTTTATCAGCTTTTATGTAAAGCGAACGAATATATAATATATTTGCAATTGTATAGTCTGTACACAGTTTAATTTTGGCTTCAAAAAAAATAAAATATATATAATTAGCTTACTTTCCACAGCTAGTTATTATCAGTATATACATTTTGTAGAAAAGGGAGTTCTTTAAAAGCAAGTGACGGCCTTTTAGGTCCACAATTGATGAAACTTAAATATCAGAGAGCAAATCTATTTTTCTGAGTGAAAGTTTGCAGTACGTATATTGGCCTCGTCAATGATGGTGTGTGGTGAGTGGTGATGGGCGGAGTTGTGGGAGAATATGGGGCAGCGCCGGGAGGGGTCGAATGCGCGAGCGTGCATTGCTTTTCCTTGGCTTATTTTTTATACCCTAGAGCAAGAGTAAAGTGTTAAATTGTGTTGCGCTCGCGCGCTCGTAAAGAATGACAAAATGTCTGAAATGCTTGCATGTGTGTGTGTGTGTGTACGTATGTAATGGCATGAGTATGCATCTGTTTGCGTGTGTGTGTGTGACTGTATGAGCACCATAAGCAAAGACAGAAAACTGGCTGTGGCAAATGGTAGGCAAGCAGTTGCAGGCAAGCGTTGCACTCTGGGGACTGTGGCGTACAGACGAACAAACAGTCTGGCAGTCACGCAGTCAGACAGTCAGACAGTCAGACAGTCGCATCGGCGGTCAGACATGGACTACACAAACATACACATGCACATACACATAGAAACACATACATTTGTGCGAGCTGTGGCCCATACATCATTGGTTATTTATTGGTTTCCACTAAATAAATCGAAGCGAAATTGGCAACGACGCAAAATGGCCATCATTGGCCTTTTGGTCTGCCGCACCACACTCATATATGTACACACAGATATGCACATAGCCACACACTTAGAAACAAACTCACTCGCAACTGCACACGAAATAAGTCAAAATTTATTAAGACAAGACTGGATAGACAGGCACGCTAGCTAAGCTCCAGAAATCAACAAACTTTAGCCTAAATAAAAGCGTCTGTTTCTTTTTCTTTTCTTATTTTTGGTTTGGTGGTCGGGGCTAAGCGTGACGAAGAAGAAAAAGACGAAAAGAAAAGTTGTGAAGTTCGACTCATGTTTAAGTTTATTATTTATTCAGCCAAGTTTTCACTTTTTTTTCGCCATCCACCCACTCCGCCAGCCGGCGGCACAAATCTGGGTCCATTGATTTGCCATGGCAGGAGTTGTCTCATTAGTTTTTGCCCAGTCACTTTTCGTGTAATTCGCTTGATTAGCCGTCGATGTCAGGGAGGGCGTCCCCAAAAGCATTTCATGCTGATTATTATTAGCGTAAAACAAGTAGCCATGCGACCGACGAAGGTCGGGGCGCTGGCAGCAGTTGACTTGTCAGTGTCACATAGAACTCACATAAAAGGTGACTTGGTCAACTTTTCCATTGATTGCGAGTCTTTGGGACTTCCACAGCAGCTCGGGCAACATTTTTTCTGTGTGAGTTACTTTTCTGGCATAAGGGAATTGAACAGGGCACATAAAACATTCCTTTGCTTTTGCCTCTCTGCACATTAAAGTGACTTTGACAAATGTGTTGCCTACTTTTGAGCGCACGCACGCAAGCCTTAAGTTGCACTTTAATTGGTAATCTAAATAACAAACTACGGTCCAAAAAGTCGAAAGAAGTATAAATGTATAAAGGGAAATGATACAAATTGTTTTATACTTGATCATATTATTGGAAGCTCTTTTATCATTTGTAGACAAATTCGATTAAATTCAAAATATAACAATACATTGATACTAAAAAAATAAAATCAATAGTTTTGTACCTAAATATGTTCTAAGAATGAGTGTCAAAAGTTAAGTATCTATGAATATATCAGCATCTTCAATTTTGTGTATATATTCATTCTTTTTATTTTTTATCAATCTTTATACCCCCCATTGATTTATTTATTTTTTTTATTTTTTTATTTTAATTATATATTTTTTATTATGTTCCTATCTACTCTTTATCCAGTTATTTTTATATCTATCTATCCATCTATCTATCTATCTATCTATCTATCTATCTATCTATCTATCTATCTATCTATCTATCTATCTATCTATCTATCTATCTATCTATCTATCTATCTATCTATCTATCTAACTATCTATATATCTATCTATTTATCTATATTTCTATCCATTATATATCTATCTTTCCACCTCTGCATCTGTTACTTCATATTGTATGTCATTTATGTGTTTCGTCCTACCTGTATAGCTACCCACCCATAGCTTCTATCTATTATTTTTCACAGCGTGTATGTGTACCATAAAACATGCCATACCATCGCAAACAAAACGGCATCCGAAATAAATTTCCTGCCACGAACAAAAAAAAACAATGGCAATGAGAGGCGTTCAAGTCGACTGATAGGAACAAAGGCATACCAAACGCAAAACAGTTAAAAAATAAAACGAAAGCGAAAGAGGAAAGTAGAAAGTAGAAAGAAGTAGAGCATAAACAAAGGTGCGGGCTGCTAAACGCGCTCGTAAAGCTTTCAATTAAAATTAATAAAAATTTACGCGAATTAAATAAACACGACCAACGGACAGCGACGACCGCAGCGAGCAGGCAAGCCATTTCTGTTTTGCTGTTCCTCTTGCACTTGTTTTTGTTTTTGTTGTTGGCACTGTCGTTATCCTTGTTGTTGGTGTTGTTGTTTGGTTAGACGCCCAGAAAGCAAAATTGGATGGTAAGGTGGAAATAAAGCAAATGGAAATGTGTAATACGCGTCGTTTTTCGACTGAAATTCACGCTTACATGCATATACAATCGCAGCAACAGCAACAACAACAACAACAACAATGACCGTGGCAGCAGCATAAATGGCAGGTGAAACAGCAACAACAACAACAACAGCAACACGCGTGAAAAGCTTGCGCAACTCATAGCGCACACCTTGTTTAAATGGCCAATAGTTTGCTAGATATACGAGTATCGTCTGTATGTATTTATGTTTGTGTGTGTGAGTGTGTGGGTGAGTGTGTGGGTGAGTGTGTGGGTGAATGTGTGCATGCTGTTAGTGTCAGCATTATCTGTGCGCTTGTGTGTGTGTGTGTCTGTGTGTGTAGCCCATTAACATGCGCAGCGTTGCATACGCCATGGCGCTCGCGCTACTGGATTAAACAAATTGAATTGTTCAGTTGAACATGGGCCAGTCGTTAAACAACAGACGGTGTGTTCTCCCACACATGCACACTCTCACACACACTCCCACACACATACACACACACAGTCTCACATACACAGTTTTAGATACAGACACATAAACGCAAAGCCAACTTGAGCCAGGCAATCTAGAGAGCAATTGAGAGGTCTATACCGGGGAGGGACAAAGGAACAGTAGAAGCGATGGCGCCGCATAAGCAGCAGGCGACAAAAAAGGCAAAATAAAACGACAAGGACGTCGGCAAATAAGCGACTAAGACGACGAATTTTTAAGCTTAGCTTGTGGACTTCTAGGCATTAGTCTGCCTAGACTGGCTTGGCATTACCCATCTCATCTACAACGGACAGCATGACACAATGTGCTATTCGGCATATACGACTGGCCAGCTCAGTTATCGGCTGCAACTTTTCAACAGTCTCTCTTTTGCAGAAACTCCTGGTAGCTGGACCGTGAGATATTATATTATCATTTACATTGTAACGCTTTTCAACTTTTTGTTGAAATGTTTCATTTTTTAATTCAAATTGTAATTCACGCCATACGCAGGATGGAAAGTATGAAGCCTGCTAAGGCAGTTCTATATTTCTAATGCTCCTTTGGTTTATACATAGCTTACACATTTTTTTCGTAAAAAGACTGTGTCAGGTGTAGAATGTGCGTACACAGTATTTCAAAATCTATAAGGGAGTGTATTTATTTGAATATTTATTTGAATAAGAATTAATATCGAAAAATTCAATAATTCAAATAAGATTTGTTGGTATAAAGTTCATATAAATAAGTTTGTAACTTACTGTTAGGATTGCATCTAATACGAATTTTTGTTAGTCTTGATCTCATGCTTCGACTTTGATTTGCTTCGAAATTTAACAAGATATATTTTTTTTAACATCACCTTAGTCGTTTCATGATTAATAACTAGTTGTTTCAGGCTTCTGTTCTTTAGTTTGTTAGCCATTACTACAAAATCTTATCATCCAACATCAAGGTTAAATACAATAATACAAAAACAAAATATATAAAAATAAATAGAATTCGCTCTTTCTTTCTAAAGCTGACACTGATCAGCCGATAAACTGATTTCCATATCATTCCTCAAATGCATACTCTGCATTGCTTCGCCATATCGATTGCTTTATTAGGCATTCATATTGCGACGTATACTTAATATTTTCCGAGCCTATTTAATGTGTTGCTATTAAAGCTGTTTCGCATTTTGATTCTCAACACACACGCATAGAACACGGGCACGCACACGGGCCAGCATGTCACGTGAAGCCGATCTTATGGGCCACCCATTTCGCATTTGATGATGTTTTACACGGAGCCACAACAAGATACATTTGTATTTTATATTGATTTTTAATACACGCTGTTGGCAACTGTTTTTTGTTTTCGTTTTCTTATTTTTTCCATGACCAGCACAACTACATACTTTGAACTTTAAGCAGAAGCTGCCCTTAAGCGCGCAATCGCTTTCTTTGAGTGTGTGCGCATTTTAATGCTTGTAAAAACAGCGGAATAAACAAACAAACAGACATGTCACACTCACACTCACACACACACACACACACACATACACAGCAGAACAACATTCAGTCCAGGACTGACTCTGTCTGCCAATCTCGCATAGTCGTCCACAACGGCATCATCCTTGGCATTCAGCCATTTGCGTATATATATATTTATATACTTATGTGTGAGTGTGTGTGCAAGTCTCTTTAACGTGATAGCTTAATGCCATACGCATACTTTTCACATACACACACACACACCCACACACACACGCAAATATACAGTCAGCGAAATTGAGTTTCAAGATTGGAAAAGTCAAATAACTGGAAGAATAAGAACTTCAGGCATTGCTTCACGCTCTCATTGTTTTTCTTCCTTTATTTCCTTCTGTATTCATAAGCTCCACATTGCCTTTTGCTTCCTTTTTTTTGACATAATTAGCAGTCATCTTAGCTGCCTTCTAATCATTAATATACCCATCTGATTTGTTTACCAAGATTCGTTTATTTTCATTAATAATCAGTATCTTGCCATTCGCGCTTATTTTTATGAAAGTAGCTGTGTGCTCCTTTATTAGACTCTGCTGTTAATTGCATATTGTAGGAAAAGATTCCGAATCGAATCCATAGCATCACACAATTAAATCAATTACTTTTGTTTATGGAGCTCCACGCAGGTGTTCATCTTTTCTGAGCTATTTTGCCAATAATTTTTTACATTTCGATGTGAACATTTCTTTGAAAGTATTCTTACTTTGTTTTTAACCTTACACTTTTTAATTTATTTAAGGCAAGAGTGTCTAATACATTCTGTATGTCAGAAGGGAGCCTCATAACGTAAAAAGGAGAATTCAGTGTTTTCCTACCAAGGATCGAGAATCTGGGAATCGGAAAAATCTGGAATAGCTGCCATCCCTATCATTACCGAATTCTTATTTTTTAAATATCTTTTCGTTCTGGTTATCTACAGAGCGGGAAATCTCAACCACACCTGCCAACCCTTTCCAAGTCTGATTGTTCCTTCCAATACTAATACCAAGAGGCCCCAATAACTGATTTGCTAAGCCCCGCATTCCTGTATCCAAAATTGAACGACCACTGATCTCTTCTTTTTATTAATCACAGTTTATGTTTGAAAAACAACTTTCTACCGTTTGGCTTCGAAGCAGTTGACTAATTTATAGCTAGTTAAAGAGAGTTTATGATGATGTCTATTTAAAGGACTTACCAATAGTCTAATATACTCTTTTTTTAATTCGTTGGTGGCTTAAATAATTGCAAATTGCAACAATTTTTTCAATTGTTTTTACTGCATATTTTATAAATCATATTTATAAGGTGTACGACTTATACGAACATTTTAATAAGTATTAGCAGGAACTTCACAAAATTCGTCACCACAAGATGCACTCAACATAAAGATATTCCCAAATATAGCTTAGTTTCCTAAGATCATTCTGAAACCTTTGCATCATGAATTTTCATGGATTTTCCCTAGAACAAATTACTTAGCATTTGAGGTTCTATATCAGCGAAAAAAGTACCCAAAAGTTGTGCATGAGTCGGATTTTCGATGCCTTTAGAAAAATGAACTAAATTTAAATGCATTTAAGTACATACGTACATATGATCTCTTTAATATTATTTATAATATTTATATAATATTCGATTTAGCCGACTTAAGAGAGAGATTTGCCTAAAGGCTCTTCAAAAAATATTCTCATAATTGGATATTTGGGCGCAGCATCGAGCTATACACTGAGCTGCAATGCCTTTTTCGCTGAGTGTACAACAAGGCGTATACGTTATTCCCATTCTACACACAGACACATATGTACAACAGCGTACATTTATCTTACAATGCCCACGTACTAGATATATCTATGCATTTGTATTTTGTAGGTACTTACGATTCGAAAACGCGCTCAACGGCCGCGTCAGCAGCGTCAACATCAGCAGCAGCATCAGTGGCAGCATCTGCGCCGACGATGGAGTCTGTTTTTGTTGCTGTCGTGACTGTGATTGCTGCTGCTGCTGCTGCTGCTGCTGCTGGTCCTGCTCCTGCTGCCACTTCTTCTTCCTTGCAATGCTAACATGATGGCAAATTTGTTGTAGTTGTTGCTGCTTTTGTCGCTGTTGCTGTTGCTGCTGCTGCTGCTGCTGTAATTGTTGTAGCTGCCGCTTTCCATTCAAATGCAGCAACATTTTGCAGGCCGTTGCAAAATGCTGATTTCCGAGTATTTGATGATTTGAATCAACGAGCTGGCAATTCACAATGCTTTTGTTCGTATTAGCACGAATTGTTATTGTAATTGTTATTGTAATTGTAGCTGTTGTTGTTGTTGTTGTTGTTGTTGCTGTTTTTGGCGCTGCTTCTGCTTCCGTCAACTATTGAAACATTTTGAACGATGTTTAAGTAAAATGAAATCATCAGTAACGTGCGCACTCAAAAGTCTAAACAACAAAGCGACATCTGAAGGGAGGAATTCCGACACGGGGGGAATTTGTATTGAAAACTAAGCTAGTAGTATGTATGTGTGTTTTTAGCTAAAAGTCGAATGAAATATTCAACAATTTTAATTGATTTGAAATGAAAATATGCTGCCTTTTCATTTTGCACATGTCATACATAAATATCATAATAAATAGGTACTTTGCATTGCGTTGCTGTTATTGCTGTTGCTGTTGTTGTTGGTGTTGATGTTGCTGTTCTTGCTGTTATCCTTTTTGCAAATCATCAAAGTTTTATTGCCCGTTGCGCCGTCGCAAATGTCCCCAAGGGGCGAATCGGCGGTGTTGCATGAAAAAAGTACACACAACACGATAATATTTTGTGTAGCACGCTTTTTGGGGGCACGGCTACGTGCCACCGGCAACTCGACAACATGATATTTTCCACTTGGCACGCACACGACTTTCATTTTGGGTTCACCATCGAACGACGAGCACATGGCAGTATCTTTTAACTTATTTGAAAAGTTTTCAACGTGCCATCGTCTCTTTGGCCAAGTCATTTTTATGGCTCTTTGCAAGCAACTGAAACTGCCACAGCCAATGCAAGTGGAAGTGCAAGTGGAAGTGCAAGTGGAAGTGCAAGTACAAGTACAAGAGCTCTGCATTAACAGCTGCCCAAACGATGTCAGTCAGCGCAACTTTTCCTACTGATGGATGGATAAACTGCAGCCGCACACAGCCATGCTGAGAATGGAAGGCTGCACGGGGAAAGATGTCGATCTATAATGGGTTTCAATCAAATGACATGCAAGCAATATATTTTAATCTTCTTTTCAAGACTCAATCACTCACTTCGACTGCAGTTCAGTATAAATGGGGCGTGTAAGTTCCTACAAGCCGAATCTGAATCTGTTATGAATAGTAACCGAGGTCTACAAGGAATCAATCAAAGCCTCAAATCTGTATAAACACTATTGAATGGTGAAATGATGCTAAGAATTGCGTCACTTTGCCAATCAAAGCTAAGAGCTTAAATTAAAAATGCTTTAAAAACAAATCATAAAACACAGCTATTATTTTTGCGTAGCTGTATGAAAAGAAATGCTGATGCTGATGCACAATGAGAATGCTGCGAAGTGGAAGACAGCTTTGACAGTCAATCGAAACTTCAAAAGTCCAAATTGCGAACAATGAGAAATTAAACAATTGCCTGGCGTACCAAGTGCAAGGACAACAAAGTTCCAAAGAAAATAATTCGATGAAAGCGAAATGTGAATAAAGTGGCTTTTGTGGCAAGTGCAAAACGGACAAATCTCATGAAATACTTGTAATTAACTCTTAAATCATTTATTTAATTGAATGTACAAAACTCCTAACTCAATAAAGTTCAATTAATATTTTGATTCATTATTGCTTATGATAGAAAGAATATTATAATAAGCTCAGTATCCCCAATTAGTACCCCAAGCCGATTACTTAAATATATAAAAAAAAAAATAAAAATTAAATTATCCCCACGTCTGGGCCCTACAGTTCGTCTTTACTTTTGTTATCATAAATCAAATTTCATTTTTTTTAATTTTTATATAAGTACTGTCATATATGTATTTAAAACAAGGGCATCTGTTTGTCTATTTAAGCTATCGTGATTCTCTTTTCAACATCAAGTAATCCGTTGCTTCTGAAATGTTCGATTCAGTCACCGTTTAGTTACTCCCCTCTATAATTTATATCCCTCTCCAGCTTTCTTATTAATAAGTCCATTAGTTTTGTATAAATATTTAATATCCAATTATATTAAGTTATATCCTTAAATGTCTTTCATTTCATAGCTGCGTCATTGCATAAATGCTTGGTTATGCGACTATTTAAGTGCATTATTTGCTTCAAATTTGAAGTCTAGCCTAGGCATTTTGTGAATTTCCATTACACCGAATTAGTTTAATATTTTTCCCCACGAAACTATAAGTATGCATATTTCCTTACGCTCCTCCACTTTCAATTCAATTCCGTTTGCTTAGGCTGCATTTTTGAGCCTGAACTCAAAAATGGGCTAATTATCTACAAATAATGAATGCCAGCATTGGTTTTGCATGATTTTATGAGAGACTTGTGAGTTTCCTGCTCCTGGTAGATATGTAAATATGAATTGCAGTTTTCTATATCTCCTTCGATGATTTCGCTTAGTCGGGCTTTTTGTGTGCAATGCAATGAACCATTTTTGTTTTTTTTTTTTTCAATGAATCTCTCCGTTAATTTGCCACAATGGAGACTCGGTTAATTTATGAATCTAGCACATTGCAGCTTTAGTACCTTATATTCCCCTAAGTGCGCCCATTGTCAGCCCCAGATGTTGTGCTAGTCGTTCCCACAAACACCAACGCTCCCTTCTTGCCATTCTTGTCTCACACTTTTGCCAACTTGCGCCGTCGCTTCAATCCATGCGCAAGTTACAATTGCCGCAGCAGTGTATGCCAACGAAAAGAGTTTTGTCTGCAAAACAAATGCCCTAGTCTTGACACCCCTGCACCAGTCCTCTCCTCCTCCTCCTCCCCCTCCCCCACCCCCCTGCATCAGGAGTCCGAGACCGCGCCGGCTGCCTGTCGTGTTTGGCTGCCTTGAGGCGAAATTGAAAGCAAATTAAAATACACTTTTAAACGCTTTATACCAAGTTGGTCTGGCGCGCCAGCACAGAAACAAAAAACAGAAAACCAAAAAACAACAAAAACAGAATTAAACAAATTCACACACACACAAACACACACACGAAAAAAATGAAATACTTCACAAAGTACTTAAATTTTTTGAAACTTAGCAACTTTTTCTCTTTGTTTTGCGGCAACAAGCCAACAAAATGTGAATACAATTTCCATGAGTTTTATTTGTTTTTTTTTTTTTTTGTTTTGTCTATTATTGCACTTAAGTGAGAGGATTTTGTTTGTAAATGCCATTTCATTGAATGGTGGTAATGTGCAGAGACAAGAGACACAATTTTAAATTCAAATTGAAATACATATTTTTAAGGATAGGAGAAGTGAAAAAATCCGTTGCCTGCTTTTGAACGCGCATTTGATAATTTTGGCAGATTGCGCGTATAATTCATTTGAATTTGACACAATTGAGTCGTTTTATGTTTGCCACAAATGACACACACGCACACACACAGTTAAATTTAGGTATTTAAATTGCCATGCACGGCACAATTTTATGGCCAAACACATGAATTTGATTATGTGTGCCACCGACTTTAGGTGGCATTCACGCTGGGTGCCTGGCTGGCTGGCTGGCTGGCTGGCTGGCCATAAAAAAAAAGTAGCACCAGAAATAAAGCAGCAGCAACATCAAGAGCAACAACCACAATGACAAATAACATGGTCAGAAATCAACAATCTGCAAGCTGCGAAGGTGGAATTTCCGAGCAACCAACCCATCGACCGACAATGCCAGCGACACGGAAATGCAACACTTTCCGTTTCCTCCTTTTTTTCTTTTTGTTGTTTCCTTCTTCTTCCTTCTGCTTTTTCAATTTCTGTTACAATTTTGTTTTGCACGACAGCGGCAAAAAAAAGAAGAACCACTTGCACAAACAAACAAACCAAACTGCCAAAAAACAAACAAAAAAAAAACAGCAAAAAACAGACGTTGTTGGTAGTAGAAAGAGGCGAAAAGTTTGGAGAAGAAAGCACAGCGGATTTGTAATAACAAAGTAAACAACGCGCGCGTTTCTCAGTGCTCTTTACCGTTAGCCTGCTTTCTGATTTTTTTTATTATTATTATTTTTTGTTTTTGCGCGCGCTTTTCACGACGTCGCGTCGCCGACTTTGTGACAAGAACAGCAACAACAGCTGCTCAGTTCAGCTCTAGAAACTGTGAACTGTGTGTGTAGAGTATTCAGAGTGACCCGAAATCGCGGACTTTCGAGAGTTGCGCGCCCTACGCCTGACGAACGTAGAATGCTGACAGCACCGCATGCGGCATCGCCATTTATATAGCATCAGGCTGGCGTCCTTATTGCCTTCGGCTCGCCTCCATCGCCGCTCGGGGTTCGGCACGAGCGCCGAGGCGTTCGGCTGGCGACCGGCAAATGGCAACTGGCAACTGGCAACTGGAAACTGGCGACGTTCCTTTTTGACTAGGCAACGACGCTTATGCCCAAATTAGTTGCCAGTGAGTGTGGCGCTTAGCATATGTCACACACTACACTGTGTCTGTATGGATGGGTGGGTGTGTGTATGTGTGTGTGTGTGTGTGTGTGTGTGTGTATAGTTAAGTGTTGCTGTATCGGTGTGCAGTCGACATGTTTGCATATTTGCTTTATGAATGTGTTTACCAGCAAACTTTTACACAATGGCCAGCCGACTGCGACTGCGACTGCGACTGTCGACTGTCGACTAAGGACTGCCGCCGTCTGAGGACAGTCGACTGAGTGCGAAAGTGCCAACACTCGCATTAATGACAACAATACAACACCAGCAGTAACAGCAACATCAACAACAACAACTACTATTGTAAATCTACTGCAGCTTACTTGGCTTTGGTCCGCCTGCCCGCCTCCCTGTCGCCTCCCTGCCCGTCTGCCCGCCTGCCCGCTTGCCTGTCTGTCCATCTGTTTGGCTGTTTCATACGCATAATTACCATTATTTTGGCAATTACGAAGTTTAATTGAAGTTCAAGCTGTTCGCTTTTGTCACTGCACACATTGCGTATACTTAATCAGATGACAATGCATTATTACACATGTACATACATTAATGCATTTATATTGTATTGTATTGTATTGTATTGTATTGCAAGCATGCATATGACTGTTGTATGACAGGCCATATCGAACTATGCCCATAAGTTTATGCCACATGCTCCAAAATAAATATAAATAAATAAATAGAATAGAGAGCAACAATATCGAAAGTTCAGAAATATACAGAAGAAAAGAAAAAGTTTGTATATACATGTGTAAAGATATAAACAGCATTCCCAGCACTTTTTGAAATTAATGTTTGTCCTCTAGCCGCGAAGAACAGCAACTATATTTTACAAAATGGTATAGTTAAAGGATGCCTACGAAAGATGAAGCAGCTATCATTCAGTTAGGTAGCTTAAGAAATACAGACAAATCTGTTTCACCATACCGATACAATAATTAAAACCAATATACTTGTATCTGAAAGAGAAACTCAGACTGTCATTGAAAAAGAAAATCTCGTCTTCAAATAAGGAAATTATGAGATACATTTGTTCTTATATTGTTGTATATTCTTTCGACTATTCGAGTAGGTGGGGATAATACAAATGATGATGGTCTATTGTTATACATGTAACTGTTGCCTGCAAATCAAATTTAATTTATAGGTCTATTTAAATACTTATTTTTATTACCCCTTTGTTTTGTCTGGAACTACGATATAATTATAATTTTTATAATTTTTAGAACTTCACTAAAACGATCGTGTTTGAAACAGAAACAGAATTGGCCAGCAAACAAAGTACATCTTGAATTTTGATGCTGCTGCGTAATATTTGTAATTGAAAAGTAATTGCCATAATAAGGCTGAAGGCAACTTACAAATTAAACCAATTCACTACACCTTGAATGTGATTTAAATAGTAGGCTCGTGAAAATATTGGCAGGGTGAGTGCTAATTTTAACGCATGTACAACTCTTCTTTCGGGTGACCAACAATGGAAAGGAACACCATAATTCGTTAACAGTTCCACAACAGCTGCATTTAGAAATATAACTCAGCAACGACATTTGCATATGTTTTTATTTTCAAAGTGGTCTTCATATATTTGGGCAAACAAGACGTACTATATTGCTGAATAGCTAAATAATAGTAAAAATGTTGAATATTGAATATTGATCGACACGGCGCTTAACTCTTCAGTTTGAAGGTTCAATGAGCGGCGGTCTGGGGATCGGCGGATTAAAGCGAGTGTTTGTTTCCCTTTCATTGCAGCATAGTGAGTATTTATTTCAAAATTTTGTTTATTGGATTTTTCGAGATGGCATATCAAGTTTCCATCTCAAATACGATATATCTTTCATTTTTGAAATTGTAAGCTGAACTGGTCACCCGATTCATATGCCACTCATCCGGAAATGCCTTCCCATTGCAGGTAGTGCGAACGTAAAAAATGCAGCGCAAATGGCATTGGAGTTGAATGCGTAAATTATTCAAATAGCTATGCATTACAAAATGTTCGGTGCATCGTGAATTTGTTGTGCACGGTACAGCGAGTAATACGAGCCTGATTAACCTAAATGATGATTAAGTGAGCCATAAATGAAGTGAATATGTGCTCATTTACATATATCATGTATGATAGAATTTAATTTCAAAATATTGGAATTTTTATTTTTCAGAAATGTACATGCATACATACAATAATGTATGTACATTTCTGAAAAATAAAAATTCCAATATTTTGAAATTAAATTCTGAAATTTCTGAAAAATAAAATAAAAATATTGTGGGCGCCCTCCTCTGCGATTCTCTCTGAAATTTCTACAACTTAAATAATAAATTTGTGGAATCAAATTGAGCAATTTCTGAAAAATAAAATAAAAATATTGTGGGTGCCCTCCTCTGTGATTCTCATACCAAGTAACTAAGCGCACGCAAATCGAGAATTAAATGCTGAAATTTCTGAAGAATTAAATAATAAATTTATGGATGTAAAATGGGAAATTTCTGATAAATTAAATAAAAATACTGTGAACGCCCTTCTCTGCAATTATCATACCTAAGCGCTGACAAATCGATAAAAAAATTGCAAAGTTTCTAAAAAATTAAATAATAAATTTGTGCATTTAAATTGTGAAATTTCTGATAAATTAAAGTGTTGTGTCCAAGTTTCAGGTTCCTAGCTGTCACCGTTCGAGCTGTGCGTTGATTGCCAATCAGTCAGTGAGTCAGTCAGTCAGGACAAACTATTTTATATATACAAGTATAGAGATTACATGCACCCGCAAATATGTGTGTGGTATGTAGTGGGGCTTTTATTCAACAACACATATCATATAACCATGCATAATCATTATACATATTTGCATAATTTAGCCGACTGAGGGTAAACTTTTCTTTAAATACCGGCTCGTGAACTTTAAATTTAATTAAAACATTGCGCGCCCACCAAGTTGTTAACTTGGCGACGACAACACAACAACTTTTCAGCTTTTAAAACGTACTTGTATTGTATGGAGCAGCAATAAAAAGGGAAAAAGATGACGATGGCAAGTAGGTCGCGCGCACTTAGGTAGGCAACTATCCCGGCAATGCTGTATTTATGCTGCTGTTTAAGAAAAAAAAACAAAACTGTAATACAATTTACAATGTTATTTAATTATTTAGTCGGCCTAATCAGTCCTGCACCATCAATATAGAACCATAGTTAAATATTTTATTTGCCCGGCTAATAGTTTTCTTCTTCTCATCATCTCTAGACCCCATTCCAAGCAAATTACAAATTCTCTTTTCCACCAAATCTGATCACTCGTTGTATTTTTATAAAAATTGCATCCAAACCTAATGTGCTGTTTACTTTTGTACGAATTTTTTATTCAAAAGAATGCTTTTGTTTTTATTTGTATTCATAATATCAATATCTACTTGTATTCTTCATTATTCAAGTACATTTATTATATAGAAAACTAACAGAAATATTTAAGGAAAATAAAGAGAAATGCTTGAATGAGCAAATCGGCGACTGTCTTCTTTTCAGTCGGGCTGGAGCCTGTCCAGTCTATGACGGTTCATCACCGGCCGGTTATTGTATGGCAGTTGATTTAAATCTCTATGAAAAAAATTAAAAAATAGTTTGTTAAAAAAATAACATGATTACTTTTGCCTGAAATTTACGAACTTTTTCCACACTAAATCGACACACATTGCTAGCAAATAGAACGCAGAGAGCATTACAGATCTTTTATTGCAGTGGAATTTTTTACTCTTGTCCTCAATATTTTGTAATAATATCATAAATCATATAAATGAATACAATTAATTACAATATAAGGGCAGGTAAGTAGGATTGACAAATTTCTGATCCGATGAATTAATAAACACGATCAGAAACAAGTTCTAGGCATTATAGTAATGGAGACAAAGCATAAAGTAATTGAATTATGTAACTAATTAATTCTCAAATTAACTTCATAGATTTTTATTTCAATTATAAAAGACGTAATAAATTATACAACGAAGCAGAGGGAAGTACAAAAATTCGTAAATTCTTAGCTTACGACATATAGAATATATAGTATGTTAGATTAGGTTGAAATGGTTGGTTCACGCAAATACACTTAGGCCTGGAGATGATTATTGTTATGAACTCCCTGTTTAATATATCTGTGAACTTATTTAGGCAGGATCGCCTTAAAGCAATGAGCCCGAGCAGGTTAAGTGCTGGAGAGTAGCAAAGAAGGTGCTCTACGTTGACCTCCTCTCCTCGTCCCTGCGTTTCATGGGAGGCCTGCGTGCCTACCTACTTTCATTTTGGTTGAGGGAATGTTGTGGTTCAATGTTCAGAGGCGACCAGGTCAGCCTTTGTCGATTTGTGGTTTCTCAGGATACCCTTCGATCCCTTAAATATATGAGTTACTGAAACAGGCACGTTTATTCGTGGCCTTTAACAAAGCTGGTCAGAGTCCTACAAGAAGCAAACTACTACTAAGTAAGCTGCATTTTAGCTAATCACTGTGAAGACTGTTAATCAAACGGCAAACACAGCAGCAAGATCGATCAGAAGTTGCAAAGATGTGCAGCAACTGGAGGCATTCGAGCAGTCCTAGAAGAATGAAATTATTCGCTTTCAGTACATTGATTGCGTGATATCCTGGAAGGGGACACTCACTCAGTTTTTAGAGCTGAGCTTTAATTGGGGAGTGACTGCCGCACCTACGAGCACCTGTTCGAACCATCTACCTATCTATTCCTTTAAGTGCAAGTTCAATGTGCGTGTGCTTAATTAATATGAGTATGTGTATATGTGTGCGCTTGTGTGTGTGTGTGTGTGTGTGTGTGTGTGTGACAAAACATCATTACATCTACAACCAATAGACATAATTAACTAGAAGCGGTTTGCTTGCCTAAGCTCTCAATTGCGCAAACCCGATTGTCAACAATACGTGTCCTCAGCATGCAGCGCTGTTGATAATCGCAAATAATGCAAAACTCGGAGTGACTCCTCCTCATCCTCCTCCTCGTCGTCATCCTCGTCCTCCTCAATCAATTCAATCCAATGCAAACCCATTTTCGCAAACACACATTCGCACGCACAAGCGCACACACACAATGCTGCACACAAGCACTCGCACACACAAATCCCTATCCGAGTGATTGATCTGTGTTTATGTTAACCCGCAGCAATATCCGCAGCATCCACATCCGAAGTATTCGCACTCCGACAACGACAACGACGACTACGACGACGGCGGCGGCTATACGCAAAGATACTTGGCACAGTTGCCAAATGATGCAGAGCTTAGTCCCGGCTCAGCTGCTACCCATCGTACATCATCCCAGAGACAAACATTGGCGGCGAGTGTAGATGCTGCGTAGCTCTATCTGAAGCTGCATCTGTAACTGTAACTATATCTGTAACTGTATCTGTATCTGTATCCGTATCCGTGCATCAGCCATCGCACTAGAGCGTCCGTGTTTGTGCCTTTGTGTGGGTGGGCGGGTTGCTGCGTGGAAAACCAAAACTATGTATGCAATGTTTTCGCATGCAGCCCGTGCATTTTGCATGGCAGAAAAGTTTGGGAACAGCAGCAGCTTTGGTGGCGCTGTGGCACGTGTGCAATGCAGCCGCAGACACGTTGGCAACACTCGGCAAAAAGAAACAAAAATAAAAACAAAAACAACAACCAAAGCAAAAGCAAAAACGCACACACAGCTTGCAAGCGTAAAAAAGATCTTAAGGAAAACATAATGCTATACGTAACTCAGACAGGTTCGATTGCAACGAACTTGTATCTACTCCATCTCTCAGAAGGGACGAGCCAACCACTATTAGGGCTTGAGTCTGCCAGATCAGTGAAATTATAGTAAATCCACAAAACTCAACGAAATCAACAAGAAAACGTGAAGATATGATTTAATCTTCCTTCTAAGTTTTGCTCAACTTTCTACTTTAGGTCTTTCTTCATATTCGTGCGCACATAGTCTGTACTTTTTAATGACACTTTAAAAACTAAACGATTAGCTACAACTGTTAAAATAGAAGAAGAAATTAAATAAGAATTCGAATATTCGACCCTAAAAATTGGAAAATGTAGCTCTAGTTGTACGTTTATTTATAATCAACTAATCAACATCAATCAAAACCCTGGAACTGAAAAGCTACAACCACTCGAAGCTAAATGAATTTTTGGAAAATTCAGCTTCGGTGTGGGGAAAAACTGTTTAAGAAGCTTTGTAAATAGTTTTCAATCGATTGGTTCATTTGGACTTCGATTCTTCGATTCAGATAGAGGACTTAAAACTTTAATAAATAAATATGTGCCGATCGGGGTTTGCTTTTTCACCTTCGCGGACTAGAAATATTTGTATATCTATCTCTCTTGTTAAACTACTGATGGGTCAAGTACAGTGTAAACTGAACAAACAAACAATAGACAATTAAATGCTGATCACATTTAGAGTCCACTATGCTGGCCTCCATTTGCAACGAACATATTTGTAGGGTATAGTGCCTCCTGAGTGTGGCACTACTTAGTGACTCAGTTGCCAGTACTTTTAATGCTACATTGCCTCCTGCCTTGCCAGTTCTTCTGCCTCCTATAGTCGCTAGCTGTGTTTGTGATTTTTTCTTCTTTTTTTCTTCGCTGACAATTCTTTGGCTGCATCTTGCATGTTTTTGCAATGTCTTGCGGTTGGGTTGCCGCTGCTGCTCATTTCGCCCACGCCATAAAATAAGTTCGAGCTGCCATAATGGCACATTTAAAGTTACACACACGCCCATTTACAAGCACACACACACACACACACATATATATACATATACAGAGGCACATAAATCGTCATAGACAAATCGCACAAAAGTGAAAGAAGAAGGAGCTGGACAGATAGACATTTCACTTTCACAAGTTGGCGAGAGCAACGAAAAGTAAGTAGCAACTAAGTAGATGAAGATAAAGAATTCATGAAAGACGAGTACATCAGAGCCAGGCAACAACGCAGATGAGCAGGAAGAGCTAGAAGCTAGAAGATGCAACACGATGGCAATTTCCGACACTTTTTAAACATTTTGTTGCCAGTTGTCAGGCAGCCAGCTAGCCCATCCTTTCCGTACTAAATCTAGCCATCCATCCAGCCATCCATCCATCCAGCCATCCATCCATCCATCCAGCCATCCATCCATCCCATTCATTCACACCCCTCATCTGAAGGCCATGGCGACATGGAGACATGAAGACTTGAAGACATTGTTGCCGTTTGTTAGCAGCGCGCAGTGTTTCATTATTCAGCTGAAAAATTTGCAACGACAAAGATAAGCACATCAGACAGTTGAGCTATCACAGTAGTATATTCCTTACCTCCCTTCCTTCCACCCTACCTCCCTCCCTCCCCACCACTTTCCTTTCTTGCTTATCAATGCAGATTCATTTTATCAAGACTTTTTAATATGCATTCGCAGTAAAGTTTCTTTCAAGGATCTCCAATACAGTTGAGCGCATACATGCTTAATAAAAATGTCAATAAATGTGTTCAAATAAAAGTGAATAATGTCAAATACAATTTAAAAACTTGCACTTCAAATGTCAATTAAATGAATGTTGTACCTACAAAGTATGTCAGTACCTTGCCAAATATTTGATTTAATTACAATATTTATTCAGTTTTATTCGTTTTTCTCGTATTTAAATTTGAAGCCAGTTGGAATTAGAATAAAAGTGCTTTCTATTGTTGTTATGATTAACACAAAGTCAGTCAAATAATATATTTACAGAAATCATATCAATGTTCTTAAGAACAATGTGAGTTCTACTTGTAAACTAAACTTTATTGCGGACCAAGAGTAAAAACTGTCAATACATATAGTTTGTTTCTTATGCTAGATGTGTTTGCTTTACCTTCCAACTTCTGGGCCTTAACTGAAAAATCTGTTTAATATATTTAACAAAAATTTGAATGCAGGCTGAACTTCTTGAATATTGTTCTACAAAAAAAGAAACATCTGAGCTTTGAATAAGAAAATGAAAGTTGTACGAAAATATAAAAGTCAGCTTTTTGTTCCATGAAGGATGAGATAAGCTCAATAACTTCAGGGTGATTATCTCTAGACAGGATAGACGAAACAAAACGGAATATGCATAGGGAATTTCAAAGTGCAGTCTGCTCACCAATTGCAGTTGCCCGACTTACCCTGATTCACACATCCATCAGAAGTTATAGAATCTATAGTAGAACCCCATATAGCGAGAACTACGATTATACTTATTATCTGACGTGCGTAAGATTTTCAACTGGGGGGGCATTGCAATAAAGCATAATAATAAAATGGACAAGTACATCATTCAATACACACACACACACACACACACACACATGCTTACATTATGTCAATCTTTTAGGGCTCGAAGCCGTGCGAGTATGCAAAATTTTTTTCACAATTTAATGTGCTTGGTCGCTCACAGACTTACGACTTGGAAAGTTGGCAAGAATTTTCATCAGGCGGCTGCATTTAAGCGACAAATTGCTATAAAGACTATAAATACATACATGTGTGTGTGCATATATGTATATATACTTAGATACATACATGTATATTGAATGTGTGCTTGTGTGTATGTGTGTGCGCTTGCAAAAGTAAATGCGCCTGAAGCTGTCAATCGAACTTTATGCCCGACCCCTGGCTTGGGGTCAGCTTTACAGCCACAGCGTTCGAGCACAAATAAATTGCATGTTCCCAACGTTGAACCAGAGTGAAAATCTAATAGAAAGTTCAACCTGGCAGCACGACCGACCGACCAGTAAAATTCTATTGACTGCCAACCGGGCGGTTCAACATTTCAAATGGCTGCTAGGCAAAATGGCTAAACATTTTTCCAGGTAACTTTTTAATTAAAGCCAACGCCAACTGAGAACGTAGCGTTATTCTTCGTGTTCTTGGTGTTGTAGCTCCAGCTACCTTTTCTGATACTCACGCCCCCTTATTTGACCCCCCCCCCCCCCCCTTGCCTTGGCCGCAAAATGCTGTTGCAGCAGCAACAACAGCGACAACATCGTGAACACTTTTTGCTGACGACGATTTTGCCCCCCGTTGGTTTCTACTGTCTGTGTGCATGTGGGAGTGTGCGGTTACACATACGAGTATGTACAGTAAAACCTGCTTGGGTTTGACTGTCGGTATCAGTCAGTCAGTATCTTTTATTGGTAATAGTACTATTTAGATTATTCTTGTGCCAAGTTGAAATGAATAAGTATAATCTTAGTAAAAATAATGAAACAAAAGACACATTATTTCAAAGGCTATACTAGTGATAGTTCCTGTTATTTTAGTCAGCTCCACATCCCCACAGATTTGTCAACCCAAACGGATAACTGAGAACCCCCAAACAGAGCTATTACATCGGCGATAAGCCAGTGAATAATTGGAATGGCCTTGGGCTGGCAACAATCTCAACCTCGTATTGTCAAACTTTAAATGGGCTAGAACCTTAACTTGCTTGATGTGAAGCTTAGGGTTATTTTATAATTGTCCTGTGCGATGAACGCAAATTAAGAACTCATGAAGATGCCATGAAAGGCGTTGGTTTTTAAAACAGCGGGCTGGTGGACAAGGAAGTCGTAATATGGAATAACAACTCACTTACCGAAGCAGCTAGTCCTGCATTATAGTTAAAGTATTAGATGATTTATTTCTTTAAAAATAGATTACTTAGATAGGAAGCTACAATTGGGTGCTTAGAAGTCTCGACCCACCACATCGGTACAATAATAGAATTAGGCCTTGGAAAACTAAACTGGAGAAAAGTTTCGTGTGGTTGATCACGAGCTGGACGGTCCTAAATTGAAGACGAAAAGCAAAAATGTTCAAGGTAAAACTATGAATGCATGTATATGTATTTATTTTATTTATTTATTCTGACAAAGAACTGTCAATTTAAGAACAGGAAGACGTAAAAAAATATAGTAATTATAAATATTCAATCAAATATATAAAAAGAAAAAACAATGAAAATTACAAAATAACAATAATTGTGGGCTGAATTTATATTAAAATAATTAAAATATTGTATTCTGACCTTAGGAAATTCAGTAACAATATATATTCCAAAAATCACACACTCGAATACAGGGAGTATGTTCCCATTCGGTAGCCAGTTGAGTATACGTTTGTTATCAGATATGAGACGTCGAGATAGCAAAAGAGTTTTTTTTCATAGCCGTACTATCCTGGAAAAAGTCTCTAGTCGATGGAACAATGATCCGTAACTTCGGACATGAAAAGAATGCCCATCATTTTATAATAAATATTTGTTAGCTGGAATACAAACTTAGTTTGCAATTTGTTCACGTTCCGCCCAACAGTTAATTTACTTAGAAGTATGTCCTGATCTGACAGGATTCACTGTACATGTAAGCGTGTGTGTATGCATGTCCGCCTCAATTATTATTGCATGCCATTCCGCTCGGTATTTTTTAGTATATTTTATAGTAATTTTTCTATGCATTTGCAATTTATTCATGACTTTACACTTTGCCAGCCTTCGTTGCTCGGTTGCCCGGTTCCTTGGTTGCTTGGTTGCCCGGTTGCTTCGCTGCCGCTCCGTCCACCATTTCCAATTTAATTGAATTTTATTGTATAAACAACTTGAATGCTTGCACAACAATTGTGTTGCCTTTATTATCGTTTTCTCTCTGTCTCTCTGCCAGTCAGCAATATTCAAAAGTAGACTTGTGAATCGTGAATTTTCCCATGCAAATGGATCAACAGTATTAAGGGAATGTTGTGGTAGGGAAAACGAGCCCAAAGGCCCATTCAAATGCAAAGTAAAGTCAATTGTCGATGTGTCTGCAATATAAGTCCAACATACATGCATAGTACCTACATACAAGTATGTACATACATATTACATATATAATTGAACTCATTAGCAAAAATAACAACAATAATAACCACTGCCAAAATAATTGCTCTGCTTGATTGAATTCAGCCAGGATTGTGGCGGGCACAGAATCAAAAAGATAAAGGACTTTATAAACCAAATTAAATAATTAAATCAAATTTGAAGATTTTATCTTTTTATGTTTTTTTGCCTTACAATCTTTTACAAATGATTATAAACTATCGTTATAGAATTGTATCTTATAGCGGGAGGAGTGAGATTTAACTATACCGAAAAAGTCCAAGCTTACCAAGTTTGGCCCATGTGGGCTCAGCCGTTTCTAGATCGATTAACCTCGCCATTCGGATTACGATTATACTCCTATGTACATATGTATATACTTTATAGGTTTCCTTCCTTCTGTCCAGCTAATAAAAATATCAGAATTACTTTACAAGAAACATTATGACAGCTGTCCTCATCAAACATCATGAACAGTTCAGCTTAACAATTCCAGATACCTACTCTAATGAATAGAAAGAATGACCTTTCTGCAGATTTGAAGCCACCAGCACTTGTTGCTTTTTTAATACGTATTTTAAGTGCGAGATTTGCCACGGAATATTTGAAAACAATATCCCCCACTTGCGGGTCGTTTTCTTTACCTTTAACATCTCCGAAGTCATCCCGTTTTTTCTTTTACACGAGCAAAGTCAGAGCTTTAGCCTAAATTAAATGCAGCGCCTAATACAATATTTTGAAATTAATTAATTTTAAATTTTAAGGGCACTCTCATTGAAACGGATATCAACTTGTTCTCGCAAATTTCGCCCAAATTTAATTTTGTTGTTGCTCATAATTGATATTAAAACCACTTCACAGTGGTCAACAGTTTCTATCTAGCTGATAAAAAGTAATAAATATGTGGACCTTTCCATATAGTAGATAATATCAAGATCTATGTTTTTCTACTTCTTGCTGGCCAATATGAAGACATTGTTGCTATTATTATTATTTTCTTAGACAAATATTTCAAGCAATTATCTTTGAGCCTCTGCCGTGAAGATGGAGTAGTATTCATGAACATGTTTGCCAGCTACAAATATATTGTCGTTAGAAGGACAATGGAGGAAAGGTCATGAAGGACAACTTAGCAACTTAGGAGCAAACTCCTTCATGCAGATATATCAATATATTTATAAACAAATAAGGAAAATAAAGACAATTAGCCTGCAATAATGTACGAGTGGGCAAGAATATTAAATATACATATACATAAATAATTGATTAAATTATTAAGCTAATCTGCTTAAGAATACCAAACAAATAACAATATATCATTTTTTACATTATACACATAGTATTAATTGATTTTTCAATCGACTTAACGCTGTTTTGTAGCTTCAGACTTTCGTTGAAAAATAAATAATCCACAATTCTGCAATCTACAAAGCGTGCTTATCCTAACACTATTGACGTCGTTGTTTTTTTTTTTTGCAGCCAAACTACATTGTGGTGACACTGTGCGCTCTCTGGCCTCCAAAGTGCGATTATGAAGAGTCAAAAGCCAGGCGCGACAAAATAATCATACTGCACAAACAACCCGACCCCATAAATAGTTAAAGAGTACAAAGAGAGTTGCTATGCGACCGCTGACTCTGTCCGGTCACCCACATTAACTTTTCAATAAAGTACAACAACAACAGTAGTAACAGCAACAACAAACAGACAAACAACGGCTGTTCACGTGCTCACGCGTGCGATTGGTTGCTCTTGCTTCCTGCTTCTGCTCCTGCTTCTGCTCCTGCTTCTGCACCTCCACCTGCACCTCCACCTGCTCCTCCATCCACTATTCCTGCTCGTGCTCCCGCTGTTGTTTCCATTTTTATTACCAGCAGCCGCAGTCACATGCGAGCTGAAGCAGAAGCTGAAGCTGCTGCTTCTTGTTTACACTGTCCGACTAATTGGATTGGCAGTTGCAATGCTGTGGTGGACAGATGGACAAGGAGAGTAGGCGGAAGGGTTGGAGGGCAACTGGAAACTGGCAACAGCAGTGCCTGAAATGGACGCCCATTTTCGTAAATGTTAATGCATGTACTGATTGTTGTTTTTGTTGTTGTAGTTGTTGTTGGTGGCGTTGTTGTTGTCGTTGCTGCGGCTGAGCACTTGTTTGACAAGGTTGTTCATTTTGTTAAACCATTTAAAATGAGCATTAATTTATGACTTTATTGCCGATTCATGCATACGCTTCCCAAAGCCAATTCACTTCATAAAATATGAAGTGTGTTAAATGGTCTTGCAAAGATGATCTCCATGGCTCATGAGCGAATGTTTTTTCTGCAGTCTACAATTTATTTAAGAATTCTCTCGCCCAAAAAATTACACAAATAAACATACAAGTAACTACCAACTCATGAAAAACTGATTTAATTCTTTGGAATTGAACTCAATTCAAATATTCCTTCACGCTTGGCTGTCTAGGAACGGATATAGGAAAATTATTATATACTTTTTTGTCTAGATCAGCCGGACTGACTGACTGATTGGCTATACAAATTTGTATCTAAAAATAGTCGTACATCATCTTACTTATGGTAAGATTCTAGCAATTAAAAGCTACACATCGATGTTATCAGATCATATCGACGACGCGTCGTGGAGGAATTTAATTTCTTAGCCTGGCAATACTACCTGGATAGAAGGTTACTTGGACTACAATTTGAGCTTTAAAGCCTAAAAATAATTGACTACTCTGACTCTGACTACCTTTTCTCTCTCTCTCTCTCTCTCTCAATTCCTTTCATAATATTTTCTGATTCACCATTAATTAACATCTAGTGGGATGATTAAAAATTCAAATATTTTATCCTTCTTGTTTGGCCAATGCTCCGCTACTACTACCACCACTTCTAATTACCATCTAGTAGGATGATTAAAAATTCTGTACGAGTCCACAGTGATTTAAGCTGCCAATCTGAAATTTTTACGAACTTTTCATTAAATTTTCGATGCCATAAACAAGACAGAATCAAAAATCTTTTCTCAGAGAGTCCACAACTGTTGCATTAAAAATTATAAATTGCAACTTGTGCAATTTTTTTCCTTAATATGTAAGTAGTTGGTGTGTGGAATGTTTTCATAATTAAGAAGACATGCTTCATATTCCGGCAATGACTTGCACTCTCCGACTTCCTGCTGGGAAATTCTTTGCGGCATTTCTAATTAACTTACAGATTGTGCAATTTTGTAAATTATTCGCAAGACTGCGACCCTCGAGCTCAGTTTGTGCCGCTATTGCCCGACCCATTAGTGCTAACGAGCATCGACTGAGAGGCGCTGAAATGATGGTGAGACTATTTTCAAGATGCTGCCAGCTTTCTCAAGTTATCGTCGGCAACGCTGTCATCACTGTCGTCCTCATCGTCGTCGTTGTCGTCATCGTCGTTGCCGTTGTCGTTGTCGTTGTCGTCCTTATTGTCGTTCATTTTTCAGACAATAATAAAATGCAAGAGGAGTGGAGTGGGGAATCGAGATGAGTGCGTGGCTATGCCATCATCATGATTCTGACTTTAATAACCATTCCTATTTCCTGGTCTCCTTTGCTTGTAAAATTTGGCCAAGTTTGTTGCAAAATGTGCATCGAATGCACGTGGCCAGCAGAATAGGGAATAACTTTAAAAACGGACGCCCACGGACGGTACCGACCCATCAAGCTCTGCTCGGTCCTGCCATCCATTCGCATTCGTTCCATCAAAACAGTGCGCAACGTCGCCTCGTTTTAATGGCAGCCAAGTCGTCAGCATGGACGACGACCATCAAGCGACCAAGTGACCCGACCGACCCTTTTGTTGCTTAATTGGCACGCTGGACATACTACACTGGACGAACAAATGGGTCCACTTTCAATAGAAAAGCAGCGAAAGAGACAAATGGCCGTAATTGGAGTGACAGAGAGCTGAGACTAGGGATGTGAAAAGGCATTGCACCTCCTGCCAGCATAGCACATTTCATTTAATTATTTATTTCATTAAACTTGGCAGCTATGTATGTATAAGTATGTCGAGAAGCTTACAAATATATATTGCAAGAGGAGTATAAAACTATAGAATTCCAATATCCATGCACGCCTTCAGGAACTCATATTAAAAACAAATTAATATTCATACCTAATATGTTGAGGATATTTTAAACAAACACAAAAGGGTCTTCAAGTGCTTAAGGTTTATTAGAAAGGTTCACTTTAAATGTTTTTGAGAATGTTGGCAATGTTTTTACAAATTATATACTTGTACTCTAAATTATATATTCTAAAAACTCAATTAATATAATATTTCAATGTTTTGGTGCTCAGAAATAGACATGCAGGATTCTTTCCAACATTCAAGGAGCAGCAGAGGCCATAAACTTTCATTGAGATTAGTTCCAGGACATTTTGGGACTAAAGGAAGCAACTCACCAGCATTGGCAGTGATGGGTCTATGGTTACCTCAAATCAGCAGGAGTGCATCTGCAGAACGTTCGACAAATACTTGCAGCTAAAATTACGTTTTTAAAATAGCATCATTAAATCTGACTAGCCATTAAATTGTCAATTTCAGAGTAATACTTACTAAATAAGCAAAAAACTTTCACATGCAACACGTATTACTCCATGGACACCATGGACCATACATATGTGACGACTATATATTTTCGTAGACTTTAACATTACTTTAAAAAGTGTAGAATATAGAGTATTTGCATAGCATGGTGTGTCTTTAGTCTGTTATAGTTAAATAACCAAAAAGAAGAATCATTTATGTCAGACTTTTGTACACTAATGTGAAATTTGTCTAAGCAGTGTCGCTCTATAGTATTTTCATTTTGTAATTAGAATTTTAATAAAGTACTTAAACGCCCTCTCTATTGAAATAATCACTGCTGTGTGGTATCCATAAGTTCTTTGAACACGCCCCCGCCATTCCTATTTAGGAAGAATCCTTCACAAAGCCGGCAAAAGCACAATCAAAATAATAATTAGGGAGAAATCATTTCGCTTTGTTAGCAAAGTAAGGTCAACTTATCTATTAATTATAAATACATAAATATAGTTGCTAATGCTAATGTGATGGATGGGTGGAACCGGACGCTTTTATTTCTGGCCGTGTGTGCATTCAACCACGTCCATTCGCCATTTGCATTCCTCTATTGTACTGCGTCCAATCTGAGGCGCGACGAGACCAACGGATGGCAAGCACGTGAGCGGGTGGCGGTCGAGGGTGTGCGGGACATGCATGTACATGCATACACACTTGTACGTACGTGTACGTGTACGTGGGCTTGGCTTGAGTGTGGGCGTACGTGTGTGCCACATAACTTTGGCAACGATGTTGTCGCCCATTGTGCAGAGAATAATACATAATGCCAACAACAGCAGCAACAACAATCGCGTCAAGAATGACGGCAGTAGCAGTAGCAACAGCAACAACAGCAACAACAACAATTACAAAACAATGGGACTGTTGTTGCTGCTGTTGGCCTGAACTGAACTGCACGATTCCTGGCTCAATCCGGCCCAGCCCGACCCAGCCCGACCCAGCCCGACCCAACCCGGCCCGTCCGGGTCAGGTCAAGTTGAGTCGATTCGCTCGGTCGGTGGGTCGGTCGGTCATTGCAGTTATGTCACATGGGTGACTTAATTCATTCATTTAGACGACAACGCTGACAATTGTAGGTGTTGCGCTCTCTGTCATTTCGTTTTGTCGACGCACTGCAGCAGTTGTTCTTCATCAGCGCCGGCAGCCGATGGGGATGTTCTAGGGAGGTGGTGGCGGTGGCGGCGACGGCGACGGCGGTAGTCAGTGGAGTGCCATTATGGGAACGACATTGTCAATGACTGCCGGTTTATTATTGCCTGCCTGCACTGTCCGGCATTTGGACGCCAGCAATTGTTCCGTTTTTCCTCGAGACTCCAGTATACAGGTGTATATATGTATGCACCCACCATGCTATTCAAGTATATCTATATATATTCTCGAGTATACGAGTATGTAGTATACATATGTATGTCTGCAACTGCGTGCCATTTCGAGTTATGACATTTGGCAACAATGCGTTCTTCTACACAGCATCAACAAACACAGAAACGCATTGTAGTCTGCCACATCAGGGAAAACATCATTTGTCAGCTTGTAGACCAGCAGATTGAAAATAGAACACCATTGCATTAGACATCCTCCACGATTCTCAATATAGGACTAATACGTAAGTGAAAAACTTAAAAAAATAATCATGCAGTTTTATTTGTTATTTCAAAATGTTCAAATACTTAGTGCACCCTTCTCCGCGAATCTCATGTGAAACTCTTAAGTGGGTTGATTTTGTATTTTAATTTTTAGCTTTTCGCCGAAAAAGTATTTTTAATTTGAAATATTTTTAATATTGGAAAATATATGCTAATTATTGCGCACTCCAAAACTAAAATAAATAAATACGAGAAATACTAAATTGTTTACTTAGAATTGAAATTTTAATCTTATTGGGTCATGGAGGGCTAGTTAATCAAAACTTGTGATATTAAAAGTTGATTGCAAGCTGAATTTCTGTTAAATGTTGTTTGCCCTCGATATAATTACAACTCTCATAAGTCAAAATCTTGTTTAACAATATTTTTTTTATATATATTATGCGTGTTGTAGGTTTTTCCATATAAATAGAGCGTAACATTGAAATAAATTAAATTAAAATACGTCATAAGCATTTATATGTTTTTCGCAATTAATTTAAATGTTTAAACTTAACCGGCGGCAGCGTTGTTTCAGTACCAGGGCTGCTCGATATGGAAACAGTGTGGCCTCACTGGCATAGAGTTGCCGGCGCAAGCGCAGCAGTGTTGCCGCACAAGCGTTTCAAATTTGACTTTTGCGCTAACGAATACTGTGGGAAGACGCAAGGAGCGCAAACAAAAAGGACGCCACGCGAAAGTTTTAATGTAAAAAGCAGATATAAAATATAAAATCCGACTCTCAAATTCCAAGTGGCAATAGTTCAAAAATGCATGCGGCTGCTGTGTGCACACAAATGACGAAGGTGCGTGCAAGTGCCGCTGCAGTGGCGGCCTTGGCGCACAACAAAGGACAACAACAATTACAGCAGCAGAAGCAACAAGTGGGCAACAACAATTTAAGTGCAATTATGGCACAACTACAAGTGGATTTTGGTAATTATAAATACACAGTGTATCGTTGTGCCAGCAAATTCGTAGCACTGCAGAAAATCTTTCACAGTAAGTATTTTTAAGTATGATGTGATCAACAAATTGTGAAGAGTGCTTCATACAGCCAGCAAAATACCCTATAAGTTGGTGTTGGCCATTTTGGAACGCCATGGCATGCCTGCCGGCAATGGCAACCTGCAGCTGATGGTGCCTCCATTCCAGTTGACTTCGCTGCTGCACGACATCTACTTTGCCTGCGAGAAGTTGGGACATTTCTCCAAGGCATGCGACTATCAACTGGATACCTCCACCTCACTGCTGGCAAACTTCTTTTGGAACATTTACGATCCGTAAGCAGCAAGGGATTTTTTATCCGGCCCTTGTCCTCATACTGAAGTCAACTTTTTGCAGGCAACGTCGACACTCGATTTCGCTGTTGGAGATCAAAGTTACTTTCCTGCTGCTTTGCAAGCTATATAGTAGTGAGCATTTGGTGGCCGACTTCTATGCTCTGCTTGCAGATCCCAAGTCTCAGAGCGTATCGCGTTATGTGTTCGAACTGCTGCTGAATACGCTGAGCAAGCTGCTTGGCTATTTGGGCGAGGCGAAGGCCTATGGATCCCACAATGTGTTGCAAATGATGGAGCAGTGCTTTGCCCGCTGCCACCACAGCGCTGGCCTCAACGAGTATCAATTCCACAATCTGTGGACTCAAACCCAGACACGCTTCCTCATTTATGCCAATCTGTTGGCGCTGATTAAACGAATCGAGGACACTCAGCATTTAATACACAGCAATCAGTGTGCCGGTTGCCGAATAGAACAAATTATTGGCATCCGCTTCCGGTGCCAGGTGTGTCGCGATTTTTCGCTGTGCCTGCCCTGCTTCGCCACCGGCTTTGTGAACAGCAAGCACCAGCGAACTCATCGCATGTGCGAGGTCTTTGCGGAGGACCAGCCCCCTAAACGTTGGACATACTGCCTGGCACGTCTCTGTGGCTGGCTGTCCTTTACGCAGAAGACACAACGTGCCGAGGCCGAGGAGGAAGAGCGTCGTGGATTTTGCAATGCCCATGAAAGTGGCGCTGCCTTAGGCGCTGTTGGCTCCCCTGGTCCCGCAGGCACAGAGCTGGCGCCCATTCCCGTTGAGTCGCCCAGCATTCGTAGCGATACCACATTGCGTCTAAAAGAGACGCCTCTGCAACAGCAGCTAGAGCAGCAACAGCAGCAGGAGAAACTGCCACAACAGAAGATCCAACAACAACAGCTGCAGCAGCAACAGGAACTATGTGGGTATCTCATTAGCAAAATCATTAAATAAGCATTTAAATCTGTTTGTCTATCTCCTTTGCTTGCAGGCTCTCTAACCGGTCTAGCCACCACAGCCAGCAATGCCTCGGAACGCTTGCAGTCCATTATTGATCGACTGCTGCAGCAAAATGTGTAAGTTCTTCAATTGTCTCTCGCAAAAGAATCACCCTCTGTCCACACATAATGTATATACATACATTTTTTTTGCGAAACAGACCCAACAATTTTAACTATCAAATTACAATTCGAACAACATAAAAGTGGAGCGCTTTTCTGAATCAAAACCACTGCTCTCAAATCGTAATGAAATTAATAATTAACTTTAAAAGGGGAAACAATTGCTATTTAGCTTCTTCATACTTGTAGGAACAACACTTTTGGAGTATTTTGCGTAGTATACCTACTCTTTGGAGAATCAGTTGAATTCTTGATTTGTTTTTCCAATCTAAACACTTATACTGATTTGGATTATTTCATTTGATCTTTGCCATATATATTCCAATTAATTGCACAATTCTGCTTTACACATAGTAGATCTCATATTTAAATATTTACTTCCGCAGCAAATTGGAAATGCAACTTAAATTGTTGTCCACAACATCCAGCGCACAAATCTCTGAATTTCTAAGTGCCCATCAAACATTTTTGCTGCAAATTATTGAGGACATGCGTCAGTTGTCGGTAAGCAATGATGGAATCTTTACTTAACATCAAGATAACAAAAGAGTTGTGTTTTACTCTTTTCAGCGCGTCTCGAATGCAGTTGTGCCCCAGATGAGTTCCACTTTTCTTACGGCAAGCACACCACATCGCTTTGTAGTGTCTGCTCCCATACAGCCTCAGACAATGCCTTGTCCCACCACTAACATTTACGATGTCTACGCACCCGTTGGCGCCAATCTATCGCATTCCAGTGAGCTAAGCTTATACCCGAGATCCAGATCCGCAAGCTAATTTCATTATATTTTCAGTAAATGGCGCCGACTTGAATCGCAGCTACCTAGAGGCCAACAAATCGGACTATTCGCTGAACGATCTCAGTTTATGGTTCGATCAGCGTAGGTCTAGCCTCAATCAGGGTCCCAGCTCGCTGCCCGCCCCTCTATCGTTGCCCATAACGCTCGACACTCTAATGGAACAGTCGCATTCCCTCGATATGCGAGATACCGAAATGACAAACTTTAAGCTACTGCTGCACAAAGTTAAGGAAATTGTCGAGGACTCTTACAGTGACAATGCCGAGTTGTCGGCAGCCACCCAAAACCTGGAAAATGTGCTGGACAGCATCATTAAGAGCGAGGAGCAGCAGCGACGCTGCAGCACATAGTCTATCGGCATATTTAAAATATTTCTAAAGCCTTCCAATCACTAAGTGCTAGTGTAAAAATTACGGTTAAGCATTTCAAAATGAGAGCAGTGTCATTTATGGCAGATATTTTTATGTTTGACTTGATTATTCGTATATTTAATGACTTATGTATATGTGTGGCGGACAATTCGCAGCTAACGTCGCAGGTCTATGAGACCGAAACGATTTGGTTCTCTTGAATTTCATATTCCAATAGTATTGTATGTTCCCAAAATGATTGAATAATTTCTTCGATTAGTTCGTATGAAACTAAACCTCTACTGTATTCATTTTTTTAAGCCTTACGACACATAAACAAATAAATGTGTAAATATATTAATTACTTCTTATCCAATATGGATCAATTTTGTTATAGACCTAATAATATGTACAGTTTCGTTGACTAAGCCTCGGTAGGCGATTGCGACTTAATTTCCTGGACAATCAAATCAGTGACAAGCTGGCGATCAAGCAGATGTGTTTGCCTGCTTATCAGCTCCTTGGTGTCATTCGTTTCCTGTAACGACAACTGCCATGCGTGAAGCTCATCACGAAGTGCCGCCTCAAAGTGAAGAGCCGTGGCCTCCGGCGTACTGCATTCATTCTTAAGCCGTATCAGCGTGACGTTGCAATGCAGCTGCAGCATATCGCGCAACAAGAGACGCAGCAGCAGACACAACATTGCCTCACTTCGGGAATATATTTGCCATTCCTCTCCAGCTTCATCGTGTAGAAGTAGAGTCCCACACCATTGCGATAGGGGCTGGCGATTGTAGAAAATGTTCTGGCAGCTGGAATTGCTAGATTCGTTATCCCTTCCATGATTGAAATCCAAACGAGTTACATCAAACAGCTGTGTAGCCATATCGTCTTCTGAGAAGCGAAATAAAAATAAAGAACTAGATAAGGTTGTATTCCTAGCATTTTTACATATAATTCAGATTTGTAGTCCATAATCCACCCTCCACCTCTACTATTTATTGCCCAATTAAGCTGTAAAGAAGGTATTTGGAACACACCCTTAACACCGTTGTTGTCACACTTATTTTGGAACGCCTCAAAGCCCAAGCTACTGACAAGCAGCTGCTCGAACTCCTTGCAAGCTTGTGGGTCTCTAAACTTCAGATTCAGGCCACAGTGAGCGGTTTGCGTCATGACGATTGCCAGAAAGTCCTGATGCATGGAGCTGGGCGCAAAGCTGGGAGCGTGCTGGCAATGTTCTTTCAGTAACTGACATACATCGATGGTGGCGACGAAGAGCTGCCTAGAGCTGCTGCTACGGCCGTCCGAATTGAGCAGCTCGTAAAGAGCAAGCAACTGCAGCCGCTCAAGCAGCAGCAAGTCTTGCAGTTGAAGACGAACCAGCAACACGGCTGTGCACTCGGGCATTACTTGGGGTTTAGTTAGAGCACGCCAATCTAAACGACGAGCACGCTGTTCTTGTTGCTGATTCGCCCAGAACTGCGCCAGCTCATCATAGTCCTCTGGTGGCTGGCCATCCCTAGCCGGTGGCAGTTCATACAGACGATAAGCATAGTTATAGCCCTGACACGACTCGCGGCCTTCTGTTGGTTCCAGTTTCAGCAGTGGGCGGACAGCGCGCGCAATGCTCAAACGATTGGTGCCCGCACTGTTTGCCAGCAGTGTGCCCAGCACCAGGTAATCGCCACAGACTCGCGTCCACACATCGCCACAACGCGAGAGCAGTTGTTTTTCTTCCAGCAGAGGCGACCGCAGACCCGGCGCTCCAAAAGTCTCCAGATCTCGTACGCGCTGAAAGTCCTGTTGGGTGTTGGCGCGCTGCAAGTTGAACTCGGCGCGAGCCTCATTTACACGCTGCCCCAGACGTTCCAACGTCTTGCTACTATAGTCCACGTGTGTGTCCAACTTAGTTACTGCATTTGAGCCATCCTCGAAGTTAGTGCATTTGCGCTTTCCATTCGTAAACTGTAGCTCCACCTGGGCCTGATACTCGATCTCTGCTCGCACTATCCTGTAGTCCTGCACATTGTTGTACTCTGCTTTGAGCTCAAAGTTGGCGCCATGCAATGTCGGTCGCCGAAGCACAATGAGTATCTGCCAGCAGCGAAGCAAGACGTACACATGCTCGCCCTGCCACACGTACTTGCCCAGGCTGAGGGGCAGCCCTTCGGCGTCACGCAGCATAGTGTAGCAGATCGATTCATTGCTGGTAGTAGCCAGGTCTTCGGGGATGAGGAAGCTGCTTATGGGACCGTCATAGGACTGTAGTTCGTTGGCCACGCTTTTCAAGCAGGTGCCACTTAAGTCTATATAGTGTAGTAGCTCCTTCTTGCGAAACTCATAGAACTTTAGAGTACGGGTTAGAATCAAAGTGGTCTTGTTTTTTCCCCGCAAACGCAGATTATTACAAAAGGCAATATTGTTGCGCTTAAGAAGGAATTCTGGAATATCCTCCTCAACTAACGGCAGCATAGCCATAGATGGATTACATTAAAATTGTAAAAAAAAAACCTAGAAATTCGCCAATAGAGGAAAATTGATACGTTCTGAATAGCGCGCCAACAGCTGTTACAAATCTAGCCAGGGCTACCCAACTGCGACTCGATAAGTCTCGCAAAAACGATTATTCAACAAGTGCGCTATTGTGAATACACACAGCTTGCAAAACATATGGGCAGACATAGCCGAGAAGAAGAAGAGCACACACAAACATTACTTTGCCGCCTGTCGTCGCCGCCACCCGCCCGCGAACCGACAATCCACACACACTCGCGCATTGATTACTCGTTTTGCCTGGTCTTGTGTTGTATCTCAATTCGCACCAATCTTTGGCTGCAGCTGTTTCTGGCCCATCCATCCTTCTAGTTGTGTGCGTGTGTTCGTGTTACCAGCTCCCGAACGTTGCTATTTCGAAGGAAAAGAACGCTTCATATTTTTTTCACGTTGCCACAGCCGCACTTACACATAAACATACACATACCCATACATACAGTGCGCATTGTTATTATTACAATAAACATATTAGATACGTGCGTGTGTGTGTGCACTATATAATGGTATATTTATATTACAACGACTGAAGGCTAACCAAAACGTAGAAACTGAGAACCAGAGTACGCATAAAAAAAAATCAACTGAAGCGCGACCAGCAGGCTAGCAGCAGGAGAGCTACATACATACATTACAATACATACGTGCATATGTATGTACATAGCTAGAAATAAAGAGCATTGCGGGCGCAGCGTGAAAGCAAGCAAGATAGGAATAGTAAAAGAGGAGGAGTGATATATAAAGCATAGTTAAACAATATAGCATAGCTAGTTAATAAGAGACAAGTTATAGTTTAAATCGATAAATATAAGTAGAAAAAAAATCGTGGCCGCTTATCACGCAACATTGACAACGAAACAAATATAAGTATTACAACAAACAACAAGCCCGCGCTCTCACACACAAGCACACACCCGCGACGCACTTACGCACTCATTGTGAATCAATTCGCACAGACGCACACACCACACACTCACTCACACACGCGAATGACAAGAACGATAAACAGCAATTGAAGCTGAATTGAAAACTTGCTGCATTGCAAAGCTGCCGACCATCATCGACACCTTATAGACGCCCACAAAGCTCTCGACAACAAGTTGCTCGCAGCCTACACAGCATTAGCAACAGCGGCATTTACAACAACAACAACAGCATAACATCAACAGAAAGAACAACAACAACTTTAGCTAGAAAATGGTAAGTCTGAGTCTGTGGCTCAAATGCAACGCGCTCGCTCCGAGCTGCTCAAAACTGTTGACAACCGTTCGCGCCTTTTTGGGCTGACTCAACTTTTCGATAAATCAGCCAAATGCGGCAACAACACCCACCCACACATGCGCACATGAGCCAACCAGCCAGCCAACAAGATGCCAGTAAGGCCAACAAAGCTAGCTTGTTAGCCACCATCGAGCCATTTCAAATGGTTCCCCTCAATTCAGTTAAAGCGGTGATTTTATGCGCAACTGTTTTAATTTCAATTTGCGGTCCGTGCGGTAAATTGCAAAATTGGTAATTAATTTATACGGTTATATTGGCCGTGCACCAGTATTAGCATCACTTCACAACCACCATAAACGCTATCCGGAACCAGTGCAGTGAGAACCGCAACGAGTTGTTATATTTAATTACACGCCACTGTTGCTTCTCTCTGTTCTCCCCCTCGCCATCCCTCGGCATCTGGGCCCGACTGTGTTCAGCTATCTGTAAAGCGTGTGTAACGTACAGCTTTATGTAATTCATACAAACATACTTATATGTACTCGTACATACATACATTGGTGGCTTTATATAAAGGGTGTTGCTTCTTATCAGCACCCAATTTATGATTAGCTTCGGAATGTAGATTAATTATTTCGACCAATCGATCCAGATACAAAATAGCTCCAAATTGATATTTGTTAGCCCCCTAATTCCATTTAATCGGCTCATGACACTACACTAAAACCTAGAATAGAAAGCTGATTTTAAGCTGAACTCTGTTTCATTGTCAGACTTTCAACTATAGTTTAAGTTTAGGGTTTTGAGACTACTTGTAAAAGGGCGATATTGATTTTTTTTTTGGAGCATATGGAATTGTCATCAAAGTACCTTTCTACTTCAGAGTCCAGAGCAGCAAGCTATATAGTACATATAGTATGTATTGTGCGAATTCAATTTTCAAATAACGCTTATTTCTGAAATTGTATTCTAGATCGTAGCTTTGTATACATCTTAAGCGATATTCTTATTTTATGTAATGTTGGGGGTTTCAAAAATGTAATTTCACAGAGCTTTGAAAAGTTCCAAAACTTTAATTACAATACAAATAGAAAAGTATTTTTTGTTTTCACACTATGAGCTAGTATTTTAAATTTGTCAGCTAAAGATTTCAGATCTGAAACATTCGAAAAGTACAAAATTGTGCTTCGCCTGAGACTACATAAAAATTACGGGGGTTCAAAATAAATACAATAAACAAAGTACTAGATAGTTATCTAAATTAACCGAAGAAATCTCGATTTTTAAAAGATTCGAATTAATCAAAGCTTGGAAATAATGCAATATTTTCGTGGCCGAAAAAGTGTAAGCAAAGTATGCCATGAGTTACGTTTTAAATCGTTATATATGTGCGGGCTAAGCGGAATTTCAGTAATTTTTTGACGCAGATAGGCACTACAATTCAAGTAATACACTTACTGACGGGTCCGACGGATCGAACACGAGTCAACCAAACCGCCAATCCCATACAAAACGCTTAATTCAAGCTCCTTTGGCCTCATATTCTAATCTTGATAAGCACACAAGCGGCGACACCCGTTATGCGCGACAACTGAAGAGCTGAGAGGACTGTTTTTGAACTTTAACATTATCACTTGTCCTCTCTCCCTCCACATTGCAATCCATCTCGCAGAGCTCGCCAATCGTAACGCGACGCGGTGCACAGAACGCAAAAATACAAACGCGGGCTATGGTTAAATCAAAGTCGGTAGCGACGTCGGGGGTCGTCTCTATTATGGGAGCGACGTCGGCTACTGGCAGCAGCGCCGGCAGCGGCTCTCATGGCTCGACGGGAAACGAATCGCGCAAACCGAGCGCAGCCCTTTTGGAGGCAAAACGGCGAGCTCGCTTGTTGAAGCACCAGAATAATTGTTCCAACATGAATGCAGACACTGTTACCGACATCTTTTCAAATGTAAGTATCCGACATCTTCTGCGGTATACAAGTAGCATGGGACGGCATTTCATTATATCCCAATTGTTCCAACAGGCTGTCAAGGCCAAGGGCATGCAGCGAAAGCCCACAGGTCTGATATATGATGAAACCATGAGCCAACATTGTTGTCTATGGGATCCGAAGCATCCCGAGTGTCCAGAACGATTCACGCGTGTTATGGAGCGGTAAGTACTTGCGAAGCTTCCATCTAGAATAGAAAGACGAACGCAATTTCTTGGGTCTTCTTTTAAAATAATATACAAATGTTTTTTAGAAAATTCTGCAAAGCGTAGGATAGACAAAATTTATACACCACATAAAAGATAAATAGAAGAGAAATCTAATCATGAAAACGGCAGTTTTTCCAAATATTCTTCTTATCCATATAAGCACTATATCTCACTAATTCGTATCTGAAATGAAAACAATCAATTTACGCTTTCACAAATATAATTCTGAAAGGGACCCCCTATATAATTTATGAGTGACATGGGTTTATGGTTCTTTCGCAGTCTTTTAAGCCCAGAACTTAGTTAAATGGAGGTCAAATCTGACCATAGCTGTGTGTTCCGATATACTTAGTATCGAAGCGTATCATTCAAAACCCCTGTATCGTAGCAATATGCTTTCTGTGCTCGCGTTTTTATATATGTATATATACCATAAACTTATTCGTTACTTGTTTTGTTATTGCTCTGTCTAGCTTATTGTGTTAGATTAGATTAAGAAGTGCTAAAATCACACTTGTACTTCTATAGCAACAGGGAATACTCTACAAAAGGTACTTTAAGCTAAGGAGAGAATACATTTTAGATTTTATAAACAGCCTTGTTATTGTATGCGATATTCGTTTTCACACCTAAAGTTGTTTATAGTTATACAAAGGGCGGGCCAAAAAATTAAAATGTTGATTAAATAATGCACGATGCATTTAAAAAATAATTGATGCATATGATCAATGAAAAAACTTCAACAAATACAACTCAGTTCCATTTTAAGGCAAAACAGTGCGCCATAATAATGAATAATGTGGTCGACTAGATAACTCCTGAGCTCATTTCTGTTCAATTGTTTTATCCCGAAATTCTTAAACTTGCGCCCAAGTAGTTCTAACAATCCGTCTATAGGGTGTGCATTTTAAATTATTCCATATATGTATACATACTTGTACATATGTATGTATTTCTCTCTTTCTATTCATGAACTTACAGCTGCCGAGAACTGAAACTCGTCGATCGCTGCTTGCTATTGCCCGCTCGTCCCGCGCTTAAATCCGAGATCCTCAAACTGCACTCGGCGTCGCATTACGAACGACTGGAGCAGACATCAGGCGTGCGCGATGACGAGCTCATGGAAGATCTAAGCTCACACTTTGACTCCATCTATATACATCCGGTGAGTGTGTTCAATCAGACCGTTTATTACCTGCCCTACTTACACACATCATTTCATAATGCAGTCCACTTTCGAGCTGTCACTGCTGGCCAGCGGTTCGACCATAGAGCTGGTGGATCTGATACTGCAGGGTCGTCTTCAGAATGGAATGGCTGTGATACGGCCCCCTGGCCATCATGCAATGAAGTCCGAGTTCAATGGCTATTGCTTTTTCAACAATGTGGCGCTGGCCGCGCAGCATGCTTTAGACGATCACAAATTGCAGCGTGTGATGATAATTGACTACGACGTCCACCACGGCCAGGGCACCCAGCGATTCTTCTACAATGATCCCAGGTGCGTAATTGTAATAAAGCAATGTGGAACCAGTCCTCTCACGTATTTCTGCGACCTACAGAGTGCTGTACTTCTCGATACATCGCTATGAACATGGCAGCTTCTGGCCCAATCTGCAGGAGTCGGACTACTTCGCCATCGGTGCGGGCAGCGGCACGGGCTACAACTTCAATGTGCCGCTGAATGCCACTGGCATGGGAAATGGCGATTATTTGGCGATATTCCAACAAATACTGCTGCCCGTGGCGTTAGAGTATCAGCCGGAGCTGATAATCGTGTCTGCCGGCTACGATGCAGCGTTGGGCTGTCCAGAGGGTGAAATGGAGGTCACACCTGCCTGCTATCCACATCTGCTCAATCCACTGCTCTCCCTCGCGGAGTCACGTGTGGCCGTCATTCTGGAGGGCGGCTACTGTCTGGAATCTCTGGCCGAGGGTGCAGCCCTCACCTTGCGTGCCTTGCTCGGTGATCCCTGCCCGCCCCTGGTGGAGCATGTGGAGCTGCCTTGCCCCGAAGCTTGCGAAGCTATCCTGAACTGCATTTTTACGCATCGTCCGTACTGGCGTTGCCTTCAACTCCAGCAGCAGTACACTGTCGAGGAACTGAACAATGTACAGCCATTGCCGGGTGCCGCGCCACTGCATCGAGTGCAACGCACCTGGTTGGGCGCACCGCCGCCCCCTGATCGTTATCCCACCCGCGATACGGCGCCGTGCATACCACCGGAAGTGACGGCTCGCAAGTTAGAGCGCCTGCGTTTGCTGCAAGCGGAGACACGTCTGTCCACGCCCCCTGTGCGTGTGTGCTACGCCTACGATGAGCAAATGCTTGAGCACTGCAATCTTCACGACACAGACCATCCGGAGCAGCCGCAGCGCATACGTCAGATCTACCAAATGCACGACGAGTATCAGCTACTGGCGAGAATGGAACGCGTGGGGACGCGCGTAGCGACGACGGACGAGGTCTGTTTGGCTCACACTCGCTCCCACCTGAATTTTGTTCGTCGCCTGCTGGGCCGTGAGCGCGAGGAGCTGCAGGAAGTGGGCGCCAACTTTAACTCGGTATACTTCCATCCGCGCACCTTTGACTGTGCGACCTTGGCGGTTGGTTCAGTGCTCCAGGTAGTCGACAGTGTTATGCAGGCGAAGGCTCGCAGTGGCGTCTGCATTGTCCGTCCGCCCGGCCATCACGCCGAGTCCGATCAGCCGCATGGCTTCTGTATATTCAATAATGTGGCCATTGCCGCTCAGTATGCCATACGCGACTACGGACTGCAGCGTGTACTCATTGTCGACTGGGATGTGCATCATGGCAATGGCACTCAACACATCTTCGAATCGAATCCCAAGGTCCTGTACATGAGCATCCATCGCTACGAGCACGGCAGCTTCTTTCCCAAGGGACCGGACGGCAACTACGATGTGGTGGGCAAGCAGGCTGGCCGCGGTTTTAATGTCAACATACCGTGGAACAAGGTGCGTGCCTCGTTTCCAATCCGCCAACAGTTTTAAATGTGGTGTGACAAGAAGAATGAGTCTCAATCTTTTAAAACACACTCCTAATATACTACGTAGGTAAATACTTCTGCATTAGAACTAGGAATTGAAAATCACTTGCAATATTTCAAAGAACAGTTTTAAAACTAGGTAGCTAGATATGTTGTATCCGCATTCCTACATTGCTCTAGCATTTATTTGGCGATCGATAATTCCTGTCAAAAGTTAATACTATCAGTTAACAGAATACTTTTCAATGCCACTTAATAAATGGATAGATCGGCGTAGGTTCTTAACTGTAACTCTCCTGAACATAGTTCCTGTTGTCCAAATAATATGATTTAAAGCAAGCTATTAAGGCTATTCTTACCACTTGTCCGTAGAGGAAGTTCCTTGATGATGAATTAGCACAATTATTCATTCATAATGAAACCCTTAAGTATTTTTTTTTAGTTAAGTACGATATATTACCATCTTAACATATTCCTTTTGTTTGCAGAAGGGCATGGGGGATCTGGAGTATGCATTGGCCTTCCAGCAGCTGATCATGCCCATTGCGTACGAGTTCGATCCGCAGCTGGTGCTCGTCTCGGCGGGCTTCGATGCCGCAATTGGTGACCCCTTGGGTGGCTGCAAAGTGACTCCCGAGGGTTATGGCCTATTCACCCACTGGCTGTCTGCGCTGGCCGGCGGGCGCATCATTGTCTGTCTGGAGGGCGGCTACAATGTCAATTCCATTTCCTATGCCATGACCATGTGTACGAAGACGCTGCTTGGGGATCCAATACCGACACCCCAGTTCAATGCAGCCGCACCACGACCACCCACGGTCGCGTATCTGAGCTGCCTGGAGACGTTGCAGAGCTGTTTGCAGACGCAGCGACAATTCTGGAAATCGTTGGCCTTCTGTAGCAAACTGCCGCAGTTTGTAAGCGAGAACAACAACGAGGATTTTCTTACTGCTACCTTGCAGCAGTTAAATATTTCAAATGACGATGCGCAAGGCGCGGCGGGCGGACCAGGCGGCGATCGTGCCGGCTCTGGGGTCGAGCGGCCGAGTGGCAGCAAACCCAAAGTCAAGGTAAAAACGTTGACCGAGTTTATGGCGGAGCACAAGGAGGTACGAGCTGATCGAATCGTTTCTAGTGAGGCGTGATTTAAAGCAACTAATCTGTATATCTCTCTCTCTTTCTCACTACATCTTATTCGCACAACCCATTTCTTTATATTTCGTTGCTTGCCTGAGAGCAGGCGCTCGAGCAGGAAGAAATGTTTGCCATTTATCCGCTCAAGACTTGTCCGCACTTGAGTCAATTGCGACCGGAGGAGGCGCCGCAATGTAAGCAACCCCATCGAATCTCCAAAAACAATAAAACACAGCACTCTGTGCTCCCTCTCTCTTTCTCTTCATCCGTCTATCTCTTTTGCTTTTTCTGATATGTTTTCCCCGCCATTTCTAAAACCAGCTTTATGAATAGCCTTTGTGTAGAGTATTTGAAAAATATGTATATATAACTTCAAGAGCTATTACAAGCTCTTCCGTCTGTCTGTTATTCTGTAGTTTTCTGGATTGCGTTTCCGGCCCAATATTTAATAGGCAACAGATTGGAATTTGCCGAAATAGTAAATTCTGAACTCACCCGATGCGGATGAAATACCCACATTATAAATATATTATTAAGTGATTGGAAAACGATTTGAAAATACTCACTAGTTCGTTTTCTAGACCCATTTCATATATACATATCTATGTTAAAAATAAATATCATCAGATTGGAGCTTTTTTTTTTAAACAAAACTGAAATCTAAAACATTGTCAGGCATTCTAGGAAGCTTTTTCTTTGAGACATCTCTATTTTTAAACACATCTGGAAACGGTATTTGATTATAGGAATCTACATTTATATAGTAATAATTTACTCTTCGGCTTGTCGAAGATGGTGTTTGTTTTTTCTTTTGGTTGCTCTTTCTTTTGCGAATGTTTCTTTGGGTTCTACTTTTCTACTTGTACAAGTATATGTACATATGTATGTATGTGATCATATGTATATGTTAATTTCCGATGACTCCTCCATAGAGTCAAGGATCGTAGTTGCTTGCGTTTTGTTGTTTTCCGTTCAGATTGCTGTACATATGTATGCTGAGTCGATTGCTTTGTTGGTTGCTGTTTTTTAATGGGGTCTACCCTTTTCCTCACTAATCTTTTGAACACTCTCTTACATGTTCTGCGCACAGCAATAGACACAAGCGCGGTGTGCACCGAATGCGCTTCAACGGAGGAGAACTGGATGTGCCTGAGCTGCTTCGCCATCGGTTGCGGCCACTACGTGAATGAGCACATGGAGCAGCATTTCCATCGCGTGCACCATCCACTGGTGCTGAGCTTTAGAGATCTGTCTGTTTGGTGCTACGACTGTGCCTCTTACGTCGATAACCCACGCCTCTATATCTATCAAAACTTGGCTCACATCAATAAATTTCAAGAGCCGATGCCCTGGACCCACAGCTGTGCCCAGCGCGACGATTCTCGCTATGACAGCGATGCGAACAGCGATGGTGATGATGATGGCGGTGGCACTAGCGGCGGCGGCGGCGAAGGTGGAGATCCCAATGCGGTAGCAACCAGCAGCAATAGCATCTTCATCCAGCTGGAGCGCAACAACTGACCCTTGCTGCTCCGCGTGCTGGACGCCCTCACGGACTACATTTGCACGCTGTGCCCGCCACTTAGACACATCCTGCACTTCCTGCTCGAGCATTTCTGGCCGCTGCTGGAGCGCATTTACCTTAAGTTACTACACTACTTTATGGCCAATTGAGTTTGGCCATCACCAGCATCGTCATGATGCCGCAAAATTTCTGTCATGTCATGTCATGTCCAGTTCCCCTCCCCCAATCACATTTTTCGGTGTCACAAAGCGCGCGACTTGGCCTCGAAACGAAATTCTTGTTAATAACTGGGGACCTCGAGCTCCTCTCCAATGTATACAAATTAAGTTTTGCATAAAAATTGTTATAAATGTTATATAAATAACTAATATGTAATAAAAATGCAATTATCAGAGCTAATTATTTCCCGTCTCTGCACACAAATAAGGACAAAGAGACAGCGGGGAAAAAAGGATAGTAAATTTGAAAAACGACAGAAAAACCGGACAACTAGTTTAGTGAAAAATTCTAAGTCAGTCCACAATAAAGGATAGTTTTCGAGATAGAGGATGTTTGAACCTTTTTTTATGCTGAAACAATTTTTAAAAGGACAGATCTAGATTAGAAGGGATCGCTCTATAAACTGTTCTGTGTTAGAAAGTAATAATAGAATAGTGGTTATAGAATTTAAGTACTCGTCAGATATAAAATATCGCAGTTCATTCTTACCTTAGTGCCTGAAAATCCTAGGTACTATTTTTATAATTAAGGTTGTTTCTAGGAAACCAATTCGGAACATGTTCGATATTATAGGTTGTAGAGAGAAAAATAGTAACAACGCGTAGAGTAGGGGCCTCCTGTCGTTCCATTATGCTTAAAGAACTTATTGGCTTTTTAATTTGAAGCCATTGTCAAACTTATAATAATTATCTGCAGATACAAGACAAATTTTCATGGATAAGTCCACGTCCAACGCCCCACAGCACCCACGATGATGTTTAATGCTTTGCAATGGAATGGTAATTGATATTAAATACATAAGGAGAATATTAATCTTTTGACACAGACTTGCGTTTATTGGCTGGCATTAAATATAAAATAAAGTTAAAGTACAACTACTTGAGTATGTTTTACTCCTTCTTTGCCTGCTTTGGTTTTGCTTTCTTGGCCCCCACTGGCGTGGGATTTCTACGCTTGCGCTGTGCGGGACGCTGATTACTGTCGCTATCATTGCTGAAGCCATCTGTGCCGAAAGATTCGCTGTCTGAGAAATCGGCAATGCTGTCGTCGCTCTTCTCGCAATCATCATCATCGGATTGGCCAACAGACTCCTCATCTTGTTTTAATTTCTTGTGATTTGTTTTTGACTTCTTTGCACTATCTGTGTCATCGCTTGTGGTGCTGTTGTCATCATCTTCAATAGTGGGATTCTCGTCTTGCTCAAACTCGATAGTCACAACGCCACGAGGTTTGGGCGCGGCAACCACATTTGACTTCTCTTGGTTGGTGTGCTTGGGCGCCACCACTTTGCTAGTCTGTGGGCACTCACTTTTGAAGCTGGAGAGATCCAGCAGAGCCATACAAGTGGGCCGACAGCCAATGTTGGTGCTGGTAAGATGCTCGAGTTCTTGCTTTTCGATGTCGCAGCTCCAGATTTTGAGTTCCCCGGCACTGGTTCAAGAAAAAGGGTGGGCTGTGAGCAATGGCAACTACAAATGAAACCGTTAACATACCTGGAGGCTGTGACCAGTGTGCCGTCGAAATAGGACATGGCCTTAATGCGTACCTCGTGAGCCGATATGTTCTTTGCCTGCCACAGAAACAAATTATAGAAAAAATCGCTCCAGACATTTGCTTGGGTAACTTACTGCTTCATCTTCGGGAGCGTCAAGCGAGATCCACACAATACTGCCATTCTCAAGGCCCGCCAAGCAAACGCGTCCATTTAGCCAAGCCACGCAGATGGGCTTGGCGGGCGTTTTTTCACGACGTGCTACACCGGCCTTTTTGATTTCCCAAATCTCCACGACTAGGGGACCACTGAGGGTGAAGTGCTCGCCATCTGGAGACCAGCACAGACAGTCTGGTGCACTGCCTAGGGTGGATTTACTTTTCAGATTCGTCTTGTATGCGACACGACCCTTAACCAAATTCCAAGTGTGCAACACCTGATCGCCGCCCAATGAAAGTGCCAATTTGCTGCTGGGATGACAACTAACGTGGGTGACGGCGGCACCCGCATGGGCCTTCTGCCAATCACCCTCAGTTTTCCAACTGCCGACACGCGTGGCTATCATATGGCCATCGGCGCTGCCCGACAATAAATGTGTCAGATCCGGTGAAAAGACCAAACTGTTGATGGTGCCCGAGTGGGAGAGCAGGATCTGCGATTGCTTCCGTGTGCGCATGTCGTACACAAAGATGCGATCATCGCTGCCGCCGCTCGCTATCCAGGGACCCTGCACTGCAACGCATTTCAAGGAGCCGGCGTGCGATTTGTCGGCAAACGTTTGCTTGAGAACGACTTGGTCCCCATCCTCCTCTGATTGCTGTTTTAGTTGGTAGCCGAGAAGGAACTCCTCGTAGGTGCCCACGATTATTTCAATGTTAGGTAGCATAACTTGACAATAGCAGAAATGTCTGTATTGCAAGTCGATTGTTTACGCACCAACACGTGCGCTAATTGTCCCATCTGTGTGCTGCCGGTGCTGCCACCGTACATTTTTCAGTCACAGTTATGGTGTGATTTCACCTGTGACGTAGTCACTGACACCTAAACACAGCTCAGCACATGCGGTGTCATCGATAGCCTTGCATGCACGGCTAAGCGATTACAATAATTTGTTGTGAAGACAATTTTACAGTAAAAGTGTGAAAAACTAATTTTAAGCGCCATTTGCTTATCATCTGCGTTACTTTCGCTTAACTTTAGCTGATTGACCATTTAAAAGTGTTGCGTATACAAAGGTACACGAAGTCCGAAGTGGTAGCGCCTTATCGAGTACCGGTTTATTTTTGCAGGCGTAACACAAAACTATAAAATGTCCAAAAACTCTGGGTAACTATTTCTGATATGTGATCCGCTTCTAACCTGGCATAAATTAACTGCCCGTTTCCAAGTAGGCGTGACCGTGACAGAGACCGGGAGCGTGAGCGGGACAGGGATCGTGAGCGTGACAAGCGCGATGCTCGGTTGCAGGACTACGACCAAGGCAAATCGTCCCGGAATGGTGGAGGATTGAGCAGCAATTTGCGTAGTGGAGGACGGGACGATCGAAAGCGTGGCAAAGAGGCGAGCAAAGACATTGACCGTCGTCGAGATGAGAAGCGAAGAAAACGTTCTAGGTCTAAGGATTATGATAAGGACAAGTAAGTTAGCGCCCATTTGTGATGAGTAGATATTCTGAAATGCATCTTTACAGGCGGCAGCCGGAGCGCGAACGAGACCGTGATAAGGATAAGGAGCGCGATCGAGAAAGGGAACGGGAGCGTGAAAAGGACAGAGAACGTGAACGCCAGCGGGACAGAGATCGTGAAAAGGAGCGTGAACGTGAGAAGGAGCGCGAGAGAGATCGTGATCGACAGCGGGAAGGTTCGACACGATATAACACGCACGCCGCACCCGTTGTCATACCCGTGCCCTCTTCCAGCTCGTCGGAAGATGAGATCGACAAGGAGGAGCAACAAAGGCGGCTGGAGCAGGAGATGATCAAGCGAAGGGAGCGTATCGAACGCTGGCGTGCTGAACGTAAACTCAAGGAGCTGGAGGCGGTCAAGCGCGAGAGCAAACCGAGTGCGCCTGCCGTCGTAAAGACGGCCAAAAAGTGGAGTCTTGAGGACGAGTCCGAAGAGGATGACAGCAATCATGCGCCCATCATAGACACCAAAAAAGAGCCCGACTCGCCTCCATCAAAGTTCCACAGCATACGCAAGCAATTCGAAGATCCCGACATTGTCGAATCATTCTCGCCCCTGAAACGTAGTGGATTTAGCAAAGTTATAAGCCTAAATACGGGTACGCAGCCTTCTTCAGGTCTTATGCTGTCCTCGTTCAAAACTGCGACTACAAATCGCAATCAATCCAAGGAAGTCAGCTCCCCTGTCAAAGGATCGACATCAGCGGCACCTGCACCGCCTGTCATAAAAGCCGAAAACGACACAAAGCCGGCCGAGGCAACAGCCACCTCTAATTCCTCTGAAACCACTAAAGAAGCACCGAAAGCGCAGACAGAAATAGAGGTGATCAAAAGTGAGGACGCCGAAGCTGCAGCAGAGCCTGAGAACGAGGACAAAGACGAAGCAAGCAAGGCTCCTGGCAAGGAGAGAGAGGACGACGTCGACCCATTGGACGCTTATATGCAGGAGGTGAACAAAGAGATGCGGCGTATAAATCATTTTGTAAGTCCGCCGAAAAAGGCGCAGGGCGTGGTCATACTGACGGGCATAGCCAAAAAGAAAACGAATACCGTGAAGAAGGGCGAACTAATTGAACAGAACATGGACAGCTTGGAGTATTCTAGCGAGGATGAGCTCGAGGATATACGCGACACAGCCGTCAACCTGGCGATGAAGCATCGCAAGGAGTTGGCCAAAATAGATCATTCCTCGGTCACTTATGCGGCATTCCGTAAGAATTTCTATGTAGAGGTGCCGGAACTTACGCGTATGACCTCATCGGAGGTGGATCGCTATCGCAGCGATCTAGAGGGTGTGCACGTCAAGGGCAAGGGCTGCCCTAAGCCCATCAAGGTGCGTATTCATCTTATACTATAATGAATTCTGCTCACTTATTTGACTACAATTTGCTCCTCCATATCCCCCCTTCCTATGCGCAGACTTGGGCGCAGTGCGGTGTCAGTAAGAAAGAGATGGACGTGCTGCGCAAACTGGGCTTTGAGAAACCAACGCCCATTCAGTGCCAGGCCATACCGGCCATCATGTCTGGCCGAGATCTAATAGGTATTGCTAAAACTGGCAGTGGCAAGACGTTGGCATTTATTTTACCAATGTTTAGGCATATTCTGGACCAGCCTCCGCTCGAGGATGGCGACGGCGCCATTGCCGTCATCATGGCACCCACTCGCGAGCTCTGCATGCAAATCGGCAAGGATATACGCAAGTTCAGCAAAACCCTGGGCCTCCGGCCGGTTTGTGTCTACGGTGGCACTGGAATTTCCGAGCAAATAGCCGGACTGAAGCGTGGAGCCGAGATAATTGTCTGTACACCTGGTCGCATGATTGACATGTTGGCAGCCAATTCTGGCCGTGTCACGAATCTGCGTCGTGTCACCTACATTGTGCTGGACGAGGCCGATCGCATGTTCGACATGGGCTTTGAGCCGCAGGTAATGCGCATCATCGACAATGTGCGGCCCGATCGCCAAACGGTGATGTTCAGTGCCACATTTCCACGTCAGATGGAGGCACTAGCTCGTCGCATTCTAAAGAAGCCCATCGAGGTGATTGTGGGCGGTCGCTCGGTGGTCTGCAAAGATGTCGAACAACATGCTGTCATACTCTCGGATGAGGCCAAGTTCTTCAAGCTGCTTGAGCTGCTGGGCATCTATCAGGAGAAGGGCAGCATCATCGTGTTCGTGGACAAGCAGGAGAATGCAGACATTTTGCTGCGCGATCTGATGAAGGCCTCATATCCCTGCATGAGCCTGCATGGCGGCATTGATCAGTTCGACCGTGACTCCACCATCATTGACTTCAAATCGGGCAAGGTGCGTCTACTGATTGCCACTTCGGTGGCTGCACGTGGTCTAGATGTCAAGGACCTCATACTAGTTGTAAACTACGATGTGCCCAATCACTACGAGGACTACGTGCATAGGTAAGTTAATGTCCTTACCTCAACCCTACTCTCCATTCACGCTACTGCTGTTCATAGGTGCGGACGCACGGGTCGTGCTGGCAACAAAGGCAGCGCCTACACGTTCATCACCCCCGAACAGTCCCGCTATGCTGGCGACATTATACGCGCCCTAGAGCTTTCCGGCACACCAGTGCCCCCTGAGCTTCAAACCTTGTGGAGCGATTACAAGACCGCCCAGGAGGCCGAGGGCAAAACGGTGCACACCGGCGGTGGCTTCAGCGGGAAGGGCTTCAAGTTCGATGAGCATGAGTTCAATGCGGTCAAGGAGAGCAAGAAACTGCAGAAGGCTGCTCTCGGCCTCGCCGACTCTGACGATGAGGAGGACATCGAGCACGATATTGATCAGCAGATCGAGCAAATTTTTGCGGCCAAGCGTACCGTGAAGGACACCAGTGGCAATCCGGCATTAGCAACTGCCACCGCTCAAGCAGCAGCCGCGGCGGCTGCCGCCAATCTGGCAATTGCTGCCACCAATACCACGCCCTTGGCAGCTGTTACGCAGGCCGCCGCACAGGTCGCTGCCGCCATGGGCTCCGATAAGTTGGAGCTGGCAAAACGACTTGCCTCCAAGATCAACAGCACGAAGAATTTGGACACGAAGAGCAGTCAAGTGGCCGCTGAGGCCATTATGAAGGGCCAGCATAGTGTCAGTGCCGCCCAACCGATGCTCACGGCCCGCACCGTTGTCGAGCAGCTGGCGGCCAAACTCAATGACAAGCTCAACTACCAGCCCAAGGAGGATGAGGATGGGCTGGGCTCTCTAATGGGCAGCACCACCAATTCGTTTACCAAATACGAGGAGGAGCTCGAGATCAATGATTTCCCGCAGCAGGCGCGCTGGAAGGTCACCTCTAAGGAGGCCCTTGCCCACATCTCCGAGTACTCTGAGGCCGGTCTAACAGTACGCGGCACCTACGTCCCCCAGGGCAAGAATCCGCCCGAAGGGGAGCGCAAACTCTACTTGGCCATCGAGAGCTGCAGCGAGTTGGCCGTGCAGAAGGCTAAGCGCGAGATCACGCGCCTAATCAAGGAGGAACTTCTCCGGCTTAGCTCTGCGCATCATGTGTTCAATAAGGGGCGATATAAGGTTGTCTAAAGGCACTGAAAACAATAACAATAATCATAACAATAACAAATACAAATAATAATAATAAAAAAAAGGAACAACAATTATAAGTAGAAGAATAGGATTAGGCATAGGCATAATAGTGACAACCAGCAGAAGGGAAACAATTGTAAATCGGGATGAAATTTGAATACGGGGCATGCGTCTCAATGCGCCCCCTGTGGGCGTGGCATGTGGTTGGGCTCGTATCAGCTTTGTATACGTATTGGTATCGTTTTATTTCTCATAGATCTTTTCACGTATGCTGTACAAAATTAAAATTTATATATACTATATATATTATTAATACATATATGTATATAACTCGATTCTGGTATGTTGTTTTGTTCTCATTTCATTATTTTTATTTCGTTTCGCATTTCGCATACTTGCTGCATTTCATTTTATTATTTACTTATATCATCCATCGCCCACTGCGCTTATCAATTGATTTTCATGCTACAATAATATCTGGTGTCTAGAAACTACGAAAATTAAATTTAAATGTAGTTATGAGTTCGCTTTTAACCAATTATTATTATTTATTGTTATGATGGGCTTGAAAAAAATTTCTTTTCGTTTGTATTTTTTGTTTTCTTTTGCTTTTCTCTTCATCATTTTGCTTTGGTTTCGCTTTAAATTAATTACTTGATTTACTTTATTTTATGCACTAATTTGTCCGCCATTTTTGATACAAAACTATTTGCCTTTTTCTATTATTATTGAATTTTGCGTTTTTGCCATTTTTAAGACTTCACATTCAAAATCATTCACACGCACGCTATATATATACTATATATAGGTATATATATATTATCTTGTCATCTTCGTCTTCATCGTCGTCGGCTTCTTCGTCGTTAGCTCATCATCATCGTCAACATCTTCATCTCTATTATCGTCTTTATATGTACAACTCTAATTAAAACTATAACTATGAAATGTGCTAAATTATAAAAAAAAAAAAACGAAAAAATCACTAAATATACATATATTTTAAAAATTCTTTATAGATATATAATATTGTAGTTTTTTTATATTCATCAAGTGTTTTTGGTTTTAGTTTAGTTTGGCAACATTTTAAATTCGTTGCAATATCTCCAGTTGTTGCTAACATTCCTCTTTTTTCTTCTTCTTTTAAACTTTTATTTGCATTAATTTACTTAAGTTTAGGAAAAAAAATTGTCTTCTTGCTGAGTGTGTGTGTGTTAGTGTGTGTTAGTGTGTGTTAGTGTGTGTGTGTGTGTGTGGGGGGGTGTGTGCGGGCATATCCATATCGGCTTAATCTGTTGGCTGGGCGGGGCTGGAGGGGGCGTTCCGAGAACAAAAAACCGAGAAAAGAACACATAGTCGCACTTAAGGAAGCATCAGGATTGCTGCTAAACCCGCTCGGCCTGGGTTGGGAACGTGTTTTGGGCTTCAATGCGGCCTCGGACTGTGGAGCGGTGGTGCGGTGGTGGTGTGTGGCTGTACGGGACTAGGTGGGTGGGGGAGGGGGCTAGTATGTGGGGGTTACTTACTATTGTATCTACTAATTTTTATTAGTTATGGCTTTTAAGCTAAAAAATCTCGCTATATAATTCTTTGCTTTAAAACTGCTGCTTCTTCTGCTTCGTCTTCTTTTGTATGCGGTATGTACAATTAAACTCTATATATATATGTATGTACATAGGCTAATGCTTGATTATCTGTGTGTGTGTGTGGGTGTGGGTGTGTCAGTGTGTGTCTGTTGTTGCCTCCACATATAGTTGTAGTTTCTTCCATTGTTGTTGTTAGTAGTGTTTTAGCTTAGTGTTAGTTTAGAGCGCAATTCTTATTATCGGATCACTTGAAGCAATGTTGGTGTAACTTTATTTTTGGTCGCATGTTGTGCGCGCACACACACACACACACACACGCACACGCACAATGCCACACTAACACATACACTAACAAAGACGGCCGGCCTGTGTGCGAGTGGGTTTGTGTGTGTGTGCCTGTGCGTCTCTGTGTGTGTTTGTGTGTGTGTGTGCGTGGCAGCAGAGCGGGGAAGGGGGGCCCGTGTAAATTGTTTTCATTTTCGTTTCTTTTTTTTGTTTTTTGGTTTTAAATCTGCGAAGTAAAAGATAAAAGGGAGAAGAAGAAAATTAATTAATTAGTAGGGCACTTTAAAGATACTTCAATAAGTAGTTCAAAAGTCATTTGCGAATGAAGATGAAGACGGTTGCGGGTGGCCCACGATTGTGGCCACTTTTTGGGTTCGTTTAAGCAATTTGATTTGCTTTCATTTCTCTTAAAAGCTTACGCACAAATCAGAAAACTTTGTACAAATTTTTTGCTCTTCTCCATTCCTTGGCGCGTCTGGCCGAAGGATAAGTCGCTCTTATTTGGGGATCTATTAATTATCATAAAGCCGGCTAAACGCAATTAGATGCGAAAGAAGTGGGTTACTTATTTAACTACCTTAACTAGTAACAATATGCTTTATTTGGAACTTCTAAATACAATTATAGTGAAGAGAAAGTCGCATCTGTAGGCACCAATCGTTTTATGAGTATTATTTCCTATCTGCTTGGTCTAGCTCTTCTGTTATAAGATGTCTCAGCAAGAAGGCTGATATTGATATTTTTCAATCCGAGCATTTCTTAGAAATATCTCTGTTCTGTTTAAAGAAATTGGAATATCATTGTAAGTATTTCATCATCTTTATACGTAAATTTTAGGAGTTTAAGAAGCTATGACTTTCAAAAGACCAGCTCTAATAAAGTTACATATGAGAATCAATAGGACGCCCGGCTAAAGTGTTCTTTTCACTATCTTTAAAAAAAATATAAGATTTAAGAACTATTTGAAAAACGATTGCGATATATCTAGTAACTTGCCCCCTTTCCCACTAAGTTTGATAACTTCTTCGTAACCAATTGAAAAACTACTTAATAATAAACAAATTAGTATGTATAGTAAGGTTTTAAATTAAGTTGGTTTGGTGTCAGATAGACGGACATAATATTTATCATAGCTCTCATATGGAGTTCTTCTTAAAAGTACGAGTGAAGGCCATTTTTCGACTAATGTTGGTATATTTCGAAACCCAAATATTTAACCAAATATTGAGTTAAATATAATACCAGATCATCACTTAGAGGTCTTAAAAGCTATACTTATTGAATCTGAAGTATGTAAAGTGTTTGTTGTTTACTCACCTTTTTTTCTTATACAATTCAATAAATTATTGACATTTGATATGTTGGTCCATTGTTTCATTATTCGTTCCTAAAAAATTCTTGTAGTTCATTTTGGTAATCAAGTTTTTTTTGTTTTGTTTTGTATTTTGTTCTTGTCTCTCTTCTTCGTCTTCGTCTTTAGCTTTATGTTTTGTGTGTTTGCTTTATTCTTTACATTTCTTTAATTATTTGATTGACGTTTTAAATTAGTTTAGCTCTTTGGTTGAATGGCTTTCAATTGTGTATGTGTGTGTGTGTGTGTGTGTGTGTGTGTGTAGGGGGGAAGAGAGAGGGGTGTGTGTGAAAGTGTGCATGTGCGTGTGTGTGTGTGTGTGTGTGTGGTTGGAGCAGCTTTAGTCGCTTCATGATTGTTGCTGACATGGCTGAGTCGGGTGTTGCATATTCCTTATTATTGTTATTGCTGCTGCTGCTGCTGCTGCAATTGTTGTTGTTGTTGTAGATGACACGCAATGAGGAACGGTAAAGGAATTGCTTGGTGTTGTGTTCATCATTGTAGTGCTTGTAATTGTTGTTGTTGCATTGGTTGGAATAGGTGTTGTTGGTGTTGCTGCTGTTGTCCTCGTTGTCCATCCTCGTCGTATCGATATGAATCACCACTCTCTATAGATAATAGTCGCCCGATATGGGCAGTGCTGCTGCCGCCATCGCTGCGGCGGCTGCCGTTGGTGTTGTTGCTGTTGTTCCCATCATTGAGGCCGACGCCGACGCGAACGTTGGCGCTGACGCTGACTGTGTGGTTGTCGTTGCCGTTGCCGCTGCTGCCGCCGCCATAAACGACTATCAGTATCCAAATCCCGCCGAACCGTGGCCAGTCATTGATGGTGTTACACTACTAACTATACCTAATTGTGTGGCTGTATTATTTGATTGTCAGTGTTGTTGTGCAGCAAATTTCATACGTTTTTGTTTTTGCCTTTGATTGCAGAACCAGACGCGTACCACGTTTTTCTTCAAATCCAGCTTTTCGGCAATGGCAGCGATTTTCTCACCGGATGGTCTCGGCTGGACGGCGAAATAGGCTTCCAGGGAACGCTTTTCAGGTGCCGCAATGGAAGTCCTTTTTCTTGAAAAAAGACTCGATATAGATTACTTTAGAAATGGGCCCTACATGAGGGTTGGGTACTGGATCTACATATGTATCTCTCTCAGCTCTCTCTCTCTCTCCCTCTCTCTCTTTTCTCTACATATATACATATGTATATATGTATGCATTATGTTAATATACATATATACATATATCTATGCATGAATGGGGTATCAGGTGAACATTTGACAGCAGACAGCAGAATTTTGATTACAATTTCCATTTTCAAATTATGCGGGGTTGTCTGTGATAAGAGGAAAGACAGAGAATTGGTGTGTGCTTGGGGATTGTGGATGGGAAAGGGAATGGGAATGACGATGGTGATGGGGATGTTGGCATGCCAATCAGTCATCCAATTGATTGGGACGGGTGAGAGAGATGTTGGATGTGATTGTTAAGCAGTTCGGGTTGGTGGGGTTTCTGGGAGCATTGTCTATGCGGTTTACCACTCTAATTAAAACACTTTCTACCTTTTCTTTTCGCCCGCCGGCAGCACGCTAGGTGCGTCCGGATCCCGTCGCTTGTTTTTCGCCTGCGCCTCAGCCTCCTCCAGCCACGCCTGCAAGATGGGCTTCAGCGCGATCATGTTATTGTGCGACAGCGTGAGGCTTTCGAAGCGACAGATTGTGCTTTGCGACAGCGCGCCGACGCCAGGTAACTTGAGATTGGCAAGGGCCTTGCCCACATCGGCTTGCGTGACACCTGCAAGAAGGCCAGAGCGGAAAGAGGTTGTGTGTTTGTTGGCAGCCCACGATTTAGGGACCAGGGCAGTGTAATAATTTCTTTAATGGGCAATGACAGGCCCGGCAGAAAGCATACCCTCCGGTGATTTATTACTCATTCATACTTATTTAGTTTCTCACCAATTTCTTATCTTTATTAACAACTCAGGAGCTAACTAAAAAGGTAAGGTAGGTGGTTTCGTATTGATTGTATGCGATAAGTCGAATCCTTAGCCACGTTGATGATTTTCAGTCACAAACTAATTAAAAGATGTGGTGACCCCGCTCTAGCGTTGCATGGAAAGCCCATTTCGAATCGAGAACTAAATTATCTTAAACTTTCCTTTCGTTATTTTAACTAAAAATGGCATAAAAGTAAGATCAAACGTAAACATACACTTGCGGAAGCTTCACCATTGCTTCCAACTGAGTCATACTTATACTGAAAAATGTATTAGAAAAGATCCGATGTGTCTTCTTGAAATTAAATGGTCATGAGTTAATATTGTTGGCTGACTAAATGTTTAACCTTTTTGAGTTCTTATAAGTAATTTTTTTGAATTACAAATGGAAACATCTGCGATAAGCCGAACCAATAATAGTCAGTCGCCGGGCCTGGATAGAGGAGCAAGCCAATTGTGAGTTTGTGCGTCTATGGGTTTACCTAGTTTAATGCGTCGCTGCTTGAAACGCTCCGCAAAGGCTTCCAGCTCGCGGGGATCTGTGTCGGTGTCGGGATGCAGGCCAGCAGCCGCCACAGCCGCTGTTATGACAGGATGATGTACCGCTGAGTGTCCATGATGCCCTGCATGTGCGATAGCAGTCGATAGGTTGAGGCTCCTGCTACAGTTTAGGAATTCAGAGGGGTTCAAACTCACCCGCCGTGTGTCCACTTAACGTGCCCGGATGGTGGTGGCTCATCATGTGATTCATACTGTGATAGGAACCGTGCAGGTGTTGGTGCGTTGGCGTTAGGGGTGACTCCGAAATGGGCGCTAACGTTGTCATCGAGCCCGTCGGGTCCAGCATGTCCAGTTGATCCATTGAATGGTGCATCTGACAAGCCATTGCGAGCATTAATTTTAATAGTATGCAAATCTTGGATAATTAGCTTAAATTAATAATAACTGTTCTAAGATGTCTATCAAACCAGAATTTATTTCTGTTTTCTCTAATCGTCTCATTCAGTTCGCTTTGTTTTTTGCTCAAACCCGATCACATCTTTGGAAAATTGTGAATATTAAATCAGAGAAAGGTTGATATGTGGATACAAACAATTCATTACATAAATCTATAATGCAAGAAGATACACCATACAAGAGAAAGTAAACCTTTTATAATCTTCCATTTCTTTCTTTTTTTGTCTCGTTTTATCGACTTGTTTGCGGAGACCATACACGACTGACAAGGATCTTACTTTTGCTTTTGAATTTTTAAAGAGTAGCTAGAATTTTCCATAAAAGAAAAGTTAAGACGACATTGGCAGAACACACATCAACTTGTCGACAACAATGGCATGGACTGTCGTAGGGCGAAAGATTAACAAACGGAGAATGCTTATTGCTTGAGATAATACCGAGTTCAATCCAGCCAGATTTTACCAGAATTTACAATATTAAGCAGTACTAACTGATCGTGTACTGTGCTGTCAGCTGAGGCAGTCATGAATAAAATAGTACTTCAATTAACACGAATTATATTTTAAAATATAGCTTTCTTTTTATTTGTACATAAAAAAAAACGACATGTTATTCTTCAAATAATTTGCAATTTTGACCGTAGCTTAACAGATGTGTCAATTGCTAATCCTCTCGGCTAGCAACCAACAGTAGCCAGCGTCTATACGACTCCTGTTTAATAAATAAGTATAAAAAAGTGTCATTTTATCGTTTTGGAGCTCTAAGTTGAAACCATTTATTGAGCAACATGAAAAGTGCATTGAAAGTTACAATTGGGTAGAAATGATTGTTGGCTCAGCAGTGACTAATTAAGCCCAGTACAACATTGCCCAGCACTGGCACTGCTCCCCACTCTTCAAGAGCTCGGCCACCCTCCGAGGACGGCGACAACCCTTTATCATAAAAAAACTTGTAGAAAACTCAAGTTGAAAATTTGTTGTAAATTGTTCGCCTGCACTTGTTTCGGTCTTTTGTGTCGTGTAGCTTTAATTGAACGATACACTCACTGACACACTCATACAGAGTAACTTTTGAAGGGTCTTAAATGAATGAGACATGCATACACTGACGTGGTGTTACACACAAACACACACATCCATATACATTATACTACTTACGTACAGACACACAACTCTTTTGTCTATGCATCAAAAATTTATAGAAATGTTCAATTATTAAAACAAATATGAATAACAACTAAAAGGCATGAGGCAGTGTAGTTCAACAGTGTATGCGTGAGTCTCTCTCATTGTGTGTGTGTGTGGCAAAGCGCCTTGCTTTGTTAAGCATTTAAACAGATTACAGCTGAAAAGTATGCTATGCTATAACAAAACGCCAATAGCCACCCAAAATGCCGGCCAGTTGCCCAGTTTGTTTCTAGTTTGGGGCGTCTGCAGTAGAATACGCGCTCCTCTCACTTCCACTTACTGGCAGGCTCTCTTGTATACCGTCTCTCTCTCTGTCTCTCCCTCTCTTTCTCGGTCTATTGGTAGTGCCTTGTCAGTGGGGACACAGAGTAAGCGGACAGGACAACACACTCATATTTATTTATCTTTTTAAATGTGGCCCAGCCGAAAACTATGTACAGCTTGTGAGCACGCCCCATGTGCGTTTAGAATTGGATATGAGTTGGCAGCGGAGACGGAGACGATGACGATGGTTGGGCTGTTGCGAGAGGGGCGGGGGTGCTACGGCAATTATGTAAAACTCTAAAATGATAAGCAGACAGGCAGGCAGGAAGGCGGGAATGGACAAATATATTTGCAAATGGCGAAAGGCCTATGAAAAACAATAAGATACGTTGGCAGCGAGGAAGTGGAGTGGGGCGGTAGGTGTTGGTTCCTAGTACATAATACAACAATATACAACAACAATAACAAATGCAATAACAAAAGTAACTGCAACAGCAAATATGGCAACAACAATAAAGAGCGACGACGGCGGCGCAATAAAAACTACTCACACAATGGCAAACTCTTCAATTATAAACCAATCCCAAAATTAGTCTGACTGTTATTGGTTTGCACCCTTGACGCACCACTCTCTCTCTCTCGCTCACACTCACACTCTGATTGCCGCCGGCTCTCTCGCTCTGCCGCTCTCTTGTAAGCTCGCATTCGTTTGTGCGCTCGCTTGCACTTAATCGCTTCATCTCTTTCCTTCCTGCGCTCCTTGAGTTTTGAGTCCGATTCTGCCTTTTGTTTTTGGCAACTCATCGTCGTGGCTGACGTCGCCGCCGCAGCCGCAGTCGCTGTTGACGCCGTCGCATTGGGCAGCTACCTCCTGCGTCAGAGAGCGAACACATTGCTGAGCATTGTGGAGGCCCTGCTGGGGGCTCTCCATGCTGCTGCATTGTGGTTGGCTGAGGCTTATGCAAAATTTATTTGGGCAATGCCCACACGCTGTCGCTGCCACTGCCAATGCTACGGCTACGGATACGGCTACTGCTACTGCTTCTGTCGCTGCTGACATCGATGCTGGCTACGCAGGCTACGACAATGGAGACGATGGGGATGTTGAGGACGACAGCGTCCAAGTTAATTTCTGTTCATTTCATTAGGCGCATAATTCAATTAATAAATATTTTAAAAGCCAGGCTCACCAACAACAAAAGCTGCAACAATAGCAACAACAATGGCATAAAAATAACAGAAATACATATATTGAATATGAGCGCTAGATGGCGCCAATACATTTTATGAGTAGCTAAAGCCAAACACAATATCAAGAATGTGCAAAATCAGGGGGCAAATAGAGCGAGATAGATGGCAGGCATATACATACATATGTATGTATAGTATGTACTGACATAATACATATGTACGTTTGCATGTGTGGGTGTGGCATTGTTATGTGCAAGCGCATGTGTGTGTGCTAAATAAAAATGAAAGAAAAACCCAATTCAAATATCGATGTCAAACCAAATAAAAACTTTTGAGGAATACTTATGCTACAAAAATCAAACGGAAATAAAATGTTCTCGACCAGGCAGGCAAACAGAGCGGTGACTTAAAATGAGAGCAAAAGCCATCACACACATACACACACACACTCACTCTCATAGACTCATACACAAACACCTGCACGCCATTGCTGTCATCTTTATCGTCTTTACCGCAACAACCGCCACCGCCGTCGCCATCGCCATCGTCGCCATCGTCGACAACTTCCGCTCTGCCGTCTGCGACGCCATTTTATTTTGATTTTTAGTTTGCCGCTTCGTTCAGTGTTTCCTTTTCGTTTTGCTTATTTTTCATCGCTGCTGGTGCTCCTCTTTTCCTTTGCTGCGTTTTTCTTGCTCATCACTTATTAACAAATTTCCAACATAATTTATTTATTTGCTGTTGTTGATAAACATGTGACCATGCCTGTGCGTGTGTATGCCCACGCCGGTCTCCGGTTTGCGTTTTTCCTTCCATGTATATATGTATATACATACGTATGTATGTATATGTGTCTCTTTTTGTGTGTGTGTGTGTGTGTGTTTGTGTGATTGTTTACGCGCAAATGACCTCATTACATATTGTATAATGTAATTTGTTGTTGCTGTTGTATTTTTTTGTTCCTGTCGCTTTGCCATAATAAAGCGTTTTTGGTGCAATTCCTTTTCTGTTTTTGTTTTGCTGCTGTTGTGGGCCCCTTTGCCGGCATTTTGCTGTCTCGTGTGCTTTTTTGTTATTGTTCATTAATTTTTCAGCATTGTTAATATGTTATGGTAAGCGACGGCGGCAAATAATAACGAGCCATGATTGCAAATGATAGACCGGAAGACATGACTAGACAGAGCAGTCAGGCAACCAGGCAGGCAGGCAACCAGACGGGCAACCAGGTACCTACGTGTGTGGTTGCAAAGCGCGGCCTTAGAGAATGCAGATGTATATATAAATATATATACATACATATAAACAAAATTAGCAATTTTCAGTCTTTGGATACACCTTGCACTTAACAACATTATGCCCTATCCCAAAGATAAAAAAAGAAGTCTTGGGTATATATTATAAAAATTAAAACAAAACAAAACGTTGTTGCTACTAAAATTAATTTTCTACCAACCGATCCTGTGGCTTTATAAACATATTAAGATCATTTATAATACTTATAAATATAATGCTTGGTTACGATAAAAAACTTGTTCTCCAAAGAGTGATGTTTCCGCCATTCCAACAATAGAATATAATGGGATTTACAAACTTCGCCTAAATGATCTAAATGTTTGCTATTATGGTTAAAAAAGCTCGCGTATTCATAAAGATGGACAATTTTGGAATAAAAAAAATGTCTTTAATTTGGCTTTTGCAAAGCAATTTGTTATATATAGATAACGTTGTATTATAAAGGCAAGAACTATGAAAGGTATTTAAAGTATATAAAGCATTTAAAGTAAATATATATTGGATTTACAAGTATAACTAAAAACCCCTAAATGAAGAACTGTCAACCATAAAAGAGAAAATGTAGGCTTGCCCTCAAGCTTAATGCTTTCCAAAACATTTCTGTTCTGATTTTTTATCAACAATATACATAAGCAACATCAGGAGATCTCACTTTCACGATTCAAGCTTTAACTGATGAAAGTTGTGGAATTTCATTTTGAAGTTGTGTTTAAGCCCTGATCAAAAAACAAATGAGAAATATAGCCAGCACTATTTCACCCACTATTTAATCTTTTTGGAGGCGATTGCTATTCGAAATCAATTCTCATCGTTCAAGCACTGCCACGTGTAATTAGTAAAAGAATGATCAATTAATTACTTATACCAAGAAAATGTTGTAATTTAGATATCGAATATATATCGTACAATATGACAATTTGGATCAGCTGTTGTATAAAATGAAACGGCACAAATGAGAGCCCTGGAACTCCGGCCAAAATCGACTCTCACTCTCTCACTTTTTTCGCTTCTCCACAGGCTTTAGTATCTGGAACGAACACATTAGGGTGTCGTCGACAGACATCATGGCGCCGGCATTATCGAACTCTCCGCAGTAGTTGGGCGCAGAGAAAAGAGTTACCAGCTGCCGCTTGGCGAAGAACTCGTAACCATCCTCGACAACCTGGTGCGCCCGACAGATCAGATCGAGATCGTGCTTCTGCAGAAATTTCCCGACGACCTCGGCACCGAACGTAAAGCTGACGCCGCGGTCGTTCTCGCCCCAGCCAATGGTGTCCTTGTCGGGATCGGACCACAACAGATCACAAAGGAGGCCCTGATCTGGCACATCCGTGGGTCGCATGATCCGTCTGATCTGCTCCATGGATGTGAGATCGGGACTGAGGCCGCCGTGACAGCAAAATATCTTCTCATCGACAATCGCTACGACGGGCAAACAGTTGAAACAGTCTGTGAAGGTCTTCCAAAGTTTAATTGTGTAGCGGCGCTTACACTCATCATAGAATCCGTAGATGCGATTTATGCTCGCGCACTCGTGATTGCCGCGGAGTAGAAAAAAGTTCTCCGAGTACTTGATCTTGTAGGCGAGCAGCAGGCAAATGGTCTCCAGCGACTGCTTACCTCGGTCGACGTAGTCACCGAGAAAGAGATAGTTGGACTCGGGCGGGTAGCCCCCGTACTCAAAGAGTCGCAATAAATCATAATACTGGCCGTGTATGTCCCCGCAAATTTTAAGCGGGGCCTCCAGTTCGAGCAGAATGGGCTGTGCCAGAAATATTTCACGCGACTTGAGACATAGGCCGCGTATCTCCCCCTCGCTCAGTTGCACATTCTTGCCAGGCCTGGCGCCGCGTACCTCCAACAGTCTCGATATGATGCTATCCAGGTTGAGTACCTCCGACATATTGCCTAATTGTCGCTTTCGGGTTCGGTTCCAATTTTGATTCGGATATAGATTTGGGTGTCGGTTTCAACACAGAGATGCGTGGCTGTTAATAATGGAGAATTATTGTAGACGCCGCCTAGGCAGTTGACCCACCGATTCGTGATTCGGAACGTGTAGGGCTTTCGAATTGCCTAATTTTAGGGTAGGTAGGGTTACGCCTGCTGATGTTATGTTCGCTCAGAATCGCGTGCACATTTTATACACAACTAAATCTGCGAAATTGTGGTGATGGGTTTTCAATTTAGATTCGAAATGTATATAGATGCTAACGAAATGTACAAATTTCAAAGCCCGCCTGACTGTTCTAAACTGATATGAAATTTCTGTGATTCAATTCTCCACATACGATTAGTAACTCTGAAGCACTAGCCCATCAAATTGACTGTGAATTACATCCAATTCAGGTGCATGTCGCTGCAATTGATCGGACACCAAACTTCGATTCGAACATCCATGGCATCCTAACATGCAATAGAAATGTCTCTAAAAAGTTGTTCGAAGAAGTTACATATAATATTGGATGAGTTTTTCTTTGACATTTGTGCAAGTATTTGTAAAATTGTCAGATAACAATTAGGTTTCTACATAAACACCTTATGACTGACTTGTATAATTAACAGACTTTGCTCGTATTTGTGGAAAAACTCCAATAAGTGGATTGACTCTTGTGGAATGCGAAGTGTCCGCCATGGATTAGAACTGCTTCAGATGTCCCCAATTCTTTTAGAGACTATTTTCAAAGTATTGTCCTTCCTAGCCGAGAAGCTCCGTTTTGTTCTTTGCTTTAAAATGAATAGTTAGCTCCTCTAGCTTGTTTCCTTATTAAAAGCACTAACGCATTTAGAAATGAATTATTCAGTAAAAATTGAAGAAAAGACTAATCCCCGTTGTTTGAGAAAAATCCTCCACAAGTAATATTTAAATGTGAAGTCATACTTGAATAACTTTTCTTTAGGTTTTCAAACTAAATTTGTTAAAACAACACTAAAATAGGATTAACTAAGCAATTAGTGGGCACAGACTGTATGCCAAAGGAATTCTTCTGATAATAAAACAGTTTTGTTATTACCAGCTACAGTTCTGGGCTCTCTATGCTTATGACCTCCAATTGGTTGTCATTATACTAAATAGTCCTTCAGAATATTTTCTGAAGTCAGAGCTTATCCACAATTGCAGATGGTTCCATTTCAAACTAAAGGGAACGTCCTTTTACATTCAAATAAAAAGCTAAAATGTGTAGCCTACCATATCTCTCATTAACTATAATTAGTCCATAATGAGAAGTTCTTGTACGATTACTATTATTTGTAAGTCGAGCGTTTCAAAGGATGCCTTAGAGTCCTTGAGTACATCATCAATTGGCAATAGAGTTGGAAGTGCAAGCTCCTTAACATCTAAATGCCTCCCATAATAAAAAGTGATCCTATTTGAAGCGCTGTAATAAGACAGTAAGGATTTTTTTGGAGCAAACTTTAAGAAATTCCTTTACTGTGTGGCTCATTAAGGGTGTGTTTAAAAGTACTGTGCTGATTGCCACCACCTGACGAGGCCACAGCTTTCAAGGACTGCAATCAGTGGGGCTGTCAAGGCTTCGGTTGTGTCTAATTAGTTTCAATTTGTCAGAGGCACGATGAAAAATTGCAATGTAAGCAAAATGAAGTAGCAATTTGTGGCTGCAATTGCCAAAGTTTGTAGTTTGTAGCCAGAATCGAATGCATGTTGTGGGGGGGGGGGGGGGGGGGGGGGGAGCTCTGCCTCATCCCTGATCTTGGACCCCAATGCAGGTGCACAGGAGACGCTTGACAAACTTTGGTTAAGGCAAACAAACGAACAAACGAACGAACAAACGAACGAACAAACGAACGAACAAACAACCAACAACAACAACAAAGGCATAGAGAGGTGGCTTCGGTTGTGGCAGCATCAAACAAAATTAGTTTATTTTAGGAAACAAAAGACCTCATTTTCCATTTGTTTAACCAGAAGAAGGACAACAGTATACAACACTGCCGATGCCGATGCTGATGGTGATGGTGATGGCAATGCCAAGTTTTATAAATGGGGTCCCATTGTTGTTGCTGCTGTTGCTGTTGCTGCTGTTTGTGAAAATTAATTGGTGTTACACAAATGAGTAATTTTCAATGTACATAAATATTTGCACAAATTGCAATTTACCCGAGCACGAGCTCGAGCACGGGCACGGGCACGGGCACAAGAACAAGCAACCACAGCCGTCGGCCATGCACAGGTCGAGTCGGGTCGGATCGGGTCGCATCGAGTCGAGTCGATTGGTGATGGCGATGGCGATGGCGATGCTGATGGCGTTGGCGTTGACGATGACGATGAGAATGAGAATGGCGTTGTGTGTTCGAGTGCTGTTCAAATACAATTTTTATTGTCAAGCGTTAATAATTTTAACAATGAATAATATGAACGGTAAGCATCTGTTATTATTCCAAACAAATCAAAACAAGTGCACTAGAGGCAGCACGCGGAGGTGGAAGTGGAAGTGGAAGTGGTGGTGTTGGTGCTGGTGAAGGAGAAGGATGACGATGACGATGAAGAGGGCTGCTGCCAGCCCACACCGGCCACACAAATCTTCATAAATTGCAACTACAGGGGCGGGCGACAGTTGGGAATTGAGACAAAGTGCGAGAAGTGCCCTCGCTCTGGCCCTGGCCCTGGCTCTGGCTCTGGTCCTGGCTCTGGCCTGGCGTCAAAAAGGGGTCGCCAAATGAAGCGCGGCCCCGGCACCGGGCTGACTCAGGAACGCAGCAAATGGGAAAATGATACACTTTACTCCTGCAGTCCCCCCTCCTACGACATCCGCATCCTCATCGTCATCCTGAGGCTGCAGACGCACACAATCAAAAAACAACAAATTGCCACATAAATGTGGGGTGGTTTGCCACGTAATAGATTTTATTTTATTTTTATATCCGCATGGCAGCAGGGCTGCCTCTGTTCAGAGGACAATGCTGTGAAGGGGGGAGTGGAGAGGGGGGTGGAGGGTAGGTAAGTCGCGAGTGCGAACGCGAACGCGAACGCAAACGTGAATGTGCGTTGCCTTACTTACTTTTACTTTTTACCTTTTGTCGGCGACGTCAGCAGTCGTGGCGGCAAAAGTTCCAAGGGAATTCCCAGCACAAAATACACTGTGCAAAATTTATGTCGAATACAAACAGCTATGCATATATGAATGAATATGTGTTTGTCCCTCTGTCTGTCTGATTGTCTGTTTGTGCGTCTGCGAGTCTCCCATAAATTTAAAAAAACGGCGCTGCCTAAGCTCTCTTTTTATTCGCACACACACACACACACACGCGCATATACATATAGTATGCATACTTGCTTGTGTGCGCGACCAATTGACTTACATATGCATACTAAAGTATAAGTACAAGTATTAAAGGTGCTTCGAACTTTAAATAAAAGTGAACAGAAAAGCTCTTTAAATGCAATGGAAGATAAAACTAAAATTAAATGACTTCTTCAAATCCGATTGGTGTGCAAAATTTTCAAAGTTCACAAGTAAGGGTATGTCATGGATATCGATTGGATTCGCATGAAGAGCTCAAGCTAAGAAATGTTTGTTTTGGGACCTGAACCCGTGCAAGCCCCAAAAACTAAAACGATATTCGATCGTTCGACTCATTGGAAAGGTCTGAAAGGTGAAAACCTAAATGTACGATTCATATACGAGCATCTATGTACTTAGTATGATATTGTGTTTGTATGCTATATGGAATTTAAAATATGAATCGAGGGATCTGCCACTTAAATTAACTCTATAATAAATGAGTCTAATAGCATGTTCTTTTTAGAAATCATAAGCAATTTAAATGCACTTTACAAGTATGTTCCCCTCCACTGCCAAGCTTCAAAACTGCTTTATTTACACTTGCTGTTATGCCTGTTAGCACCAAATAACTATATTTTAGTGTATATATTATATATGTAAACGTATATACGCCTAATTCTGTTTTTACACCGTAACTTTGTTCCAGAAAAATTCGTGTCAAAAAAGAACCGTGTTAAAAGGCTTTGGTCATATGGAAATATAGGCGATTGGTTCCGTATCTCTAAAACCTATCAAAATCAGTGAAAAAACAAGGATTTATGTTTATTTTATTAAATCACATATACTTGTATAATGTGCATAGCGACCCATATAACAATGGTTTCTAACTGTTTGTCACCTGTGTGTGTTCTTACTTGTAAAAAAGACAGTGTAAAAACAGAATTAGGTGTATATACATAATTGAATACTCGTATGTGGCCGTGCTCGCCACACATTTGTCTTCAAACACCTGGAAAGTTATGTACGTTTTTGAAATTGTGACAACAATTTAATATATTTTTTATTGTAGTCCAAAAACTCTAAGCTTAGACATTCTTTCTACTAGACCTGAGCTTTACTTGAAAATGTTGGCCATTAAGTCAACCATAATTGTAGCCAGATACTGGGTAAGCACATTCGCCGACCAAGTCTGGTCTTCAAAATATTATCAAAAGCTTAATTAAGCCACTTCAGAATGAGGGTACTTAGATAAAAATTAACACGTACTATATGGATTAAACTAAATTAAATTAACCAAATTAAGCCACTTTTGAAGTAAATATAAAATAAGCTATAAAAACAAAGCTCTAGTTTTAGAAGACATTATGATTTATGGAGCTCCTAAATTGATATTTGTTTAGAAATATGCAAAATCCAACAAGATATTTAAATTGCATACATACTTAATAACATTAAATGAATAAATAATATAAATAAAAGTGAAACAACTCTACGCACTGGGGGAGAGAATGAAATATCGCTTTTAATTAATTAGGCAACAATTTTGTTGAGTGTATGGACGGTCCTGCGACTCATAAACTAATTCAGGCAGCAGCAATATTTTAGTGTTCGCACACACACCCAAACACACTAAGAAGTTTCAGGGTTAACATATTGTTGTTGGCTCATCATGCGTGGCAAGGATCGAAGGAAGCGACTGAAAGTTGCCCAAAAACCAGCAGCGCTAACAACAGTTTTCCTCGCTAACAACCACCTGCCCACATAGATGACAGGCCTTAGTTTTTTTTTCCTTCCTCCTTTTCGTCCTTTCAATGTATAGCTCGTAATTTTTTACACATTGCGGTCCCAGCTTAACTGTGCTACCGGCTGTTTTTCTTGCTCTACTGGGAGACATATCAATATAACCGAGACCCGCTCCCCTCACCTCACCTCACCTCCCCTCACCAAACGGCATGGCGTGGCGTGACACGCAATGCAAAGCGAGAACGATGAACAGGTTGAGAAGTGTGTGAGTGTGTGTGTGTGTGTGTGTGTGTGTGTGTGTGTGTGTGTGGGCAGGAGGTGAGTGAACAAGTGAACGAGCGCAGCGGACAAGTGGAGCGAAGGACGATGGAGGGCGGGGGCAATCACACGGCTCTCGCTCTCGACCCTCGCGCGCGCGCTCGCATTACGAAAGTCTGTGCAATAAAAACAACAAAAAGCAAAAAGCACAACGAGCTGCACTGGCAAGGACGACCCATGAGGCAACACAAGGGACCGCAGACGACGATGGCCAAGTAATAGAAAACACAACTACACCAGCGAGCAGGAGGGCATGCAAGGATTTCGTGTCTGTCTGTCTGTCTGTGCGTGTGTGTGGAAAACTAAAGGCACGCTCACACACATACATACAAATACACATACACATACATACATGTGTGTATGTATATGCGTACTTACAACTAACTACGAGGACAACAAGCAGCGTACAGGTTTGAAGGCAACGCCTCAGAGGCAGCGTGTCCTGGCAGCTGCGGGGGTTGCGCGGGTTTCGGGCGACATTAATATGTAGATGCATTAAGTACATTATCCGGGGTTACAACCTCACAACACAGACGACGACAACAACAACAACAAAAAAGCTGCCTGAATCGAACCACGCTGGGAAGTACCGGCAAACAAGGTAAACGTCGATGCCCGACGCCAGCCTACTTGTGATGCCACAGTGGTGCCGGGATTATAAATTGTCGCGATTCGAAACTGCTGCCAGAATATGCCAAGAATTGAATGGCCACTATTTATTGGTAACATTATTATTATCATATTAATTTAAACGTTTGCTTAAAGAAATAACTTCATCAAAATTCAAATCTCAACAAAAATCCCCAACAAAATAAATAAAATAAAAGAAAACATTTCAATGATAATAAGTATATTAAATAATAAGTATATTAAAATTAGAAAATAAGAACAAAAAAGGCATTCACGACTTGCTCTCCTTAAGTTATATTTCATAAAGTTTTTAATAGATGTGTGAGAAAATTTAGTTTTGTTGGATTAATTCAGTTTATTTAAATTAACGATGTTACTTATGTTTATTGCAAATAACAATCTTTACAAAATCAAAATCAAAATGTTTTGTTTTGTGTTCTTCATTTATTTGAACACAATTATATCGAAACTAAAATCAGCGAATTTAAGCAATTTATGTATTTGATATACATCAGAGAACATTGGTTAGTTCTGGTGCCAAAGACATAGTGAAAAATATTTGAACAAAATTCTGAACTAGACAAACTTACTATGTATACATAAATAGTGGCTGCCTCAATTGAAAATCTTGTTAACTTTCTGCTTAAAACTTAAGGTAGATTCAAATCTTGTGCTTGCAATTCGCACCACTGTGCCACAAACATAATAACAAAAGCGTGGTTCCACGAACTAGTTCAACTTGTGTATATGGATAGTTTATAGATCAGGATGAATCAAATCTCTAAGGCTTTCAACTCTAAAATAGTTCAGCCAAGTTATGAAACTAATAGTTAGGAATTAAGAACAACATATATTTCGCACTTAAAACTCGTTCATTTTGGAGCTAGTTCGTCCTGAATCCATATAGCTCTGTGGACAGGGTCACAATGAACGCATGCCTGGCTTTACGAAATCGCACGTGGCGAGGGGCGCAAAATATTATGATTTATTTTTATTATAGCGGGTAAAGTGGTCTTTACAAGCATCAAACACGGAGAGAAACAGCGGAGCAGGGATAGCCGAAAGGGACGACGCAGGACGCAGGACGGAAGACGAGCCGGCGCGTAGCAAAAAGGCAGTTAGTTGGTTAGGCAAAAGGTACGATGGGCCGGGCAGGTGGCTGGGCTATATAGCTGAGCTGAGCTCAACATTAGGTGGTCGGGAGGAGGGGGATGGGCGAGGACGGGGACGGGGACGGGAACGAGGGCGAGGACACAAGTTGTTAAATGGACGGGTGGATTTGCACTTGCCGCGCTGCCGACTGTTATCTTCATTTTTGCTTTCAGTTATATTGCCTGGGAATTCCTGTGGGAGCTGGCCCAACCCTCAGTCGAAGCTAAAACAAATTGTGCGCAGGCAGGCAGGAGCTGGGGCGTGGGTATAAAAAAACAAGCGGATCAAACAGCAGGAACAACAGGACCGGTGAAAATAAAGAATGCGTGCAAATCGAAAATGTGTGTTTCAGTTTTGGTCCGAGTCGCTCGAGTCCATTGAAATTGCATTAATGTACCATTCGGTGTTTGGTGTTCGTTGTTTGTTGTTCGGTGTTCGTTGTACGCCGAACTACCCCCCGCCACCCCCCACCCCACACACAAGGGACAGGACCCAGCAGCGTGTTGTGGCCCAACCCCTGTTGCTGATGCTGCTGCTGCTGCATAATGGAAATCTGCGTATAATCCTCGAGAATTGATAAGATGGGCGGGATAAACTAGTTATGGCCATTAATACGATCAATTTGATGCTCACTTCTGTGTAAGTAAATAACAACCTTATTGAAAATGTTCAAAACATACGAACACAACACAACACAACACAACTACGAGTCCTTTCCGATTCCTATTCGCATTCACATTTCAAACTTGAAACAATGGCCAGTGGTTGGTTGGCCCAACGGAACTGCGAGGCTGTTTACAGATATGACAGCAGACTGGGCATGCCTAATGGTGTTTGTTACCCGCCTTTTGGTTAACACTCCCCCACTACCACCCCTTAGTCCGAGCATTTGTAACTGATAATTGCAAAGTTGTTGCGAGCCGCGCACTGTCGAGTTCGTCGAGTTAGTCTTTTCTGCATTAAATTTTACATATGGTTCCTTTTTTTTCCAGGGGTTGTGTCTCGCTTGTGGGTCAAGTGATGCGTTGATGTGCATTTTAAGCAGGTTAACCTGTCAAGTGTCGTAAAAAAAGGGTACACAAGCCATTTGGGTTAGCCTTTTAGCGGAATGGGCTGTTTGGGGGCAGCAACGCATGGGGGGAGTCTTTCGAAAGGGAGCCTATACTATGAAATCGCATATGTGTCCCCTACCCAACTCGTCAACTGCCTGCTTTGGACGGAAAGACGCTACCTGTGCGGTTGATTGGAAAGCAGTCAGTGCTCATTTTTATTTGATTTCTTATCTACTCTCGCAGGTTCTTCTCCAGCTTATCAAATGAGCTACGTTGAACAGCAAGAGATAGGTGATGGAATAGATTTAAAGCAACTAACATCCCGACCTAGCCTAATACCAGGAAGACTGAAAAAAGCATCGCCTGCCATTCAAATATATATAAGAGCAAGAAATAGGTTAACTGAACACATTTTTTTGTGTAGAAGTAGCACTTTGCCACTTATAGTAGAGCAAAAAGAGCTGTCTATGGCCATTGTATAGCTCCGATGTGGCTTTCAGATGTGGGTGATCGTCGCAAAATCTAATTATAAGCGCATCCAAATTACTAACTGCCCCTGGTTAGTGCGCGGCTCGACCCTTCACTGAGCCCTAAACCTGTTCACAGCAGCTATAGCGACAGGCTACTGAAGGAGCGCAGGGTGCTTGCAAAAGGACTTCTTCCTGCCAGACCTTTGCGAAGGCTAAAACACGCTCGAGGATGGGCTATTTTATATTTGTAAACATGTATTGTTAATCTAATGCTAATCTGAATGCACGGTTTTAATGCTTGTATTAAACTTTGAAAAACTTCGCCCCTCAAGAGCTTCGCTTTAAACTCAATAGGACCTGATGAAGCTCAAGGAAAGGCGTCCCTTTGCACAATTGACTGCAATCTGAATTGCTGTTCAATTCGGCGCACAGTTAAAGAGCTTAAGACGACTTTTGCCAACTTCGGGCGAAGCCAAATGCACTTTACATATACAAATGCATTTTAAAAATACATGATTGGCGGCGGCGGTGAAAGTGCAATTTGACGTCGTTCTACCTCCGCCTCCGCCACTTCCTCGTCCTTGTTGTACTTTAAATGCAGTGTAATTGTAAAACGATTAAGTTGCGGTGGTGCTGGTGGCGACAGAGACGGTGTAACCACATTTGGCGCACAAATGGGCGTATGAGTGACGACCACGCTCATGTTGACATGCCATGGCCATCGCCAGCCATCGCCAGCCATCGCCAGGATTTGTCTCGTCCTTGCTCTGGCCACACACAGTCCGCTCCGCCTTCATCCTTGTCGTCTGCGCATTTGATTGTCGCAATAAAAAGACAAACGCACAACACACAGACATCCTAAATAATTGATGAAGAAAACGAAACTAAATAAATAAATGAATGAACGAAGTAAAGCAAACGGAAAGAAGCAGAGCAGAGCAGAGCAGAGCGAACCAATAAAAAAAAAAAAAGAAAACACACACACACACATACACAGACGAATGGCAGAAAATTGTCACTGGATGACACGAAGCTTTCTGCGGAAAATTTGTCGAGCTTTTTGCCGGGCGTATACGCAAACAACAACAACAACAACAAAAGCAACAACAACAACAACTGGATCGAGAGTAGTCAAAACAAAAATAACTTTCAGTTAGCCACTAAACAACGTTAATGAATTATTAATAACAATATTGAGGTTTATTTTTTTCACTGTTTGTTTATCTGCAATGTTTTGTTTTATGCAATATTTAATATTGTTACACATTCAATTATGTCAATCATAAGACTAAGAAGTGTGCGTCATAATCTGCTTTAGGAAAGTTTTCTATCATTTTAGTCCAACTTAGTTCGTTTAACTTATTTAGGTTGTTTCTGTTGTTTCCTTTCAAAATATTACTTCAACGGTAACTGTTTAGACTAAACTAAATATCTATTGAAAACAACAGCTTATTTTTCCATTGACTGATATTATGTTGATCAAGAATATACTTCAATACAGTGATGAATAAAATAAAAACATATACGGCATCCCTTTTTTCGCTAAAAAGTTCAGTCTTCAATGTTTGCTCTATTATGCATGATAATTGGTTAAAGATTCTTCATTGTGATTTCATTTTAACATTTAGTATTTCTGCTTTGTTTGTGGTTTGGAAAGAAAATTATATACGTATATACTTGTACGTTTTAATAGCGCCCATTAAAGTTAAGTTAAGTCATTGAGCTAATATTTTAACATTTTAAGTTAAAGGTAAGCTCAAAATAACAATTCTTTTACAATTCTTGTGGAAATTTGATAACTATTTAATAAAAATTTAATCAAAGTATTTACAGTCTGAAAGATAAAATGTTTATGGCAGAAAATTCGTATAAACGAAGAAACTTTTGTCGTTTCTATCATTTTTTTCCATCAGTTAGTTATTAAGCTAATATTTTAACATTTTAAGTACAAGGTAAGCTCAAAATAGCAATTCTTTTACAATTCTTGTGGAATTTTGGTAAATATTTAATAAAAATTTAATTTTAATGAAAGAACAAATTTTTATTGCAGAAAATTCGTGTAAACAAAGACAGTTTTGTCGTTTCTATCATTTTTTCCATCAGTTAGTTAAGCTAATATTTTAACATTTTAAGTAAAAGGTAAGCTCAAAATAACAATTCTTTTACAATTATTGTGGAATTCGTTTCTATCATTTTTTCCATCACTGTATATTTTGTGGGGTCTGCGACGCCTTCTTCTGTGTGTTACAAGTACACTCGCACGAAACTAGAATACCCTTTTACCTTTTTGAGTACAGCCTATACAAATATTCCCTTCTCGTAAAAATTTTGTGACAACCGGATACAAGTCGATCACAAAGTAACACTGTGTTCGTTTCAAAAATGACGATTGAATTATTTCAACATTTTCCGAAGCCTTTTAATTGACGAAACTCGCTTATAATGGCAGTTAGCAAGTGGTATGCACGATTCAAGAATGGTGATAACGACGACGAATATGTTTGCCAGCCTAATTTTGAGATTACAACGATGCAAAAATTAGCCCACAGAATTGGTGAAATTAATGGAAATGGAATTAAATATCTTCAAATCAACGATTCTTCACATTTTAATCAAACAGTTGAATAATAACCACAGTTCCGTCTCATCGGTCGACACTCGTTACTGATTTTTCGACAAAAAATTGCATCACTAGCCATTACCCATATTCGCCTAAATTTCCGAGGAGAGACAACATTGTATTAACTAATTCTGTGGTCCAACTTTTAAAGAGAAAGGCTTGCTTTGCTACGCAACGAACAGTTTATTTACACATATCGGAGTTTTAAGTAGAAATTGTTCATATAATTAAAATGGGCTTAAATTTTGGTCAGAAAAGCAAACAATTTGTCCAGAAATTCATTCAGTATTATAAGTAAGCCTTGAAATGAACAACTCAATTAGTTTTCTGTGTTTTTTGAAACAGTTTAGACGCATTTATCGGTCCGTAATGGTTTTATAATAATCTTCATGGCCTTTTGTGTCAATTAAAAACATATAATTATGGTGAAAAAATATAAAAAATCATTAAACACCTAATGGTTGTGCGCAAATTAGTGGGCTTGATCAAATTATTGTCAAGATTTTTTAATTGCCTTTTAATTGTTTCTTTGCGAGAAATGTGTTGGGGTTTGACAGAAGAAATGTACTTTCTCGATAAAAAGAATATTTCGACAAGTTTAGTTGATCAGTAGTTGATTAGTAATAATTAATAATTAATATATGTATATAAGGTTACATCGATAGCTAAAAGTTGGTAATAACAGAAATTTGTTACTCAATCCACAAGAGACTTAGGCTCGCCCATGTCTGTTGGCATTATTTAGTTAAAATTATCGGGGTGAAGTCTGACTCCTCATTTTTGAAACCATTTCTTTACAAACTCAGCAAAGAATTCTATCTAATATAGACTTTAAGTGGCTCACAATTAATTACAGATGCCTTGATTCCGTCTCTTCTTGATTAGCTTTCGAGGTTTAAGCCAAAAGAGAAACGCAATGAAGGTGAGAATTGGTGAGGTTTTAGTGAGTTGTGAGTTACTAATCAAGGCCTATGTATGTGAGACTTTTGTACGAGTACTCTCCACCTCAGGGAGAGTTGGCGGCAAGCGCAAATATTTGAGGTCCCGAAACACGTGTAGTTGCAGGTGTTTAGTAACCGGTCAGTAGTGCCTAAGTGGAATTTGATTGCGTGTGGAGTGGCAGCGGAAAGTTAACGATTATTTACAAAACAATATGCCGCCACCAGAGGACGAGGGACAAACCCTAATGTTGTTAGCGAGGGGGGTGGCGGTGTGTCCGTGTCTGCGTCCACGTCCGCGTCCGATTTCGAGTCCAAGTCACGACAGGAAAAATCAAACAGGTGCACTAAATGAATTTCAATATGAGAAACCACTTGTGGTTACTGTCGCCATTGCTGCTGTTGCTGTTGCTGTTGTTGTTGTTGCTGTTGAGGAAATGTATCTGCCACCGCCTGAACCACAGAAATAGAAGCAGGCACAGTCACAGTCACAGGCACAGGCACAGGAATAGACACAGGCAGGGAGCGTTTGAGTGCGTGTGTGTTTGTGTATTTTTGGATGAAAACGATTTGAGGGAAATTGAACCATATGTTGCAAATACTAATGGATATCCAGGCAGTATGGTTTGGCTCGCCACTCGCTGCCGGAAATATGAAAGTGTAATTTAAATTGAATTAAGTGTACTTTTTGGTTAACATGCCGTGGGGGGTTGACTGCCGACTGCCGACTGTCGACTCTCAATTCTCGACTCATGGCTGGTAGCGCCGCGGGGCAGACAGAATAGCCAAACCACCCAAGTTGAGCCGGTTTCGGCAAAAGTTTGTCCATGTCCTGGTTGCTGAAAAATCTGTGATAAATGCCTGCAAAGTGGCCGAGATCTCTGACTGTCTGACGGTCTCTCTGTCTGTCTGTCTGTCTGTCTGTCTGTCCGTCTATGCCACTCGTTAAACTAGGGCTGCTACCTCATTAAATCGCTTCGCACATTTGCACTGTTGGAAAAATTGATAATGTGTATTTGTTTTGAGAGCCTTGTTGTTCCTTGTATAGTAATTGTTACAAATGTGCGGAGCACACCACCAGCCAGCCCCCTCTCAGCTCTCAGTTTTATGACGGATATGATTATTTTAATTAGCATTATATTTGCTGTTGTTTACCCTTTCGGTTTCTTGATTGCCATTGCCATCATAATTGGCTTTTCATATGCTCGCAAATATTGTAGGCAACAACCCAGTGGAGATGGGGTTCGTTTTGGCGTAAACGAGTTTAGCTTAATGAGTTTTCATAATGTTATGTTGAGGAGGCCATTTGTGGGGTGGAGGTGGGGACGCTGTGGCTGCCACATGTTGCCAACGCTCTTGACATTTGGCAACACATTAACAAATGAAGTGGAAAATCAACTTTGACGCTAACTCCCGAACTAGGCTGACAATGTCAGCCGGAGCGGAAAAGGAAGCCCTCCCTATGGCACATCACAAGTCGACTGTTTTAACAGATATAGATTTCAGTTAAATCTGACAGAGAGTGTCTTTGAAAATGGCGCAAATTTTTGTTGACTACTTGTTTGCATTTGTAAATATATTTACATAAATAAATAAATAAAGGCGCGTGCAACACATCTGACAATTCATATAACAACTCTGCCGAGTACACCTTAGAGTGCAAAAATAATACTTGAAATAAATGTTTATTGCCGGTTAAATAACCTGAGCTGCCAACTACTTTCGAAGAGACTGATTTATTCATAATATTACAATTGATTATATTTTTACTAAAGCATTCTTATTATACATACACTTTATCTAAAGGTGTACACCAAGAATGTACACCAAGAATCCCCTAAAGCATATACATATTCTTCTGTTTGAGTGCATGGATTTCAAAAAGTATAGGAACTAGAATAACCGAACCTGATATCCAGATTCTCCTAAGTGCGATGCAGTCTCTCCTCCATTCGACATTTCATTAACATTTTTTTTTATAAAACACAATTTAATAATTTCAGCAAACTTAACATGTAATTTCTGAAATGAAAATCAACATGTTCTCAATTATAATAATTAGTCTTATTTGAATAAAAAAAAGTCTCTTTCCTCCATTCGACATTTTATCAACATTTTTTTTAGAAAACTCAATTTAATAATTTAAGCAAACTTAACATGTAATTTCTGAAATGAAAATCAATATGTTCTCAATTATAATAATAATTCAGATTTGAATAAAAAACACTTCTTTAACCAAGTTTCTGCTGAAAGCGCAGGAGATTCGTTTTTTTAATACTTTTTATTTAATTGAATGCTGCGCAATACCAGTTTGATATTTTTTAGATAAGAGACCTTACAGAATTTATAAACTGAAAGTAATTTTGAATTCATGCTGTGAGATGATGGTAGGTATTTCAACGAATAGTGCTGTCAATACATAAACAAAAACTATGATTTGTATTATAATATAATATTATAAAATAGAATAAAGATATTTAATAATACAACGTTATAATTTCAACTTAAAAGATAAGAAAGCCTATGAAAAAAACTATACAATAACGTCTATTAATGCCTCCGACCCGTTGGGGGATTTTTATTTGCCATTTGGCCAGCTATGCCCCGAATCACCTAGCAGGCTAAAAAAAATAGAAAGTAGAGGAAGGAAATGTAATTCTACTTAACAGCTAAGAAAGAGAAAAGGAGTAAAAGGGAAATCTCCAACCCGGTGGGGGAAACCCACAGGAACAAACTCACATTGTGGAATTCCTACTAGCTCGTGGAGCTATGCCAGGCCCCGGAGCTTTGTGATGCAACGAATTGAGTTCCAGTTTAGTTGGAACTGAATTGAAAGGTAATTGTGGGGCCACTCTCAGCTATAATGTCCTTGAACAGTGGTAGGCTCTGATTTGAGTGTTCACGTGAACTGAAACAAGGCTACACATAACTTTTCGAGTTCTCTAACATCACACATCAAAACATAAAACATCTAACAAATTCAAACACACAATCAATATCGACATCAACGTCCGGGTTATTTGGACTCTTCGGCCATTAGACTGATCCCCAAATCGCAAACAATGCAGCAGAACTATGTATCCAAAGTTGGCTCTGCTACCGATGCGGACACGGGCTCGGACTGGAGTTCGGACTGGAGCTCGGATCACGAATCTGGCTATGGCAGTGGCTACACATCGTCAACCAGCCACGCTGGCGATGAGTTGGCACAGCTTGAGGAAGAGTTTCGCATTATTCGCGAGAACTCCGTGTTGCGCCAGCAGGAGTTCGACCGAATCTTCCGGGAGCAAGAGGAGATAATGAGGGGGCTGGGCATTGTCCGGGAGCATATGCGGCAGCTGGCACAGCAGATGGCCCAGCTGCAGAATTCGCGCCCGTTGGGTCTCCTGGAGCTCGCACAGCCGCCCACAAATAACGCCAACCAGAACGCGCTAGTTAACGATATTGCGGGTGAAATCAGTGACTCCGACTTAGCCCCCACGGATGGAGAGGATAGCGGCTACTGTGAAAACTAATTGCATGGACAACCCTTTCTGCCCCCCGGCCTGCGGTAAGCGCCCAGCTCACATTGCTGGTCACACGCCCAGAGTTTTTTCTATCCTTTTTTTCTTTTTTGGAACTTTCTCGTATCATTCGCAGCTGCTTGTCAACCTGCAGCTGTTTCACGCCAAACCTTTCCCATTACGGACAAGTGTGCTGGGTTTCCAATACACGCCTCAATATTTCATGTGCATGTGGGACCAGTCGAAGATTTCAAGGTCTGTGTCCGTGCAGGTCGAGGTGGACAAACCAAATGGGCATTTTTCCAATCTAAAACGGCTGATCAGCCAATCCAAATCAAAATCGAATAGTTAACTACAATGTTGTTCACTAAGCACCAAATTGAACTGTGCTTTTTAAATAATAACTGTCATAATAGCACGAAATACTAATACAATTGAAATACAAGTAATATTACTGCAACTAATGTTGTTGTTGTATTTTCCAATTAATGGACAAGGAATTAAAATATAGCATCCAAATTATGGGCGCCACTCTCTCCGTATAGCTGACTGCTCAAGCGATTAGCTGGGAGAAATGCTTGGAAAAAAGGTACTCTGTAGCCAGCTTAAGCTGAAGCTATGAATATTCAGATTTTAATAATATTGAATTTGATTCTTATACAAGTATAATCCCAACAAATAAATTATCAAATGATGGATTCCGCTTATTAGATGATTGAAAATCGTATTGTCCTTCCAATAAATTCACAAATTCGAATTTTAGTGACAGCTGCCGTTGTAATTCATTCTTGAACAATTCCAACTCTTGGAGTAAAGGTTGATGGAACTCCAGGACGACTAATCATAGTTTTATACCAATTGTAATTGAAAGAGTACCTGTAAGGTATCTACAGTCGGATCAATTGAAATATCCATATCCTTATCAAGGAAAACAAGAAATAAAATATTTACGAACAAATTTCTGTATATTTTATAATCCTCTCGCAGCTAGTTACACTTTCTAATAATAAAAAAGAATAGCTGCAGCCTCCACCACTTCATGACTGAAAAATCTTTACCCACCGAGATATTTATTTTAGTTGGGAAAGAAAGTGTTCCAAAGGGCCTAAGTCTGGCATACTTGCATTGCATTGAAGATACGTATTGCTCTACTTGTATCTAAGAGCGAAATGTTCTCTTTGAATTGCTTTTTCTTTTGAATATAATAAATACAAAAGTATGGCACCTGCAAGCCAAAAGACTTGTGCCAAGACCTTGCTTTGAAACTGTCTCGATTCTCTTCATTGCTGTGACTGTTTCAAAGCCTGGCTATATCTATAGTGGGCATCAAAAGTCTACATACGACCTAATATTTTGCTAACTGGTAAAGATATTCACTAAAATACTCATTTTTGTGGAAGAAAACGAAAAATCACAAACCTAAGATGTATCTTTACAAAGATATAAAAGAAAAACCACATTTCTTCCTTGAAAAAAGTGTACGTATGTATTCCGACAGTGAAATACCCTGTACCCAGGTAAACTTCCGACACTGAGGTATATGCGCCTCTAGCAGAAGCAAAAAGAAGAGGAAGAGCGAACTTGATGCTTCAGCTTGTGGGCGTAGTACCGGAGTGAAATTGTTTCGCTAATAACTCTTCTTAGAATTAACCGATTTAGATGAAATTTGAAACAAAGTAAATAATTATATATAAATGATGTGTGCAAAGTTTGGTTTCGGTAGCATTTGAAATGTGCGACAGTATTGATGAAATTCTGTAAAATAAAGTAAAATAAACTCGTATAGGCTAGGGACTAGGAGCGTCTGCATACCTAGTTTGGTTTATGTACGCTCAGCCGTTTTCGAAATCCAGGCGTTCATCCAGACAGACGGACGGATGGACGGACGGACGGACGGACGGACGGACGGACGGACGGACATGCCTAGATAGATTTCTCTCGCTGATTCAGAATATATGTACATATATACTTTATGGGGTCAGAGATGCTTCCTTCTGCCTGTTACATACTTTGCACAAGCCTAATATACCCTTTTACACCCGTACAGGGTATACAAATTCGAAGATTTAAGGCGCTTGACCCCCACATAACATTTATTTTAATATAAAGCCGCTTTTAATGTGCTTAGCTCTTGAATTACTAGACATTCTTCATCATAAATGTTAAGGTTGTCTCTCATCAGCTGATGAGCCAAGAATTGCATTCGTTGCTGCGATGACCCAATTTGTTGGTCAGCGATCAATTGGCAACTGAATTGACAGCCGGCTGGCTGGCTGATGAACTTGGCCAAAACTTTGGACTGCAACTAATTTGATAACGACAGCGTCTGATTGTTGTCAACGGGCAGAGTAGCAGACTACAAGTAGTAGAGTAGTGGGGGGAGGTCTGGCATCGACGCTGACGATGACGCTGACAATGACGACGATGGTGCTACCTAATGATGTGCACACACCGCATCGATGGTGTGGGGAGAAAGGGGGAGGATTTGGGACAACGGACTGACAACTGTGTGCCCATTGTCAAGCTATCGTACTGGTAAGTGAAAGAGGTTGTTGCACCTGAGACCCAAGCAGAGCTCAAGTCGGGGGATACAATTATGCGGGCAACATGACTGTGCATGTGTGAATGCGTATCTGTGTGTGTGTGTGTGTGTGTGTGTGTGTGTGTGTGTGTGTGTGTGTGTGTGTGTGTGTGTGTGTGCTTTGAGTGTCTGCTGAAAATTAAAGTCCGCACGAGCCACACGCCGCGAACCACATCAACGACACCGCTGCCGCTGCCGCTACCGCCGGTGTTGTCGCCAGGGGCTGATGCCACCACCACCAGCAGCGGGCGCGTGGACAGCGCGCACTTTCGTTATGCTCGATTGTGCCGAAAACAAGTGGCAACTATAACAACAACAACAACAACAACAACAACTAGCGGAAGAAGAAGAATTCGAGTAGCGGCAGGCACTAAAACAAACTACAGTTGCGCTCCATGCCGTTGCCGCAGGGGCAGAGGGGAAATGGGAAAGGAGGGAAACAGGTTGCGTAATTTGATTACAATCAACTTCTAATAGAGTTCCAACCACCGAGAAGCGGGCGTAGCTGGTGGCAATCATATGGCCCACCTTAGGCCACTTGTCTCCCATACCCGGGCCGCGCGAATTTGAGCTTCGGCCTAACCGCCCAGCTGCCCTCCAGTCCTCCAGTCCTCCAGCCCGCCCGCACTACCACTTTAGAAGGCGTACGAGTGAGGGCCTCAACTTGAAGTACAATACAATTAACGACACGAATCATGATGTGCTTACCTGGCAAACGACCGTCACGTGGCCCGTTCCCAGAAGGCTTACACGTCACAATTTTAATTTTATTAAAGGAACATTTCAAATTAACCACACACTCACACATTTACAACTATGTAGCAGTCAGACACACACACACACACAGACACACACGCCCACAATTGCACAAAAAAAGAAACACACGAATGAAATAAAATAAGGCAACAATACATACTATACAAATACATATGTATGACCAACAATAATGTAAATTGTAGCTTATAGTAGTTGGTGTGGTTGTGGCTTTTCTTATTGTTGTAATCAAAATGACTGTCATAAATGCCGAGTTCAGTCAAGCTGAAAATACACCACATCCGCACACACACACACACACACACACACACACACCAACACACACACACACACACAACAACAGACACTTACATGCACACACACACATCCAATGTCAGAGCGAGGAGTCGAACAGAATTGCTTCAAAGACTTCAACTTCAACTCCCAAAAACCCTTTCTTATGCTACTTACATTTTCTGATAGTGAACGGCATTATACACATATTTATTTGATCTGACAGGTTTCTGTATTTATGCATGTACTATATATAGTATAGTGCAGTCCCAGATGCAGTTAGCATGAAAGTCGAATGACGATAATCATTACCAGCCGAATGGAAAGTTTCAAACTTTTGGTGAGGACTACATACAAGTATTGCAAGTATTCTATTGCTCGGCTCAGCAAATTCTATTAAGTGAAGGAATAACTATTAACTACTATTATGATGAGTCGGTACAAGGGCGTCCGCAAAAAGTCGAGCCGGGCCAAAAAGTTAAAATTTTGATTAAATAATGCACGATGCGTTTAAAATCAAAATTTTTTATAAATTACAAATTTTAAAAAGTTAAAAATTTAAAAACTTCCAGAAATCCAAGTCAGTTCCATGTTAAGGTGAAATAGTGCGCCATAATAATGAATGTGTGGTCGACTTTATGTTGCGAATTTTTTTTCTTTTTTCCGGCTCCCCCCTGCGTACGCCCTTGAGCCGGTATTTGCTTGGTCAGAGGCGGTCTTTTGAATGTCTTCAGCAGCGACTTTTGTTAGGGCTCGTTATTTTTATTTTTCTTGGCGCTTGAAATACACACATGTTTAATAATATTTTTTGCACTATCAAGTCGCATTATGCTAGAAAATTAAGTCAAAAGAGTCAAAGCTTCATTTAGCTGTAATGGATATATATTTATCGTTTTGATCTTAAACTTCCTCATATAATCGTATATGCATAAGAACTCTTTAAGTTGCCTAGCATAGATAACCTGGAATTGCTTATACTCGGCTTACTTGGGGTTTTTAGATTGTAATATTTTAAGGAAGTGCTTTGTTAATTGAAGCCTGCACTCAAGCACATTTATTTCTGTAAAAGCTTCTGCGCACAATCAATGCCTCACGGTCAGATTGCCAAATTATTTGCAAGCAAATGTTTCAAAATTCAAAAAAATATTTCTTGCAGTTCTAGTAATTTCTCACTCAACTTCACAAGTTTGTGTGCAAATTATTTGAACTTATTTAAAGGCTGGACTGAATAACAGTTCATTATTTCGTCACATGTTTTGACTAAATAGTCTTCTCCCTGCATTAAATATTTTAGAGCTCTTACTGTACTTATAGTGCAACATTTCAATTGAATTACGAATATCATATCGCTTTGGACTCACCTGTAACGGACGTTGCGGGGGCCCACTCATTGTATGGTGATGGTACATCACATCGTGTTTGATTTGGGAGGGCATTTGGCTATGTACATGCTGGGCTTGATGCTTCTGTATGTCGACGGCTGCCAGAGCTTCCGCTCTGCTCAGTATGCCATCGTTGATACCCGCAAAAATATCACCCTGTCGTTCCAGAGGAGGGAGAGAGAGAGAAGAGAGAGAGAGAGAGAAAGGGATAATTGAACAACAAATCCAGCAATGATAAATAATTGCAGCGACACAGCAAAAAGTACGAGTACGATTATGATTACGATTAAGATTACGATTACAGGTATACTTGTATAATAAGTTTGAGTAATAATACTTGTATAATGCATTTTTTTTATGAAGAAAAAGAAGAAGTAATGAAACGCCCACTCAATCCAATTCAATCCAATCTTCGATTTACTTTTGTCAATCGAATGATGCGATAAATTTCAGTAGACAACAAGATCTCATCTGCATATCTGTATATCTGTGTGTGTGTGTGTGTGTGTGTGTGATTGGGTGTTAAAGTTTATTTGCACATGTAGATTGGGAAAGGCATAGACAATAAGTAGGTTTGTAATATAATGTGACAAAGAGTAAATGCAATGCTAAGCAAAACGTTAATCGTATATTAATTATGCATATATAGAGTATATTAGAGTTGTTAGGAATAGAGTAGGTTAAGTCAAAGACATACTAGTTGTGGTTGTGGTTGTAGTTGCGGTTTTGCGATTGTGTTTTCGTATGGGTGTTGGTGTGGGTGTAGGTGTCGGTGTTGGTTTTTGCTATTTTCACTTACATTCTGACGTGCTGACCACGAATTGCATAATAGGGAAGCATCTTCTAATAAACGACTCTGAAAAGACGAGACAAACACGATAGTATATGTATGTATGTATTCATTAAGCATTTGTGCCGCTTGAAGCAATTTGGGGTTCGATTATGTTTGAGTATGTTAGGGTAGTGGTAGTATGTATATAGAAAGCAAGTTATTGACTGAACACAATTCCGGGCAGCACTTTGTGTAATGAGAATGCAAATGCTTCCTCTTAAGCTCAGCTTACACCAGAGTTATATTTGTGAAATAATTGTAAAAAGTTTACCACAACAGAAAGAAGATTGACTGGGAAGGAGTAGACTCTCTGGTCAACTAAAGCAGTAGTTAGAGTTTACTTTTTGAATTTAGACAACTTGATTTCTAGATTACTGCAAATTCTTCTCTTTAAGCTCAGCTTACATCAGAGTTTGGTATTTCGAAAAGCTATAAAAAGTTAACAACAAACGAAAGAAGATTGACTGAGAAGGATTGGGTTGTCTGGTCAAATAAATCACTAAATAGAGGTTTCATTTTTGATTGTGGACAACTTGATTTCTAGCTTACTGCAAATTCGTTCCTTTAAGCTGAGCTTACATCAGAGTTAGATTTTTAAAATAAATATAAAAAGTTAACCACAAAAGAAAGAAGATTGACTGAGAAGGAGTATATTGTCGCGTCAACTAAATCAGAATTGTTCCATTTAGAAGGTTTACCTTTTCAACTCATGGACAACTTGATTTGTAGCTTTCTGCAAATTCTTTCCTTTAAGCTTAGCTTACATCAGAGTTTGGTATTTCGAAAAGCTATAAAAAGTTAACCACAAAAGAAAGAAGATGGACTGAGAAGGAGTAGATTATCCCGTCAACTAAGGCAGTAATTTTAGTTGTTCCATTTAGAAGGTTTACCTTTTCAATTTAAAGACAACCTGGTTTCTAGATTACTCTGTTAAAATATTAGGGTATATACATATACAATCTGGGTTAAGCTCTATTCGATTTAATCACATTTATCATTTCATGTTTTTTGCCAATCCAATTATCTGGGCCATCATCTTAGCCATAGAGTGAATATTCCAATGGAACAGCAAATGGATTTTTAAAATCTGCACTTCACGAACTGGTGACAGAGTTTTCTTATGAAATGCAAGCGCCTTTAAAGTGTTTTGGTCGGGCAGCGGAAAAATGAGCTTAAAAACCAAAACAAAATGACACAAGTGCTCGTTTTGAGGAATTTTTCAGCAACTGCTATTGATTTTCTTTGCTGGTACCGCACTGCCCCGCCCACAGCTTAAGGCCAACAGGCACTTCTAAATAAGTAATATCAAAAGTTTTGCCGCTGCTGCTTGTCGGCGTTTTTATTATTCCAGTCTTATCGATTTTATATGTACATATATGCACATATGTATACGAGTGTGTGTGTGTATGTATAGCTCGCACGAATTTTTTAGTTAATCAATTATTTAGATGCGCACAAATTTCAAAACGTAGCACGAGGCTGAGCTCTGACGCGTTGACTTGGGCGAGAAGGATGCCGGGAACGAGGACGGGGTTGGGGCGAAGGCAGGAAGGAAGGAGGGAATGCGGGAAGGCGGGAAGGCGGCAGGGCACAGGGCAAATGGTGCTCACGTTTTTGGTAACTCATTTGGTGGCATTGGCGGCGTCGGTGGCAACGGTCTTTGCAAATGAGTCTGCCCAAGAAAGTTGGCAATAAAAGGCGTAAGACGGCCTGGGCTGGGGACTAAGTGCTGGTTAGTGGGAGCTGGGAGTTGCGAGTTGCGACCGAAATAGCCGGACAACCATTGTAGAAATCAAAATGTTGTTAATTTTTAATGTGTCTTGCCTGCCAGCCTTCCTGCTTGCCTGCCTGCCTGCCAGCCAGCCTTTTGCCGTTGCAAGTTTCCATCGCGGGCGTCACGCAAATAGCGTGACAGTTTGTTTGTCCATAGAACGGAGGGCAGACAGTTTTGGCCCAAAACTGTTCAAAGTACAATATTAACCAGAACGGGGTGTCACAACTTGTCTTGAATTATATTTGGCCAAATAAGTGTGTGTAGTATCGATGCGTTCGTAGTTATTTTTATATCTGCCACACACTCCCTCCTACTCCCCCTAATGCCATTTATGGGAAGGGGAAGTTTCCACACCAGTCTGTTTGGCAATAAGTGTCTATTATGTTTGCGTACAAAATAGAGCATACGCTATGAGAAAAGAAATCCAGATAGTTGAGAGATAGCCATTTGCATTTACCACTGAACTCAAGCAAAAATGTTCGATTTTAAATGAAAAATCTCATTTAAATCATTAATGAAATCACTATTTAAGACCTTCATTGTTCTTAAAAAATAAGTAATAGAAGGCTTTGTCTACTCTTCACATATTTTGCTAGCTACGATCAATTCTCGAGTAAGAGCTGTTTGGGTAAATACAGTGGAGCTACTTCGCTAAATGTAATTTTTTCCACTATAAATCACGTTCAATCTTTTCACATTAAATTCCTAAGCCACTTCTTTTCATTTTTGAAAAGAGTAATTTTCACGTATTTTCTTGTTGCTGTCAATATATTTACCCCCATTTGCGGGTCGATTTTTATCCACAAATGGGAAAATAAAGATAATTAATTATTTAATGCTGGCTTAAAGTTAAAACTTACAGCTAAGAGGGCTTAAGGTAGTCATAGCTACCAGGATCTTAGGCTATTCTGGCAATTAAAGAGAATTACTTTGTAGAAATATTCAAAAAACATATCTACCTAACTACTTATATACTTATATCGAAACTTTAATTGCAATATTAAGACAGACAATTAAATAAAACCACTTCATTGAAAAGCAGAGTATATTCAGCTGTTATCCTCTTTATAGTTAAGTCCTATGCAGTATATTAGAAAGATGTACTCATAAGATGAGCAGACAGGGCAACCAGTTTGGAGGAACACCCCGCAGCAGCATCGCCGTCCGTACTCGGTACTTAGTTGGTTTAAAGTAAAGTAATAAATCGTCAGTAGGGTAAGTCGCCAATCGCCTAAGTCGTCAGTAAGTCATTTTAGATAACAAAGGGACAAAGTCCTTACAGGAGTCAACAGCCAGTTGTCGAATCGGCTTGATTCTAAATTGTAATTCCGCCGTGAATATTGCCTGGGAACTTACATTCTTGCGTTACAATCCTAAAACCTCAATTAATTAAAATGGAAATAACAAACACTATTTACAAAATATGCATGCGACAAATAATGTCGCCCTCTCTCATCTGAATAAATGTACCCGTATTTATAATTTGTAATTTTTCTATTGTTTATCAGCATTAAGCTCAATGTTGGACCCATAATATAGGACACGACCTATTACCGATCCTTAGGAATGACATTTTCAGCTCATTTCAACTCATTCATATAACAACTTTTGCGGCAGTCAAAAAAACAAGAACTTGGCATCTGCCGGATTTTTATAAAGTGAAATGCGCCTAGAACTTAAACTCATTAACTCTTCTAGTGTTTTTTTTTTTTTAATTTGTAATCTTTATTTAAGGTCTGTCCTAGGTTAGTTATTAGACTTATGATAGGTAGGTAGGTGGGTTATTTAGGCCATCCTTTATATTTTCCGCAACTCGTCTAAGCTTCAGCATCGACTCTCGGAGCGATTAATAAACATAGGGCGGGACGGCATAGCGCTAAATAGCCGCATCATAACAACGAATTAATTTATGAATTAATGTGCACAGTCATTCATTCATCAAGTCGTGCCTGGCGCAGGACTACTGGCATCCTCCACCCCCACCCCCACTCCTCTCCCCATCCCTATTCTTGCTGTCGGGCAGGCCCGTCGCCCGTCGTGGACAATTCTTCATTTTGATTCTTGTTGCTTGTGTCGTTTCTCTTATTTGGGCCGAATTTTTATGTCTTGACCTGCTCGACCTGCCGCCACAGGAGAGGATGGGTTTGGTGGTGGTGGTGGTGCAGGAAAAGCGAGGGGGGGGGGGGGGGGGGGGGGGGGGAAGGGTGGCCGCAGTGCAGGCTGACACTTGCGCTCTTGGACATGCATATAAATTCTTTATTAGTGTGAAAAATTAATCAACTGAGCTGCGTTTTCCTTTTTTGTTTGGTTTGCTTTATGCCGTTGTTTTTGTTGTTGTTGTTGTTGTGCAGATTATATGTATATGTTTGTATGTCTTTCTGTGTCGACCCGTATGTGTGTGTGTGTGCATGCGTGTGTGTGTGTGTTTGCTTTTTTCTTACTCGACAACCATTTAATATTTATGATGAGTGCTGATGTTGAATTTTATCGATTTATGCAGCATTTTTTGTGCAATGAAAATTATTTAAACTAAAGCCAAAGCAAACTTAAATCTAATGTGAATACAAATTTTGAAAATTATGTCACAGTGTCCATTTAAAGTACAAATACATTTTACATCTTCATCTTGGGTTTTCAAAGCATCATTAAAGCTCTTATAACATTTTAAGACCAAGCATTCATTTGGTTGCCAAACGTTTTATATGTATTACCAAATATTCTTATCAGAGTGCTTTCTATTATGCTATTCTATAAATAACCTTATTGAATAGCATAAGTACTTTATCGAGAACTTTTTAGTACTACTGTAATACTAGACGTTGCTTTATCATCAGAAAAATCAGTGTTTCTGCTAGAACTTCATATAACAAGCTGTGCCTGTCTACACAAGAACACAACTGGGCGTATTGGGAACTATTATGATTGATTTATTGGTTTGGTGTTAAGTTGAAACATAGAAAGTTCGATAAACTATGGCAGGAGACCACCATTTCTTAATCCATAAGTCAGCCAGCTAAAACGAATCCACTGATAATTTCCAGCAGCTCTATTCGTACGAATTTCATTCAAAAGATATCTCTTTATTAATATTTTACGAGTATTTTAATTTAAGGCTCTAGGCTCGGCAAAGCAAATCAAAGACTCTGCTTAACTTTTTTTACTTGATACTTGTATGTAGACCACGGCTTATAAGCCATGGCACTATCCTAAAATGGTTATATTTAAGGCAAACTAAACAATAGAAAGGAATTGACTTTGAAAAGATTATTATTTGAGAGTGAAATTTAAAGCTTCGTCAATATGCCACCGCTTATTTGAATTCTTACTCATTCTTTCATAACACATTAACAACGATTGTTTTGCAACAACTCTAACATTTAAATTAAGATTTAAAAATAAACTTAAAGCTGATATTGTTCAACATTGCTTGCTTGATTATTAAGCATAGTTTTAGACTCTATTTAGTGCTTAAATTAATTGCATTTATTCTTCATTAGTTAATTTGATTTTTATATCAACTTGTTTTTCTTAATTTTGATTAAATGGTGTATGTATCAAGTACTAGTTTTTGTTGTACAGGTATTTTTAAAATTTTTTGGTCGTTCATGGAATATTAGGAAAATTTAATAAATACAGTCTGACGACTTTGGTCGGAATTTCCCGTTAAAAAGTATAAACTCGATTTAGAATACTAAAAATTCTCTAAATAAGCCCTAATAGTTGGAGCAATTGAATTCAAAATTTGGATCCGATAACAAATAATTGGGTTTAGGGCTTTTCAAAAAACTTGCTGGACTTGGCAATTATTTGAAAACATACTTTTCGAAAATGAATGGAACCTGGAAGAATGCTTCATGCTGGATGATTTGGTAAAACAGTGCGATCAGTTGTGAAAAGTGCTTTTAATCATCATTTATTAAGGATAGTGAGGCGATAGCTATTAAGCCAACAAATCAAACAGAACTCCAAAACATACTATTCTGAAAGAAAGCCCTACACATACTAGTATAGTATATCTCCCCAACTGGGGGATGCACAATTTGTAGCCGATTTTTCAAATGCCTATTGGTCGCATCCTTTTTGTCATTTGTCGTTTGCTTGGCTATTTGTTTTTATGTCAGTCTGCTGTGTTTTTTTGTTTTTTGTTTTTCTGGCTGTTGATTCTGCCGCCCGATGTTAATTGGCACATTTGTCGTGGCCATTTAATGCAGTTTATGAATATTTAAATCAAATTAACGACGCCGCTGTCCATTTAGCGCCTCATTCGAACAATTCATGTTGGCCCAGCTGGTCATGGTGGCCAGTGGTGCCGTCCATTGCCAGCGCTACTGCGTGACACCAAGGCCGGGTGGTTAGACGCGGTGGGGTGGGGTGGTTGGGGTGGGGTGGGGGTGTGAGCGACAAATTTCCATTTAATGGACTGCAAGGCGTTAAGTGTTTTTGTTACCAGCCAGAATCGTGAGCTCCTTGTACAACACTCAATGGCACTGTCAGTAGAATCAACCAACCCCCCTTCCCCCTTCCCACTACCCGCTTCTCAGCCATGCCACGTCCACATCCACATCTACGTCCACGGCTAATGCGCTCAGCCAAGGGTAGCATATAAATCCTATAAATCCGCCGCTTTGATCATTTGCCTTGCTTTTCGCTTCTCGGTTTTTGCTCTTTGAATCTCGTTGAGAGTCAAAGCCGAAAAGTGGCTGCTTCTCGAGCAGGCAGCGAGTTGAGGTTGGAGTTGAGGCTGAGGTTGGAGTCGGGGTTGGGGTTGGGGTTGGTGCATGGCATATAAATCCGATAAGCAAACGTAGTTGTAATCGTTCTCAGAGTCTCCTGCCGATTGCCTTTTTCTTTAAAACAGTGTCTGCCTCGTCCTTTTTATTTACAGTAAGTGTTTTTAAAGTGCCCCTCTGCAGGATTAAAACTGGATGAAGGGGGGCAGGGGGTAGTCGAATTTAGGATGGAAGAAGAAGAGCGTCTACACCTGTGCATGCAGTGCAGTCAACTTTGACTCTTAATTTGCCAATTTCCGCATCCTTTCCTCTCATCTTGTGCCCTGCTTCTTTCTCATGTTTTCATTTATTTATGCTGCATGCTTGTCTTATTTATTTATTTATTTAATAGCAACAACAACAATAACAACAAGAATATTGTTTGTATATGCGTATGTTTGGTGGTGGGGAATAACAAATTTTGATAAATAAATATTTAATGCAAATAATTTACAAGAGCACTTTTCAAGGTTATGCACATTTCCATGCTCCCGCTCCCCAACCCTCTCCATCCCTTTGCCACTTTTTATAAATCTACGCAACAATAACAATAACAGCCGCAACAAAGGCGACAATTATGGCCCAACAACAACAACAACAACAGACCAACAGCAAGAGTCGTGAAAAATTGCGACATTTATGCAATAATTAAGACAAATATTTACTCTCCGTTATTTTTAGTGCTACATTAAAAATGCGACAGGCAGTCAGAGAATTTTTTTTTTCGCCTTCCGCCTCCTCCTTTTCGCCGAAACCTTTTCCCATTTCCATTTTGCCTTTGTTGTTGTCGTTAGATATAAATAAACATGTCTGAGCTTCAACAAAATGTAATAACCATGATTTTTATATGCTCGCACGAGTATGTGCATGTACATACGTGTATGTTCATGTTCGGTTCGGGGTGTGAGGCTTATGCCAACTTGGGCCAGAAGTAGATGGGGAGCGCAAAAGGCAGTGGGAGCAAAGTATCTGAAAGTTGTTTCAGTGTGTCAAATGAAGGACCCAGGATCCAAAGCGACCGTATTTTATACAAATCCGACACATATGGTTATCAATCTTAAGCCAGACAGTTCATTTAAGTTAATAGAAAGGGCCTGACTTACTATACTTCAGCTTGGTTTAGGAAGTGCATTTTTAGGAATATATTGGCAATGACATGGGTATGATGTATTCTAGTGATGTGGAAACCGAGTGTCCTTTTTTTTAGGAGCTCGAAGAGTTTGCTAAAAATTATGCCCCTATAATGTTTCGAGTCGCACTTAAGGAGAGCTTTAGGGACTACGAATATTTTGAGATATTGTGCTTAGCATGATCTGACAATTTCCAAGGGTTTTCTACTAAGTGAATACAAAAATATTTCATTCAACGCATTTCGAGTATTTCCCTTAATCTTTAATAATGATGTGACCAACCGACTTGAAGAACATAAGTTCATTTTCCAGATACATATATTGACTACACATAGTCTGTTAGTTGGATACAAATTTTTTTGAAACCGCTTGTTATGACCGCCTGACTGACTGACCTATTGCTAATCAACGCACAGCCCAAACGGAAAGAGCTGGGAAGCGATAATTTGATCTAAACTTATCTCTTGTAGGTAAGGTGTAGGAAAGCACTAAGTAGGGAAGCTGTTTTGGAATATAATATCTCCCGGGGGGTGTAAATCGAGCACACAATATCTATATACCATATGAATATATAAGTGGGTTTTAAAAGTTTTTGGTCTGCAAAAGGCCTTGAAGTACATATTACATTTTACAAATACATAACTACTGTTGCTAAGCCCATAGCTATGCATATCCCGATGAAGATACACGGCATTCAAGACATATAGACGTGCGATGTGAGCTTTACAATATGAGAGTAATATATTTTTTTAAATATAATATTTACTATAATTTGTTTGAATGGCAAAAGTTGGGGAACAGTATAGATATAAATATAATCAGAATAGCAAAGAAACCTTCATGTTGTTCAGACAAAACTTTGTGTCAAGGGCGTTCATTAGATTAATGAATAATAATAATATAGAGCAGATTGAATATCATAATCCAATCAATTATATATATACAAGTATATATATAGGCTATGAACAAACGCGGCATTAAATACATATAGAAGTGCCATGAAAGATTTAAAATATGAATCCATGTTCAAAAGTGTAATATATTTTGATTAATTATAATCTATAAAAAAAGGCAAAAGTTGGGGAACAGTATAGATACAAACATAGCCAGAATAGCAAGGGAACTTTCATTTTATTAAGGGTGCCCATTAAACTTAATGGAAAGAAAAAAGGATATAACAGAGGACGTCTTTCTGTGGATCAGATTGAAAATCATAATCCAATACATATGCAGGCTATATATACGAATTTCCGTATAATTTCTAGCAATATACATACTATATGTCGTTATCTTTTAATATTTGAAGCATCAGTTATGTTTATGAAATAGAGTTAAAGAATTCGATATGCTCTCCACTAAAAACTGAATTGATGGACACACGGACGACGGCAAGGAGGATATACACTCAGTACAGCCGATTTTAAGCTATGTATCTTTAACAAACATGCGTCAGGAAATGCACATCGAATAAAACTATAGGCAGGTGACATTCAATGGTGCGTGTAGATGTGTATGTGTATGTGTGTGAAGGGGGTAGGGTGGAGGTGTAGGGACTAAGCAACTAAGTGTTATGCCAAGCCTAAGGGAGTATCAAGCAGCTTAAACGATCTACGGGTCCTTTGGAAATGCCGTCGCTGGAATCGGCAAGCATTGCGGCTTATCTTTACGTTTTCTCTTCAATATAACAATGATGACACAGAGAGCTTGTCATTAAGGCTATAGATGGGTGTGTGGTGTTCGATTTACTTACAGATGGATTTGGCATGCAGCGACGCATTTGCTCCGAACTTCGATACGATGGACTGTAGCGTCCTGGAAAACAACTTGGCGCTGACATTTTCATTTTATCCGTTGTCGAGTACATCGACATTGTCATGCAGCCGCCGACAAAATCCTCCTCCAGCTTGAACGCCCTTGAGGCGTCGAAAGTCGTTGGCGAGTAAATTTTGAAGCACTTACTTTGACAACTTTAACGAGAATCCTGCATGGGCAGGACAAAACACAATTGGGCGTTTTGTATATCTGTACAACTATATAATTATATATAGTTGACTGAGACTCTTTAGCTCTACTTTTTCGTTTTGGCTTTGATACGTGATTTGGCTAAAAATTTTACAATTGCTTTCTTCTTCGCTTCACTGTAGAATTTGCTTTTCTTTCTTTACATATACTTTTGTAAATATGTATATGTATATCTCTTTAAATATATGTATATGTATGTATATACATATACATATATGTACAATTAATGCTTTGTATGATATTATTGCACTTTTGAGTTGTTTGCGCGCAACAGAACTGCGAAAAAAAACCACAAGAAAAAAAATAATGAATGACGGATGAGGAGCGAGGAGCAAGGAGCTTGGCCGGAAGCCAAAGTTCGCGGGTCGCGCGACGCGTTCAGCAGCCGCTAGAGCCGTCGGTCACCATTGCATCAAATTTGCAGCTTTGATGGCATTTTCCGTTAATTATTTTAGCTTGCTTTCTCTCGTTTTCGTTATCTCCCTCTTCTTCTTCTTCTTCTTCAACTACTTTTTCTTGTTATCCTTTTTGATGCAAATGGAGTGCGGAAGCGGCGAAAAAGAAATGTAAACACGCGGGCGCGCTAATTAATTATAAATTGGCACGTTTTTGGCCTTTGAAACGATGGCGCGTAATTGGAACTCCGCACGACAACACGCTCGCCTCATCTGAAGCGCCGGATGGGTCTGAAGCGACGGGATATGAGACGTTTCCGTTTACCATTCACCGTTCACCGTTTGCGTTTGCCGTTGGCTAACCGTTTACCGTTATTCGTTTTGCGTTCGTTTGTTGTTTGTTGTTTGCTGTCTGCTGATTTACCGTTGCGTTCAACTTTGCCCAAAGCTTAGCTCAGCGGGCCAAGCTCAAGCTCCAGCCTAAGCCCAAGCCTCAAGCTGAGCTTTTATGCGAACGTGCGTGTGTGTGTGTGTGTTGAGCTTGTCCTGTGTGTGTGTAGGTGTCTGTGTGTGTGACTGTGCGTGGCAATTTGTTTAACTCGAGTTTGCTTGTGTTTTGCTATCGTGGCAATTGTTGTTGTTGTTGTTGTTATTGTTGATGTTGCTGTTGCTGTTGTTGTGTGTGCCGTGTGCCCGTTTTCAACTATTGTCGAGAAACTAAACGCAACCGAACAGATTTCACAACTAGACAAGCGCGCGTGGTGTTGTGATAAAGAATTCTATGATGAGTTTCGCTAACTTCAGAGTTTATTTTCAATGGGGAGGACAAGTTTTCATTATTTATCAGCGTGGGCGTGTCCAGGCGCTTGCCGGCGTAGCCACCCCTACAAAATGGCAGCACGTCCCTTTATATAAGATGCCGTCGCTCGCTCTGATTGGCCGTTCGCCTCTGCCGCTGCCTTGCTGGCGCAGCGCCGGCGACGTCGGCATCGGCAGCGACTCCTTTCGTTAAGCTGGAATTGGGCAGTGCATACGTACTGTGTGTGTATTGACTGGACGAAATCATGTGTTTGTGTGTGTGAGCTGCGCATGCGCCAACCTTCCGAAGAGCTGCTGCTGCTGCTGCCTCAAGCATTGCTGTATGTCGGTGTGTGTGTGTGTGGGTGGGTGGGTCGGTGTGTGAGCATCGCAATGCCAATGCCGTCGCATCGTCGTTGTCGTTGTCGTTGTCGTCGTCATCAGTGCTGGCGGCTCATGCTGCACTGGGCCCAGCATATGGCACAATTTTTTGGCAACGACAGCACCACCAACAACAACAACAGCAGCAACAACAACAACAAGAACAGCAACAGCACCAAACACGACGAAAACAATCTGAACAAAAGGCACAAAACGGCGACACGACAAACAAAGCAGGCGACCAAAGAGGGGACAGCGGCCGTTTGTCGACGAAACACTCGGACATGTGACCGGCCATGTGGGCATGTGTTACCCATTGGTAGGGAGTTGGACAACTGCCTGCCCACCTGCCTGCCTGATGGCTGGGCCCCTTCGACGCCTTGACTAGTTGCGTATTAAAAGCATGCAAAGCATGGCAAACACATACAGGGTGTCTGTAGTTTTTGTGTGCCACGCAAAGGGTGTTCTTCGAACTGAGATCAAAGGTGAGATCTTGGAATTCCCAATATATTCCCAGAAAATAAACTCGGTTCCGTAGTCCATACGCATGGATAGACGGACATACATACATATCTATCTCACCATAAATGCAATAAATTAATTGTCAAGTTTATTTAACCAATTTAATGACTGTCCATGATGGACAGTTTTAAATAAAAATACTCTGCTATTACAAAAAAACCCATACATATCAAAATCGATATGATGACACATGATGATGCAGATTAAGTATATATTGTATGTATGTATAATTTAAGCTGAATAGCAACACCATTTTAATCCTTCAAATACAGGGCATACAATAGTACAACTAAAACGTAGGCGTTCGTCACTGTTATTTATTGATTTATTATTGATTTTAAATGATTTTTTTTTTTTTTTGGTAGTTTGTAAGTACTTATTTTTAAATGCAGGACTATGTAGCATAAAGAAGAAATATGATTTGAATTATGTATAGGAGCTCTAATATATCAATTAGATGATCCACCAAAAAGAATTTTTAATTTTTTAATTAAAGTCGTTATTGCACCATTTCCATAGAACAACATCAAGAATGTTGTACGTAAACCAAAGACTTTCAAAATTCTCACACCAAACAAAAATGTTGTTTTTTCAATCTCAAAAAATCTTGACTTCAAACTATTTTTAATCCAGTTGCGACTTGATAGATAAGATATCTACGATACAATAAACTGTTTTATTATATTTTTAAATATACATATATTTTATAATATTTTGCTTTATGCTTGATATTATTATTGATTTTCAGTGATCAATACAATAAAATTCAACAAATTTGACTCATTTTCATAATTTGAGAGAGTCCACAATTAATGTTAACAATCTACTGCAGTAATCCACTTGGGAATTATGGTCCAAAATAATGAAAAGTTTTAACTGAATAATTGTAGTTTTACATAAAAAAAAACATTAAACATAGTTTTATTATATATTATAGGCTGTACTGGAAGGGTGAAAGAATATAATAGAAACGCCAAATTAATGTAAAATGCAGACCACATTTTATGTACATATACTCGTATGATCAGTATGACGAGACAAGTCGTTATAAATATGTTCGTCTGTCCGTTAAAGATATCTTAAGGATTTCTATAGATCATCACAATAACTGTTTACAGGAGTAAATTTGTATGAAATTTAGACTAATATAGCAAGCATCGCAATTACGAATATGATCGTCTCTTCAGTTGAATAAACTGATTTGGTATATATAATAGCCTCCATTATCACTGCAAGGAAAATCTCAATAAAATTAGGGAATATCAGATCCACCGATTAATTCACTGAAATCCACAACATGGATTTTCGTCTTATGCATGAAAAGTACAACATTAATTATAAGGATTGTAGAAATTATGTTTCAGATTTATAAATTTACCCAAAAAACAGCCATAGGTTAGGTATAGTCGTGTTTTCCCACAAAAGGCTCACTGTGGCCCGCTCTTAACCACCCGGTGGTGCTTATAAACAAGTATATAAAAAGAAAAAATGTATGTATATCACTTAAAATCAAAAAGTTTCAGTTCCTTTGAACGCATCCGCCTTGGAAAATATTCAAAAAGAAGTAGCTGCCATAGCAATTACCGATCTGAAACACTTATTTTCTTCCTACTTCAACATTTTTTTTGACAAGTTGTATAGTTATAGATCCATGTACTACATATATATAGTTAAAATTACTCGAGACCATTCAAATGTCGTGTCTGGTTGATAAAACAAGACCTAGCTGCTTTACAAAACAATTTTTAACAGCTTGAGAATTTGCACGGTCCTGATATTTCTAAATTTTTATATGTATGTATAGGTCTATAATTTCGTATGGAGACATTCTGATTACGAAGCGCATTTAAAATTAATAACAAATATGGAAAGTGTTTTATTTGTATTCAATAAAATCGAATCGAGTTTGAACTGATTGCAGTTTGTATTTCGATTAATTAAAAGTGCCCGAATTTCGTAGGCATGTTGGATATGCTTTCGACAAAGATATAAAAAAAGTAAAAGAAAAATGTTCAGCATTATAAAAGGATAGAAGGAATTTACTGACTGCCTGCAATCGGTATTGGTGGCGCCATCTATGCATGGACAAAAAAGTACGTTATAGAGTTTGCATCGAACAACACAAATCAAATATAATTATATTTTGGAAAAAATTCGAAGGCAATGGTTTTTCGAAAAGGTATAGAAGAGAAAATAAAGTGGCACTGTATGTTTAAATGTGAATTTAGAATGGTTAGTCGTATTCGAAATGTTTATAAAAATGGGTCTCCAGCACCGCCAAAGCATTAGTTACGAAAAGCTCCGCAACAAGCATAGGCAGGTGAGCTTTTGAAAAGCCCAAAAGCTGTATTATGCATGGCAAGTGCTTTTAAGTTCGGCAATCTTTTAAGAGCTTTAAGCACAGGACTCAGCATTGGTGCAACCGTTAGAGTCAAAATCAGACGCTGACAGACAAGAGTAAAGGAAGAAAAAAAGGACACAACAACTTTAAGTGTTCGGTTTGCATTTATTTTTTGTACAATTATCTAATAGGTTTATTTTCATTTCAATTAATATTAGTTATTGCAGAATCGTGTATAAAACTTTTTACAAGGATAGTCCAATATTGGAGCTCAAGAAATACGGAAAGAAACAGAGATATATAGAGAGAAAGAGTGACAGAGATAGATAGAGAGAGAGAGAGAGAGGGAGAGCGAGAGAGCTAGAGAGATGGATGGGGAGAGGAAGGGAGGCAGAGACTGAGACTAATTCGCGTATGTGCGTATGATTTTGGTTTTCTTTTGTTTTGGGTTCATGGATTTAAGCGATGAAGCACAACATGGCGTATAATGAATTTTATAAATTCGTTGAGGAATCATAAATCTTGTTCTTTCGCCCCCGTAAGACGTTGACCTATAGCTATAACTTAACAGTTACATGTACAAAACGATTAACTAATATCCAATGTGTGAACCAATATAGGAAATGCGAAAGCAGCAAACAATTCGAAGTCAAAGAATGGAGGTAGACGTAGGATGTGATTCCTGATGTGGGTCTGGGTCCGGGTCCGGTTGAGGGTCTCCTTCGTAGTGGGCAACATTGCCCCACACACATACACAAACACACACACGCACGCACACACACAAGTCTTATGTGTGGCCTTACGATGTGTATTCTATACCTAGTTATGTAGCTATAAATATTTGTTCATCTTTTGGTGTTGCATTCAGATTCCGTTCCATTGAGATCTATGGTCCTATTGTAATCATCTATATATTTATCCTTATATATATATATATATATGAGTGTGGCATATGGTGGGGGAAGGACTGTGGGTGTTCGGGTGTTTGTGCAGCTATTTGTGCGGCATATATTGCTTGAGTGAGTGGCGGGCAGGGCTTTTTGTAGGTGGTATGTGTTTGTTTTTTGCTTTGCTTTGCTCGTTGCACACAAGATTCGTCGTCGTCCTCGTCGTCCTCGTCGTCGTCATCATCCTCATCATCATCATTGTTCTAATCTCTTAAAGCCTAAGTTGCTATTCCTGCCGGCCGAGCAAGCCGTACACCAGACGTCGTCGCGCCTGCAATTCCGCTCGCATGGCCGGCGTATAGGGATCGAAGGAGAGCAGTCGCTTCTTGCGCCGGAAAATGCCCTCCTTGCGGACAATGGCGCACCTCATGAGCTGCTCGTTGACGGGAAACTCCAGGAACTCGAGTATGCTGCGCAGCTCACGCTCCGTGTTGTGCACCAAATCATCGTAGAACACAACCTTAATGCTGCCGGTAAAGTTGCGGGCCCAGCTGAGATTCATGAGCTCCCAGCCCTTTAGCTTATTGCTAACAAACTGTTGCCAATCTGTAAAATGCATTCAATTTTAAATGGATCTGGGTATCCGAAGCCCAATTAGCAAATACTTACACTTGCCCTTGGTCCGCTTGTAGCGATCGGGGGAGGCAAAGCCAATGTGACCGCCACTCTGTCGATTAAATTCGGCTATGATGGCCTTTTCGGGATCGCGCACCAGAAGTATTGCTTTGGAAAACGGCGCCCACGCCTTGGCGCCCCACTCGTGCGTCTTAACCAGTAATACTGAGCTATTGCACACGTTCTCTGCCGGGAAGCCCGTCTTCAGCAACCCATAGTCTTTGTAAATGCTGCCCGTCAATATACCCGTCGACTGCTGCAGTAAGTATCGTAGCCAGGTGTTACCACTGCCTGGAAAACTGGCCAGGGCCGTCAGCATGGGCATGGGCATGGCGAGCATCTGGCCGGCGCTTATGTCGCTGGGCAGAGCAGCTGAAAGAAGTAGGTAGCCAACAACTATTAGCCAATGAATCAATGAATTATAATGTTTATACCTAAAGCCTGCATGATTTCCCCCTCTTATACATACAAGTATACTATTTTTGGCCAGATTATCTAATTAATGAGACTGAGGGGAGTATCCCTTTCTTAATAACTCAACTCCTCAACCCATTTCTTATGATAGTTTTGGCACATTTTTCTATAAGAATCAAGTCTGTTGCGTCTGTTTGCCAATTTGTCTGCAGCAGACAATTGCCAAGTGTGAACACCAGTCTGTGCATAGTAAACGACCAGACGAAGATATGTAGTCAGCAGCAAGTTGATTTAAAAATAAGTCTGCTACTGACCGTGGGAGCTCAACACCAATTGTCGATTTTGTGAACATCCATTTCCAGGTCTGCTAAAAAAAAACCTGTTCTTGACAGATGCTTCGGATATAGAGTCGACAAAACATCTATAACTGTTGCTGGCATGTACGCATACTTACATATATCTAAGCATATCTAGACTAGACCCTTGTTGAATAATTATCGTGAGCTGCAACTAAACTGATGCTGAAGCTTAGTCCTTGCTGGCACAACACTTTTTAAAAACAAAGTATTTTTCCGCATATATGTAGGTTTTTTGTACTTACTGTCAAAATCGCCGGCCTTGTAGTCTGGATAGTTTGGAAGCTCATGGTTAAGGTATTTCAGCTCGCGACACCATCGGATGGTCATCTTGCGGCTGGGCATGGGAAAACGTGGACTATGAAAGCTGGAAAACTGCAGGTGAAAATGTAAATTTACACATGTACTTAAGAGTGACGAACTGGAATTTTGACCAGATATTTATGTCTTGAGATATGTTAAGTAGATAGGCTTACCTCTGCAAATCGTTCGATGCGCACGCGCTTCGGATGCGAGCCGGGTATATTGTTCATGGACAGAAACAACACGCCGCCAATATAGATGATGATTGTTGCCGAGACACCGAAAAAGCGCCAGCCATGCAGTGCCATAACGCCGCTTTTGCATTACTGAAATGACGCCCAAACCGCATGCGAATGAGTGTCTATATATTGCCACAATGTTCCCGCCCGTCTGTTTGTCCGTCTGTTAGTCTGTTGGTCTGCTGGTATGTATGCAATATGTTTGCGTAGTGCTCTTGATGTATGGCAGACGCTTAGTTGTAATGCCGAAATGCGCCGCTAATGAAGCTAATTAGTTTGTGGAGCGTTTTCTGCCATTGCAGTCGAAAGGCCGCTAAAAAGTCCAAAAATAAAATATGTTCGTCGGCCTACGGCGGGTTTCAATTTGTTGATTTTGTTATGACAACGAAACAAAGCCAGCCGCAAGGACTAAGTCCCACAAAAACTGATACACCCACAGCCACAGCCACAGTTATAGCCACAGCCACAGCCATAACCATAGCCACGACTTGGCTGGTAGTGGTAGCCTGGGCAACGCGAATGGGCTTTGCGATGGCATTGCGATGGCGAAAGGAGCAGGATGGGCGCGATGTCAGGCCTTTGACGGTTAGCGGAATTCCTTAAGCTACATAAAATACAAGCACACGAAGCCCACGCGCACACATACACATTCAAAGGGAGAAGAGCACACTTAGGAACACACACAGACACACACACACACACACAAACATACTTGTATATATGTATGTGGATAGCTAGACACACATGCCAGCTAAATGCGAAAATTTATGCAACAGCTGGGTGAAATGTGCGAGATGAGTTAGAAATATTCAGAGATGTGGCTTAACTGCTTATGCAATCCTCGGCATATAGCACATCTGGGCAGTATTGGATAAATAACCGACGTCCAAACACTGGCCTTCCCCTAAAACAATGGCCATATCTAACATTGATTGATTGAATGATTCTGTTTTTACACGATTCTGATATAACATGGTTTGGAAATTAAAAATAAAAATATATTTCTTTTTTACACGGTTGTTTCTGGAACCAATCTACCGTGTAAAAACAGAATCGGGTGTATTGGGTTTCAAAAGAGGTGAGCAGAACACTAGTCCAATACAAAACTTTTTAACCGGAACAATATGGGTGTTAAATAAACCCGCGATGTTGGAAATAGATTAGGGACAAGAAGCTAAAATTTGAGAGTAATTCTTTTTTCCTTTAAGAAGTCGAGCGTTTCTCCTTGCGAAACAAAATGTTCTAGTCTTCGCGATCGAAGCCTCTAGTTAGACAAACAGACATTTATCGATGCTAACGGTCTAAGTCGTAGGGAAACTTTTTTGTTTAGTCTGTGAATGTCCTTCTAAGCCATGATGAGCAGGATTGTAAAATCAATGCACAAACTGCTTAATCCACCCACCACTATCATAAAAACCAAAACTAGTCCATGCTAAAAGAAGACGAAAAAGAATCCAACTATACAAGTACGACTATACACGAGTATAATGAAATGGCAACACAAGAACACAAAACAAAAACAAAAAGAGAAATGTGGATGCCATGCAATAATTTGATTGTTTTGCGGCATAAATCAGACAAAAGCCACGCACATTATCAGGTGAATAGACAGATGGTTGGATGGGTGGATACGCCCAGGCGGGCTTTACACGGGCACAGATTTGTGTGAGCATAGCAGACAGGCAGACAGACAGACAGACAGATAGACAGACAGGCAGACAAGTGCCAGGTCATGGTGCACACATTTTACATAATAATTAAGCGCATGCTGAGGTCTGAATGGAGGAGGCATAGCGTGGATAGATGATTGTGGCAGGGGGGGAGGGGTGGTTGGATTGACTTTTGCATCTGCATTATAAACATGAATATTTATGGCCCCCCCTTTTCTAATAGCTGGCGAGAAAAGCTAAACAAACAAATGGGCGAGTAGTGCTGATTCGCATTATTTAAAGTTCAAACGAAAAATCAAATAAGCAACAAAAAGCAGCTACTCGTACAACCATCCCTACCCCTCCACCCCACCACCCAACCACCACAACACCACACCACGCAGCGCTTGCGGAACGAACAACCACTGCAGCCAACATTTTCAACACATTACAAAGCTTTTAACACACTCCCACACACACACACACACACACACTGGCACGGACATGGGCAGCGCGTTGGGCAAATGTAAACAAATAATTTTGTGTTGTGATTGAAATTTCTCATTGGCTGTACCTTTGGGCCCCCAGCCGCCCCCCGGCTGGTATTGTGACTTACCGATTCCGCGCTTCTCTGCTATTTCGTTGCGTTGTACCAAGAAATAGAAAACCCAAAAAAAAGAAACTCCCGCTCTACATGCCTCGCACGCACTCACAACTACGTTGGATGGCCCCACAGACGAACTTCACACATTTTGCACTAAACAAAAACAACAATTTTTATATCCCAGATATCACGAAAAACACACACACACGCATTCACACACAGAGATACAAAACTAAATCTCGTGCCGTCGTTTAACAGCCGTGTGTGGCGTTCGCGTATACTCTGCGTCTCAATCGTTGCAGAATTTCTGGCAGCCTCTCGGCTGCCGTTAACTTGGGGTGGAAAGCTCTGCCCCTTTGGACGGCAGCGTTGCCGGACCATTGACGTCGTCAGGCTGCACCCCGGCGCTGCCAAGGCAACCGCCAGCTGGGCGGCAGCTTTGCGCAGGTCGTCTATCTATCAGCTGTTTGCCACCATCCCCAAAGTGCTTGCACAGCGGTCATTTCGCTCCGTTCTGCGCCTGTGTCAAGCACAGCGAAAGCTTTTCAAGCTCGCATAGATGGCGCTTTAATGCTGTGGAAATCACAGGTCCCAACACTATCCCTTTTAAGTTGACACAACATTTTGCAACGATGAATGAATGAAAGTCAATCTGAATTCAACTGAAGCACTGCTTTGTCGGTTCTCTTCACTGCCGACAACTGCTATTGACGTCCCGCTTGCACCAATTAACAGTTTATTGCGTGCCTGTTTTAAAGTTCAAACTATGCCTTTAAGTTGTGTTTTTAGTGCAACATATTTGAGAAAATTCAATTTTTTAAACATTTTTCAGCTAAATATATCTTATATTATTATATATATGATTAATACACAATCCATTGGAAAGTCGCATAGCTCGCAATCAAAACGACGCGTCGTTTCAAACTACACCTAATTCTGTTTTTACACGGTAGATTGGTTTCAGAAACAACCGTCTAAAAAAGACACGATCAATGATCTATATGCAAAAATAGGTTCCTTATCTCTAAAGAAATATATATGAAATTTTTAATTTTCACACCGTGTTATATCAAAATCGTGTAAAAAATCGCGTAAAAACAGAATTAGGTGTATTAGGCTCTGTGCGTTACTGGGAAAAGGTTAGGTTAGACTTGGTAGTCCTTCACAGATCGAGTTGGCTCTTAGTGTCGCCAGGTAATTAGAGGTTAAATAGTCCATTATCAGTGTTGGACAGTGGCAACGTTTCCTCCACTTCCGGTGCCTTGCGTTTTCTTCTGTCATGAGCCAGCTTCTTGGCATAGGCAGTGATCTGTGGGTAGGCCTGTTATCAGTTTGCATTCCTTTCTCTGCAGTTGCTGGAAGAAAACATACATACATACATACATATGTATATGTATTTTCTATAATTTCAACAATGCCGACTAGCGGAAAAAAAACAATACTAATTTTCATTCATTTCGTCTCCGTTTTTTTTAATTTAAATACTTTTCGTTTTATTTCACCTTGGTTGCATTTTTGTTTATTATTTAATTTTCTTTGCATCATTTGCTGTCGTTATATTTAGTTATATACGTGTATGTATATAAGTAGTAAGTGTATTATGAGTTGTTCATTTTTCATATCATTTCTTTGGTTTTTAGCAACATCATACCTTGTGGTGAGTAAAAGTTGATATGATGTATTTAGATTTGGCACACTAGTAAAAATTAACTTGCAATTGCTCACCAACAGCTGCTCGCTCGTAAGTTAGGCATTGTAAGTTAATGTTTTTGTTTTCGTTTTCGTTTATTCCGTTTGTTTGCTGATCTTTAACATGTGCTAATTCCAGTTTGTTCATACATTTCTGCTTACTATAATTTGCTAACAATTCGTTGGCATCTGTCAATATTGCAAAATTATTTTAGTACAAAATAAGTGGGATAGCCAAAAAAAAAGAAAGAAAATTAAGGAAGAAAGGGTTTTCACTTGACTCGTGGGACTCTTTACGCGCTATCTTAAACTAATGTACGTACAAAAATATCGATAAACTAAAATCGAGCAATTTAAACAACAGCAGTGACAACAACTTGTAGTAATCGATACATATAGTATGTGTCTGTATGTGTACGTGGAGTATTCTAATACATTTATGTATAGGGTAGAGGATGGGCTAAAATCATTAAAATATTCCATAATTGACTCACACTTTGCGACTTGGAGTATCTACGAGAGAACTAAAATCTAGGAGGGCACTTCGAAGTACCATTGACGAGTCTGCAGCCTACAAAATTGAACAGTCGACATGGAAATTGCAGAAAAATCCTCTCTCCTCACGTTTACCACTGGGTGTGACTGAAGATCTTTGCAACTAGACTCGGAAGATCGGCGCATATTGCTTATCTAATGCTCTCCCAATGCTGATAATGCACACAGTTTCTACTTGCCAAGCTGAATCTGTCCATGCATTGTAATTTTCATTCCACGTTGGCAATGAGATCGGGGCTGCCCCCCCTTTTCGGTTTGTTTTCTTTATAAAATAATAAATAATTAAAATACCTATTTATAGTATTTGTATCGTATTATTATCTTATATTCAAATATTATAGGTATGCCTGCTTCGCGCGTCCCGCCTTTTGTGTTATATTCGCTAGATTTCATTTTTGTTTTGTTTCAACTTTTCACGCTTATAAAAAAGAAAAAAAAATTGTGGTCCCTGGCGTATGTAATTCAATAATCAAATGTTGTTGTTGTTCTTTTTTGTTTTTCCTTTCTCTGCTTTCCTTGCAATGCCTTAACCCCCACCCCCCTGCCGAAAAACAAAAATGTCTCTTAACTATACACGATACGAGTAGAATAAATATTTAAGTTTGTTTCGCTTCTTAAGTTGCTGTTGTTGTAGTTCTGCTTGTTGTTGTTTTTGTTGTGCTTTTCATGGTGTTTTGGTTTGCTTATTTAGACTTAGTTGGACTGCTTGCCTTGACTGGCGGTGACCCTTTGAACCCATTTAACCCATTGAACCCATTGAATTTGTTCCGTAAATTTCGTATTTGTGCTTTTGTACAATGCAAAGAAACGGTAGTTGGTTTAGTTGTTAGTATAGTTATAGTTTAGTACATCTCCTCACATCAAAGAGTGTGCTCCAGAGGTACATACATACATACATACATACATACATACATACATACATACATACATATGTATGTATGTCATCTCTGGTAGTGCTAGGTAACTACTTGGCTTAGTGTTCGGATAGTGTTTGGGTATTTTGTTATTATTTGTACGAGTACGAGTACGATTAGTTAGTTATGTAAGCATAGAAAACTATTGCTACGAAACACTAGAGTGGGCGTGTCTGTGGGCTTGGCCATTGGTTTGTTTGTTTGACATCTGCTACTGTCTACTTATAAAAAGTTATCATAGTACGAATATTTAGGCGTCTTCTGGCTCTATGCGTGTGTCGAGGTGCGGCGTCTTAACAGTGTGGGTATTTGTGTGTGTGTGTGTGTGTTTCTTAGCTAAAGCATTTTTTCTTGAAGTTAGACCAACGAGTTCGTAAAATTTTTACATTCAAAACAGTTAAATAATCAATTAATCAATAACAACAATTTGTTTGTCTGTGTTTGTTCAGAGATACATTTAAGTAGCTTTCAGCTTATATTTTTAAGGAGAGATTTTTTGGTTTCTTTTTTGGTATTTCTTTTGTTTTTCGTTTTTGCTTTCATAATTCGCTTGCATTTGCTTATTGGGAAAACTGCACTAAACTACTTAAACGATAGGATGCTGAAGAGCCTAAACAGCTCCCCAATTCATATTCGAGCCTTGCCAAACCAAAGGATGAAATCCAGGAATATTGATGACATACAACTAAACAAAGCCTGAAGCTTAAGATGAATGAATAATATTAAAATGTCACTTTTCAGTTAACATTGTGTTGAAAGAAAAAGAAAGAAAAAAGGATTTCAGAAATAAAGCGCCACTCTCGATAGTTATTCGTGTGAGAGAGCGAGACGAAAACAGTGCGATTACAACAATGCTGCTTTTACTATGCACTGCTTGCTCTGTTCTCACTTGGAAGCCGATCAGAACTGCACTGCTTGTTATGGTGCACTGATTCGCCTTCGCTTCGCTGTGTCGCTTGTTCGAGCAATAAACTAATTAAATTATTGAATGTAAATAATAGACACAATAGTAACAAAGATCAGTATGTTGGCATTGGAATTGTGGCTGCTTCTACAAGTAGAGACTAACTGCTCTTAGGTACGCTAAAGCTTCGATAGACCTAATTAGTGGAACCGAAGGTGTTAACAAGAAAACGGCTAAATGTACAATAGATGCTACATATATGGTGTATGTTTGTAAGTATCATTAGATTTCGTTTTTGGTTTTCCTTAGTAATTTTTTTTGCATTTTTTTTCATTTTGTATTTAATGTGCTTTTTGTTTTATTTAACATCTTCACTTGTTTCGCTCTGTTTGGTTTGGTTTTAGGTTCGGCTTGATTAGTATTTAAAACAATTCTTATTTTAGAGTTCTATATAAGTTATTAAAGCTTTCTGTTTTCATTACTCTAGTTCATACATATCTATGTTTGTGTGTATACATATATTTATATATACGTACTTAAAATATATATTTATATATATATATTCCATAGTCTCTAACAATAAGAGGTATATACATTTTATAGAGAGCATATCCACAATTTTCCAAAAAAAAAAAACAAAAAAAAAAAAAAACAATCAAAAACCTGTCCAAAATTCGAGATGGCAAAGAAACTGAGCCGTTGGATCATTGAGGCGGGCGCTGAGAGGTGAGAGCTGAGGGCTTTGCGCTGGGTCCGGGGCAGTGAGAACTGGGCGACTTCTTATATGATCTATAAGTATACTTAAGACAACAACAACAAACATGCTCCAAGGGCATGGACGCTACTTGTATGTAGGACGGTTTAATGTGGGAACTCTTGACCTTTGACATTATCTGCTCACCAACTCACATGCACACACAGAGAATTCGAATTCGACATCGCATCATATAAAGCTACATTGAAGGCGGCAATGGGCGTGGCCAGTGTGTATATATCTCATACTATATTCGAGTTCTGTATACTGGAAAAAACATTAACGAAATCGGCAATTGGAACAATTGGGAACAGGCTGAACGCAACGTCACACTGGCGCCCATTGAAGAGGACTGTACGGAGGGTGGAGTTAACGGCTGAATTATGTTACTGAAGCTGATCGAACTGGAATAATGGTGGAAAACTCTCTGGCTATTCGGTTATCTGTGTGTGTGTGTGTATGTATGTATGTTTTGTTTTCGTTTTTGTTTCTTCTTCTTTAAAACTACAATATGCAACATAAGTTTTGCTTTCCTTATATCGTTTTTCTTTCATTTTTGTTTTGGTTTTTGTTATTTTATCATTCGTTTTGGTTTTTTCTTGACTTGGGGAATGTAGGGTTAAACATATATAGAATATATACATATGTATATATGTGTTTCATTTGTTTTGCTTCTCTAGGTTGTATGTATATCGACGTAGTATGTATTGTATATAGTATAATATAGTAGTTGTACCTTTTGTTATACTGTTCGAATTGCTTTAATTATTGTTTGTCCATTGCGTGCTCGTGGAGAGTTCCGTTGTGTGAAGATTTGTTGTTGTTGTTGTGTGTGGTTTTTGTTGTATTTGCTGCATCTTCTCTACCGATTATAGTTCTCAAAGCTTGTCTTTATCACGATCGATGCTCATTGCTTTAAAGATGCCACGACCGATGCCGTAGCGCAGGTTGAACTGATCCAGACTAGAGGCCCTGGGTCGCGAGCTGCCCGAAGGCCCCGTCGGGGCAACGCTGGTGGTTGGGGCCGCACCATTGCCCGCCAAGGCACCGGCGCTGCCGCTGCTGCCACTACCACTGGCGGCGGCCAAGGCCATGTGCTCGTCCATGTCCGTTTCGCTGTACTCGGTCTCGGTGTCGCTGAACTTTCGCCGCCGTCGCAAGAAGGTGCTGCAGTGCCTAAGCTCGCCAAGATTGTCGGAGAGCGAGTGACCCCGTTTGCGCTCCTGCCGTTCCATCTCTGCCGCCAGCATTTGAACCTCCCAGTCGTTGTGGCTCATGCTGCCACTGGTGGCACCACTGCCGCCCAATGCTTCGGCGCTCACCTCATCCTCCGCCTCGGCCGCCTCATCCAACTCGTCCTCCTCATCGTCGTCGTCCTCCTCGGCAATGTTCAGCTTGCTGGACGAGGAGCTCGAGCTGGAGCTCTCCCCAATGTCGAGTATTACGCTGTCCGACAAACGTGTCAGGTTGCCCGTCACATCTGAGACGACGACGGCACTGGCACCTGCAGAAGTGCCGCCAAAGCTGCTGCTGTGCGCGCGCTCATCGCCACACCAGTCCCGGTAGCCACCTCTACTGGTACTGCGCCCATTGCCGTGAGCCGTGTAGAAGCTGGGGTGGCTCTGGGCATGTCGCGTTAGCGTTCCGGGACCGTAGTAGCTGCTGGGGCAGTTCAGCGAGTTCGCTGAGGACGCATAATGGCGACTCGGACCGGGCGATATGCTGCGCCGACCACCCTGAATGGGGGGAGATGAAGTGAACACCGTGTCCAGCGAATCGCCGCGCTAATCAAACAGGCAGCGAGAAAGAGAGAGAGTGATAGAGATAAAGATAGAGCTGAGTCCCCGCTCACACTCACCATAAACAGCAGTTCAGCGGAGGAGCCGGAGCTGCTGTTGTCCTGCTCGGCCGGCTCGTCGTCGTCCACCGAAAGTTGTGGCAGCTTCTCGCGCTTCGCTCGTCGTGAGGGGGTGCCGGAGGGTTTCTGCTCGATGCTGCGCAGCTTCAACTGCAACTGTGCTATGATTGCATCCCGACGTCGCACCTCCCCGGCCATGGACGAGAACTGTGTCTCAAACTTGGAGTGCATCTCGTTCATGTGCGTCTTTATCACCTGATTGATGCCGCTCAGTATTTGATTGAAGTAGTCCTGGGCCTCGGGAAAGCCTTTAAACGGGAAGAAGGGATTGCGAGCTGCGATTAGTGACTTTGCATGGACTTGGTCTCATTTTGTACAGGTACAGTTGTGTCTGACGGCCACTAGCCGGCCGTCTTCGGTGCGTGAGTTGCAAAAAGTTGCGAGTTATATGTTGGAGACAACTACAACAAGTTGCTGGCTGTGAGACAAAGCGTTTGCACTACTTTGCTTTCGTGTGCGTTGTTTTTACTGTTTTCGTATCGCTACAAACCGAAATATAAACCGAAAATACATACGCAGTTACATATTTACATACGTTACAAGCATTCCATACATACAGTCGTTGTTTCGGCTCCGGGCAAGTCAAATGCCAAACGATGGCCAACATCTTTTGGTTTTGCACCACCTTATGGTTGTCGTGTGTGGTTTGGTTTGGTTTAAATATTTACAGTGTATACGTAACAGATGTTGGCGTGGCATAAATCAGCTGTGCATTTGTCGTTGCATGCTCTCGACAACGGTACTCATTGTTTCATTTCACTGTGTTCCAAAGCGTGCGACTGTACTTGCATTATTGCACTATCTGGCAAGTGCGCCGTGTGCTGTGTACTTAATCTAAATTTCGATTTATATTTACATCTACTGGTTACTGATAACCCCCTAATTCGCATTCTGATTTTCATTCTCAACGTTAAACTCTACTTAGTAAATAATTAAGCGAAAAGTGCCTTAATATCTTATAAATGAAAGCTTCTCCTAATCCCTTTTCACGACAGATGGGAACGAAATTTTGTGGAAATTAAAACAATTTATGTATTTATTTATCATTAGTTACTGGTGCGACAAGAAAGATTCTTTTGCAAACCAAAAACGATAATTCACTTGTTACTTTATATTTTGATTTTGGGGCTCCCATTTACAGTTTGAAAAATGCGAGAACAAAATGAATTCATGGAATTGAAACACAAGCGGTTGTAAATATCGGGTTTAATAAGTAAAAAAAAAAAAACGGAGAACCCCTGTCGGGGGAATAAGACCGAGTAATATCAATTATCAGAAACACCGCGATGGAACGAATTTGGAACTCCAAAAAACTCTACATTATCAAATTTTGAACAGGACTGTACCCTATCGCTTTATCGTTCAACGTGAAATCAACGTACATACCACAACACTAAGCTTATCTATTGTACATAGAGAAATGAAAACAATTTGAATAACAAATAAAACAAATAATAGATGTTGCTTAAGAATTCAAAACTGGAGGTCGAACTAGAGTTAAATAGTGTGTTATTTATTGTGGGGTCTGAAACAGTTTCTAGTGTTGTGAGTGAAGAAATTATTTCAAGTCGTGAGCTTATTACTTAAATATTTCTTTAAATAGTCTTATGAAATAGTCCAAGCTTTTAAAACTAAGTATAGTATATGAATAAAACACGAAACAATTCAAAGATTAGTAGCAATATATCTTAAGGGTACAAATTGTTACGATAAAGAAGGCATAGTTTCGTTTTTTTGCACTTTTCTGCGTCTTTCACATGCAAAAGGTAGAAATGTAAATATTTATTAAAGAAATGTTTTCACGGGGATAGCTTCACTTACACATAAAATACATATGGAATCGATCGAGAGATAAAAATGATTAATTGATTGAATCTATCCCCGTGATAACGACGAGTGTAAAGCAAGGAAGTGTTAAGCAATAGAGCGAAAGAGAGGAATTGAGCAGGACAGAGAGCGGTAGAGAGCACACCCGTGCAGAGCAAAAAGCGGGAGTTGTAAGAGAAGAGAGCAAAAGGTTTTGTGTAGTGCTTCCCAAGGCATGCGAGCAGATCGCACGACCAATTCAGAAAAATGAGAGCGGCGTAAAGCTGAGCTCGTGTGCGTGTGTGTGTGTGTGTGTGTAAAGAGATCGTTACTGCGTGTTCAAGCAGTGTGTGTGACAAAGACGGAACGATCGAACCAAGTGGGATTAGCAAGCAATATAATCGTTATTGTTGCTGTTGTGGTTGTTGGGTTGTTTGGATTGGTCTGATTGCTGTGTGTGTGGGAGAAGAAGCAGAGCTTGAAGCAGATATATTTACCTTCCATTTTCGGCACTTGACCCACAGTCGTTGAATTTGTTGTGTTCTGTCTGAGCTGCAAATTCAAATTCAAATCTGTGGATGTTGTGGATTGTGCATGAAATTCGGTGTTCTGTGAGAGAATCTTATTTGACGAGGACGAGGACGAGCACTCAACGACATATGACGAGGTTGCCGATGCCGATGCCAATGCTGCAGCCGTTGCAGGTGCAGACGACGACGTTGAGGCGCTGCCAACGCCAGCGATAACGCCTCCGATGCCCGCGATACTGCCACCGAATTGCGGCTGTTGCGGCTCAAACGCGAAACTCTCCTGTGGCGAGTTCGTTGGCGTTACCAACGCCAACGTCGGCGACCAGACAACGGCGTCCGGCGCCGCACTGAAGCGCGGATTGAACGACGTGATAGTATTGGCATTTCCATTACCGTTTGCGTTACCGTTACCATTGCCGTTGGTGTTACCGTGCCCGACCGCGATCGCGTGTGTTACGTTTTTCGTTAGGTTGGCCGCGGCGCCGCCGGCAAAAGCAGCAAATTGGGTTTCCTCTCTGGCCATGCCCGGCGGGCTAGAAAGAGTTGAATGGAAGGTTACACTCTTCAAGAGCTTACTGTGCCTAGCCACGTACCCTTCCAAGGTCGGCTCCATGAGTAGCCCCCTCGACGGGGCCGGTGCACTACTAGAACCAGCATTGGCGTTCGCCACGTCTTGGGCATCGCCGGCAGGGACTGTAGCTTCGCTTAACCCTGGCTCGTTGGCGGCGCTACCGCCCTTGTGCAGTTTCTTTAATATGCTTTTCAACTTTCGCCGCTCGAGTGTTTCATTTGATTCCGGACTAAGTGGCATGTAGTCTGGCTGCAAGGTCGACGATGATGCTAAGCCATGCTGTTGCTTTGTGTTTGTATCCGACGCCGATGCGGAAGCAGATGCTGAAGCCGACGCTGAGGCCGATGCCGAGGCCGAGGTATTAGTCGAGGTGGATGCGGAGCTGGTCGTTGATTCGTAGGTACTGAGAAACTGCGAGTAGATGCCGGAAGTGTCGCTGTAGCAGCGATAGAGCGACTCCGAAATGGGCACCTCGTTATTGTTGGTCGACGTGGAGCAGTCCAGGCTGAAGCTGCGCGTCTGCAGCGCCTTCTCCAGCTCGGCCAGCTTCTGGCGTTCGTTGAGTATCTTCAGGCGCTTAACGAAGGGCAGGCCACAGTACTCAGGCGACAGATCGAAGACACTCTGATAGAACTTGCGTCCGTCCGTCGTCGTCTCCGGCTCCGGTTGTGTGTCCTTTTTGAGTCGTGCCGACTTCAGAGCCGCACTCTGCTCCAGGCATTCGCGCGTCGTGGTCAGGGTGCTGCGCGTAGTTGAGGAGCATGTCGAAGAGGTGGATGCATGGCGCGGAGAACGCGAGCTACGCGCACTGCTGTGTCGCGGTCTGGCACCGCCCCCACCACTTCCTCTGCCAGAATCCCCACCAGCCAACATGTGCTGGGGAATGTTGCTTAGCGAATAGTTTTTGAGCGGGGTGCTCAAGTCGTCCGGCGAACAGTTGGTCAGACTGGTGTAGCTGGAAGACATGAGCGTGGCCAGCTTCAGCTTGGACCAGGGCTTGATGGGCGTGCCATCGGTGTCCGTGTCGGAGTGTAGAGGCGTGTGCAGCTTGTGGGACGGTTTTATCACTTTTTTCGATATTGTGGCTATGCTCTGGCTGGGCAGCGATGCTGCTGCCATTGTCTCATCGGCTTTTGTCGACAACGGCGCTGTCGTTGTTGCGTGCTTGGCCACTACGGCCAGAGATTTCGGTGGCTCCTTCTTGGCAATGGCGCCCGTGCTGCTGCTCATGGTGCTTGAAGCGGCCCCTCCTAGACTGCCACTCTGCAGCTGCTGGATCTTCTGCTTGAACGAGACCTTCATGATCGGCTTAATTTGGGCGACCGTCAAAGACTGCCCAGCCAGGCCGGTACCTGAACCGGGCGCACTGCTAATACCTGGACCGAAATGTGTGTCGATTTTGCTGCTGATGTTTGGCGGCGTATTTACCTGTGAAGGGGGAGATATGGTGTTGCGGTGGGGCGGAGGGGCAGTGGGGGGAGGGGTAAAGAAAAATATATATGTTAGTCACGTGTCTACAGCTTTGTCCTAACTAGCTAGGGATAATGTGTGCTTATTGTTATCTAGAGTTATCGGGTTGGTGGGGATTTGTGGGCTGAGATTTGAGATTGGAGATTTTCGTTTACCATGGCGCTGGCGGCCGTCTCGATCGCCTGCGGTTCGTTTTTTATTTTCAACTGCTGCAGTCGCTGTATTAGGGGAAAGCCTTCGTTGAACTCGCGTTCGGGCTCTTCCTGTATTGATTCCTGCGGCGATAACGTACACGTTACATGTGAGTGAGGTGGAGATTTCTGTGGTGGTGTGGACTTAACAGCTCGCTCTTCGCGATCCTAGTGCAAGACACATAAAGACACATACAAAACTACTTTTTAGGAGCCGGGGAAAATTACATACAACACAATTTTGGTGGAGCTTTCGGTACTGTTTGGAGTTAAGCAAAAATCAAAATGCATTTAAATTGTTCGAGTGGTGTTTGTTCTCGTTCTTCTCTCTTTCTATGATGTTGTATTGTTGTTTGTTCTTTTGTAATTAAAAAGCCAACAAAAGGCAGAAAATTAAAAGCGTTTTACAAATAGTATGCACATGTGTGGGTGTGTGTATGTGTGGGTGTGTGTATGTGTGGGTGTGTGTATGTGTGGGTGTGTGATTTGAATGTTTCATTTATGACGGCACCACAAAGTGTCACCTCATTTGTCATCTACAATTTCTCGCATTGTGTGCCTATTTAACTGAGTGTGCGTATATTTGCGTGTGTGTGTGTGTGTGTGTGTGGCTGTTTAATCTTTTGTTTAGTGTGCCTCTTCCATTGTTGTTGTATACAAAAGTATTAAGATTTTTAAATGAAATATTTACGCATTACTTGCACAAGCGGGTTACTAATGGAAAGGCACTAACTGCAGCAAAAAAGCAAAAACTATAAGCATTTACGATTTAGAGCTTGTGTTCTGCGAGGCTGCCTAACTAGGGAACTAAGCTAATCCACGTTAACTAAACTACTTCCAGCTGAGACTAAGAGACTATATAGGAAAATGATTCCAAGTAATTTATTTCTCCCTCGAATTCAAATACAGTATAATAAGCAGCTTGAAATTTGCATTTGCCAGCATTTGGTGCATCCAAGTTAGCAGCCTTTGTGGCAGATCTGGCAGCCCTCTGGTGGAAAAAACGATGACAATGATCAACGATTGTTTTAAGAGCTTCGATTGAAATTAATGGCGTCTAGCTTACATTGTAACAATAAAACACATATTAACTAATTGAATTAAGTGTTTTGATAATTAGCTTACTTAGCTGAGTCTTTGCTAATACTGGATAAGCCAAACCTTCTCGACTTAAGCACCTCATATTGGCAGTCATTTTTTGTAATTTTCTATGAAATTTAAAAAATCTTGCTGCGCCATCTATGAAAATTGTTTTTCAAAAAGGTTGTCCCTTTATATTTAGTTAGAATGGCAATGTGTACATATTTTTTTTGACTACCGTTTAATACTTAGATCGTGGCTTTTCAGTGGATACATACATATTTAATTAGTTTAAAAATTGAACAAAAACTGACTAGTGTGTTATGCGCTGAATTAATTGTAACATATTACAAATTAACCGTATTATGAAAGAGTAAGCCGAAAACCAACAATCTGCAAAAGCGCAAACGAAAAGGCGCACACTAATATAAAATATTACTTAATAAATTAAACTTATGTTCGCTGCATTTTTAATTTAACTGCCTCAATAGTCTGTGCAAAGTATTGGGGGCAGCTAAGCAAATTACTCTGTATTTCAAAGAATTTCCATCAGAGTGCTTCGAACGACAAGTACGGAATTGAGCTCGCCAGTCCCTTTTTCTTAATGTGGACCTTCAATAGACTACATTTGTATATGGAACTCAGCCTGCTCTCCTTCTTCAACTCAGATAAGCACAATTGATCATGTGTTAAAAATACGTCCCTTTTTTTAATGGATGATAATTAATTAATTAATTCTCTTAATGATTAATGTCGATGATTTCCAGAAGACTTTTCAATTTGAAACCTTGTCCTATGATATAAGCTTCCTTTAAGCTCAGCTTCCTGGATAAGCTCAACTGGAACCGTCTATCCAAATGAAGCGTGTGTTCACTGTGGTGTGTGTTCACAATATTTATTTAACTCAGTGTTCACTCCGTGCACTAGCGTGCACTGTACTTGTATGCTGTTGGTACGTGTATTTAAAAATCGTAACGTGTTTTCAAGGTGCACTAAAAATTTTGCACTTTGCAATACAACGCAAAACAGAAAACGTAGAACTTGAAGAGAAGTAGAGGAAAAAGCGAAAGCACTTAAATACAATAAACAAATGACATTAAACCAACTTTTTATTTATTAATATTCTCTTTTTTGTGTGTGTGTGTGTGTGTGTGTCTGTGTTTGGTGTTCAATCAATCTGCAATCAATGCAGTCACTAGTCACTATAATGCTTGCTTGTTTACTTTTTTGTTAGAGAAAAAACCATTTAAAGCTCGTTGGGAATGTGGGCGAGTGTGGACTTGTGGAATTCGGATTGTGGCATGGAGAGTGGCACGAGAATGCGAATGCGAATGAATGCAGTTGCGAATGTAAATACAAAACCAAGTGAGAGTAAGTGAAAGAAAGAACAGCGTGTGTGGGGTGTGACGAGCACATCACCGCCACTTACCTGCTTCTCCTTCAGCAGCCGCAGACGCTGCAACAGCGGCAGCCCAGCCCCGATCGGGCTAGGCGTCTTGTCGTGCAACTCATCTTTGGCCTCCTCGGCGTCCTTCTCGTCCGAGCGCACGCGCGACATGCGCTTCAGCATAATTTTGCTGCCACGTGGTGAGGTGTTATGCAACGGCTGCATTTCGAGCGATTCATCACTCTTGCGTGAGGTTCTGCACACAGAGGGAAACTGGAGTTAAGTGGGGACTAACACATGACCAACGATCTACGAAACCAAGTAATCCAAAGAAACCTGTTGCGAACCGAGCTCAGTACAGTAACTATTAACGAGTGAAGTAAGTCGATCTGATCTTGAAGATGTAATCTATTTTGACTAGCGGAACTGAAGTATGTTGATACTTACTGTAAAGAGCCCGGCTCGATCATAGGTTGTTCCGGTACTCCGTTAAGGTCAAAACTGCAACTCAAAATCAAAACTGAACTCGATCCTTACTAATGATAACTAATTGAAACATTTTTTAAAAGTTGTTCATTAGAAAAACAATTTATGTGAGACAATACATATTTATAATACTAATTGTGTGGTGCATATACTTGTAGAAGGTTATCGTACATCCCAGTGAACAGAATATAGTTCTGGAAATCAACTTTATATTGATACAAGGAGTACCTTGGTCTTGGTTCCATTGAAAAATCATACATTTGAACAGACTTAGGCCTACCTGGACTTCTTGAGCACATTGCGGAAACCCTTAACATCGTGCTTGAGCTTGTCGACAATCTTCTTGGACGCACTATTCTCGCTGCTATCGCTCTGGTGCACCTGTCCCTGATGATGGTGCGCCGGATGATGATGATGGGCAGCCGCATATGCCGCCTCCTTGTCGCTTTGCGCTTTGGCGTACTTCTTGTTCACACAGCGCACCTCCATCAGACGTTTGCGGCCGAGCGTCTGGAGTATCTCCTGCGCATCTGGATAGTCCTTCATGGCAGCGAGCACATCCTCGCGCGACAACGAGAACAGCTCCGAGTAGCCCACGGAGCGCACATCGGCGGTGCGTCTGAGGCGTCGGACAGCAGTTCAGTGAGATAAGGTGCTTGATATAATCTAGCTAGGTGGGGTCACTTACTTGTTTAAGCCGTCCAGATTAAGGATGCCGATCTCGCCAAAAAAATCACCTGCCTTCATGGTGGTCAGCACTTTTCCCGTCTCGCTCAGCACCTCGAGTATGCCATCTGCTATGATGAACATCTCGCGCGCCACTTCGCCCTTGCGACAAATTGAGTCGCCCGGGGTGAAGATATATGCCTTCATTTTCAGCACCAAATCGTGCAGAAACTCTGGCTGGCACTCTTGGAATATGGTCACCTTCTTCAGTACGCTTAGATTTACGTGTAAGGCCAATTCGGTTTTCAGTTTGTCGGGCAGCAGGCCCAAAGCGGTATTGATGTCCCCGCCACCCTGGATGCGACCCCGCGACCAACTGTAGTCGTACCAGCGCAGCACGCGTCGCTTCATGCCGCCGGGCACCTGTTGCCCGAGCAGAGGGTGCGTGAGTGAGTGAGATCTAGTCTAATCGCCAGTTGGGCATGTGCCGCAGATCCCTACTTACCTTGTGGTGCCTCATATAGGTCTTGGCGCCGTCCAGCAGTCGCTCGAACTCCAAGCGATTCGCATTACGATTTGTTATCACATTGCCCACTTGGCCCACAATTGTCGCAAAGATAAAAACACCAATCAAATAACTAACGATCGTAAAAATATACCTGCGGAACGCAAAGAAACCGTTTAGAAAATATCGGACAAATATCGATGGTTGAAAAGGGGATCAAATAATTATTTAGGCGACAACGACACAGCACCATAGGTCTAAACAGAACTCGGGAGAATACTTGGAAAACTGCAAGTTTAAGAGAATGTGCAGCTCCATTCTTAATTCACTTGAGCTTAAGCCTTTGAGACTTAGAAAAGAGAGCAACATGGGCTCATGAGTTTGGCGAGCTTTGAAAAGAGAAAAGTGGAAGAGCAACTGCTATTCGTTTTCTTTTATTAATTTTGATCCAAAACTTCCACTGATCTGTGCTCCAATCCTCAATAGGCAATCTTATTAATTTCTTTCGAGTGTTTGTCTAATCTGACATCATTGTTTTTTTCCTTTGTCCTTTTTCCAATCCAATAAGTTTTAAGAAGCCTTTCTTTAAATTGCAGACAAAATATTGTTTTGGGATAATCCACTCTGGCCATGACGTTGCCACCCAAATGATATACATAAAACCTTATCAAAGTTTTCGAAAGTTAATTTCAATCGGAAATTGACTTTTTATGTTCATGTTTTGGTCTCGAAGAAGAAAAAATGAATATCAAGGTTTTTGTTAAAGGCTGTCGCACGATTTTCGAAAACTTTGATGTCAGCCAAGAATGCCAAAAAGATGATAAAATACTTGAAGCAGGGGATCTTGCACGCCCTAACGATGTAGCCACAAAACAGCCGCGAACGAATTTGGTGGACAGCCCCCAACAAAACGCATGATATTGATATTTTCTTTCGATAATTGTTTTTTCTTAGCTTAAGATGTTAGTCATACCCATAGCTAGAGCCAAACTGAAGGAGGCGTGATTTAATGCCACGTCTTGGTATTGATCTTGGGCCGTCCACCGAAAAGTTCGGTCTGTTTTGGTTTTTGGTTGCAACGAATCGAAACGAAATAAGACGATCAAAAAAAGAGACAAGAAACCCACCCAAATGACACTCTTTCTTTCGGCTATTGATGTCGTACTCACTCTGCATTCGTCTCCGGCGTGGGCAGGTCCCCGATGGTGGTAAGGGTGAGCGTGGACCAGTAGAGACTGCCCAGATACTTGCGCGTCAAAGTGGCGTAGTCACCCGGCCTATACGGATACACCCAATCGCCCTGCAAAGCAAAGTGTGAAAAGTGTCAATGCACGGCTATTTCAGTTCCATTCTGAAGAGTACAAGTAGAGCTTACCTGAAAACCCTCCGCTTCGGAGAGCAAAAAATAGAAACAACCGAACCAATGCGCCAATATTAACAGGATATGAATTAGATTAACAACACGCCATAAATTTGGCCAAACTGTTCTACTCTCTACGATGTAATAAAATCTCACAGATCGATAAACCTGCAAGGAATCCAACATTAAGAGTGTTTAGAGACCACTGGTAAAAAATCAGAGACGCATTCAATGGAGGACCTACTTTAAAAAACCGCGTAAAACGCAAAAGCGGATGTGTGCCCATTTTCAGTTGCAGCAGATCCAGGGGTATTAGCGCCACCATATCGAAGAAGAAGTCGCGCGAGTGCACATAATGGCAGGCCAGCTTCTTGTCGTCATATACCTGCATGTGAACGGAGGAGGAAGGATGTTCGGAGCAAGACGGTTATAAATACTGATAGATAGGTGCTCGCACTTACCATTAGACCCTGCTCCAGATAGCCTGTGCGTAATTGAACTATTATATCTAAGATAAATACAACATCTGTCAATGAATCGCAGATGAGCCAAAATGTAGGCACAGATTGCTAAAGGATCAAAGAGATGAGGATAACAAGAGCTTTGTCATTTGCATAATTATGAGTATTATTAAGCTGCAGCGAATAGTTAGTCAAAGTCCAATTGTTGGTGCGGAGCCAATTCATGCATTTGGTAAATGACAATGCAGTGATGGCCCCACCTAGCACTTTGCCAATTGCAGGCGTTGCCAAGTCCTGCCCCGGACCCGGATCACGGACCCATGACCTTTGTGGCCCAGTTTCAAATCAAGCGCTGTTTGCCAACTTTTGCTTGTTTGCCTTCCTGCCTCGCCTTGTGCTCCCTCCCCTCCCGCCACCAAAACAAAAGCCCCGGTCATGTCTAATCTGATAACAAACGCCCAGTTACCTGGCCGCATAAACAAATATTTGGCCAACTCCAAGCCGAAACCTTCGACCCTCAACCGACCTATGCCCCAAACGAGAGAAAACCCAACGGAGCTTATTATTTGACGCCCTTCAAAACTCGTTCGTCGCCCACAATCCACAATGCACAGCCCACCTTTCCATCTGTCCACCTGTCCGTTCATCGTTCGTCGTTTGTCGTTCATCGCTTGTCCTTCCTTCTTCGTTGGTTGGTTTCTTTGGTTCGTGCGCTTTAATTGAGTCGTTAGATGATGGCACGAAGCGACATAAAATTATGTAGCTGCAAGTCAACTTGACGGGGCTCATATTACCATGCACAATGGAAAAAGGTGTCCCTTTTCATGTCCTTCATGGCAATAGAAAAAACGAGAAGAAAATAATAACGGCTGTAGCCGTAGCCGTAGCCACAGCAGCTAAAACAGGAACAGAAACAGAAACAAAAACCGAAACAAAAACAGAAACAACAACAAGAAATATGAAAAGAAAACACACGCTTCTTAAAGCGCTCGAAGTGCCGCGGGCTCGACCTGTCATTTAAAATTGTTTCGCTGACAGCACGTGCTGCTCATCCCATTCTCATTCGCATTCACATGCCCCTTTTCATACTGCTTCCTGCCCTTTTCCCCTATCCCCCTCTCCCCTATTCATTCCCATTCGTCGCAGCCGAATTTGAAAATGAAGGGGTTACAATATTTGACAGCGCACTTACCTGCAGTTCAGGAAAGCTCTGCCTCACAATTAGGGTCCATAGATTATATAGAACACATACAGTTAGCATCATTAGCCAATAGAAGTAAAAATTTTCATCTGGATTAACAACGGAGCGTCGTTTCTGCAGATAGCGTCGTCTGCGTTTAACACTTTTGTCGACGTCACCAGAGGCACTTTCTGAACCCGTGTCTTCAACAGTTTCCTGCATCGCAACAGACAAGTTATGTTAGTTATGCCAATGTTAGTGTATTGCGTAGTCTTGGAGCTTGTCTTGGACTTACCTGTGTTTCGGGTATCTGTCTAGTTGAGAAACGCTTCAGGAATGAGTCTTCGCGCTTTAGCGGTGGTTTCTTTTGTATTGCCGATGAAATCTGTACGGTCGTTCGCAGCTTCATCCAGCGTTGATTCGAGCGTGTCCTGTACGACGATAGAGTGACAGAATGACATTGAAATGTTGTGCATACAGACAGACAGGTGCAGAGTAGAGTAGAGTAGAGTATAGAGGTTGTTGCTACATCGCTAAACACAACATGAGATTAGGTTATCATCTATAGAGGTGGCTTGGGTGGGCGGGTTAAACGAAGTTCAACAAAGCAACACAGACACATGCAAGAGGCGTGCAGTTTGAAAAAATGGAGTACACATACACTAATAGAGTACTCTAAGAGTAGTGGGTGCTCTACATCTATGGCTATGGCTATGGCTATCACTAGGGAACTTACAGCACTTACAAAACACTTACGCTATGGTGAACGAGTTGAACGAGAAGTAGTAGTAGAAGTAGTAGTAGTAGTAGTAGGAGGTAGAGAGTAGAGATAGAAGTATAGGAGCATAAACATTCATTAAACGGAAACCCAAAAACCGTAACGCAAGCTCACACAAATGGCACGGAACGCAATGCTAACGGTTACGTTAATGGCAATGCTAACGGTATTGGTAACGGTAACGATAACGGTAACTGTGATTGTGACTGTAACGCTAACGGAAACGCACACAGGAACACGCACAAACATGTAGGAGTACGAGTAGTTAGGCAGGTAGTTAGATAAGAGATTTATGTATGTAATTGCTTCATTTTTATTTATATTTATTGTGTTCGTGTCTGTATGTGTGTGTGTGTGTGTGTGTGTGTGTGTGTGTGTGTATGCTCGTTTAGCAGCTGACTGCCTGACCGACTGACCATCTGACCGGCTCACTAGCCGACCAACTGGCCATCGCCCAGCCAAGCGTCTGCTCTCAGTTCCGTTAGGGAGCGGAAACTGAAGCGCACGCTCTGCTAACTTGACGCTGCATGCAAAAACGCCGGAGGTTTTTTTTTGGTTGATATTGTTGTGAACATAAAACTTAGTTGATTTTATTGAATACATAGATACTATATGGAAAAGGTGAGGAGACAGTAGGGTGCCTATAATGTGCATAATAAATCAAATATAGGTAAATGCAGTTAGCAAAGCCGAGAACAAATAATGACAGCTCTATGCAGCAAACACATAGATATCTATCTATGCACACACATATATATATATAGAATAGTATAGTATAGTATAGTTGGAGGAAGGATGCCGGTTGTGCACTAAAAAAACACGCAGCACAAAAACAAAACATAAACGTACGCAACAACAACAAATTGAAATGAAAAGCAAGTGGGCGGAAAATTAAATCTGAGCAGCAGCAGAAACCAGAAACAGAACAGAAACAGAAGAGAACAGAACAGAACAGAACAGAAATAGTGAAAGGAGCCGTAGAAAGCAGCAGATTTGGGGCCAAAAGATTTTCAACTAAGGACGAAACAATTTTGTTGATTTTTGCACCCACACACACACACACACACACACACAAACTCATACAGAAATATCCACAAATTGAGTTGAGTTTGACCCGAAACTGCTCAGCTCTTTTATGATTGTATGTGTGTGTGTGTGTGTGTGTGTAAGGGTCTGCTTGGAGTCTAAGCAGCTGCAGGCTGTTAACACGGACCATGAAACATAAAGCAGTAAAAACGTATTTTAGTAGCAAAATTCAAGTTCTTGGGGTTGAAAAATGGGACAAGAAGAAACTGTTGTCTACTTTTGTGGCCACATAAGTAAATAAGCATGTACAAAATACGAGAGATGCTGCTTTAGCCGAGCGAAAGTCATGTACGAATAGTTGTTGAAGAATTTCGAAAAAATTTTGCCTACTTCTCAGCGCAGCGCAATCAACGACTTTATTGTACATATACTTACATATAGTACGTAACAATGCATGATGAGTATTTTGGAAGATATATATTAAGTCCAAGTTATGAAATTTTTCGAAAAAAATGAGGAAGAAAACTCGCTCTGCTGCTGTAAAAGGCAAAGTTAAAGAGAACTGGAAAGCTATTAATAGTACGCGTTTAATTTAATGATGATATTTTGAAAGCTTTCAATAAATTTAAACATTTATTTGTGGGCACTTATTGTTTAAGGCCGCTAATTGTGTATATTAACTTTAATTTCAATTTTCTATTTTTTTTTATAAATTTATTTCAAGTTCAGAGTGCATCGAATTTTTCATTTCAAATAATTTACGCAAGCAATTTGAATATTTAATTATTGTTTGCTATCGACCGCTGCGACCATTGATAATTTTCCAGCTCTAGTGAAAAGGTGTGCGATATCGGCCGCTCGGAAAGGAATGTAGGCGACACACCGCATGAAAAGTAACTTTGAGAATCACCTGCGATTTCCCGATGCCACACATACGCATACAAATGAAAAGGCACATTCAATAAATCAATACGAACAAAAGAAACTAAAACCAATCCTTAAAATTAAACACTACGTGGAACTAATGACGACGAAGACGACGACGAGGACGATGACGACCACAACTAAGACGATTGGCACTAGACTAGGATTTGGATGGGCATGTGGATGTGGATATGGATGGAGGTAGAGACGCACTCCTGACTTGCATAGTCAGACTATGCATTTGGGGCTAAGGCGTTGTAGATAGTATTGCTCAGGTCGCTAGTCGCCGATAAAATCTGCTTGCTGCCCACAAATGGGTAAAAATATGAAATTCGAATTATATACAAATAACTTGTACATACGGGTATATGAATAGTAAGTACATTATGCTCTCTATATTGATTGCATTATAATTTAACTGAGGCGATTCATTCGTTTTTCATTTTGTTTTTTTTTTTGTTATTTTTTTGTTTTTTGTTTAGCACAAAGCAACAAAAACAAGTTCTGCTTATTTACAAGCTGCTCATAACTTTTTGCTTAATTTATGCACACAACTAAAGCAATTTTCGAACGGATGTATGTGTGTATATATAGCGTGTGTGTATATATATATGTATATATAATTCAGTATGTGATTTTTTATTTTTTGTACTTTCGATAATTACACATTCGCACTTTGCATCAAGCTACAAAATGTTGTCAAATTGTTGTTATTTTAAATTGTTGTTGCTGGTGGTTGTTTCGCTTTTTAGAGCGATGTGTGTAATACGAGTGTGTGTGGATATGTGTGGTATGTAAGACGATGTTTGCTTAAATATATATTTACAGCGCTTTTTTATATATAGTATGTTTATACGAATTCTGTGGTGTTGTTTAGTTGTTTGCTACACAAATTACGCATACGGTATGTGGTACGAAAAAGAAGAAGCAGAAGTAGAAATGCAAATGCTCTCAGCTAATACTATGTGAAAAATTCTTTATACAGATGTCAGCATGTGAGTGTGAGTCTGAGATTGAGATTGAGAATGTAGTTGTATGTATGTGTGTGTGTGTGTGATTGGGTGTGGGTGTGTGTGTAAGTATGTAGCATGTGTGACTATATTAGCGTATGAGGGCCAACTACTTATGGCGAAGCGCTTGGCAAACGTTGAACAGATGCATCTAGCAGCATATGGTAACTATGTATATCTAGGAACAATTGCGATTTAACTATACTATATGTATAATGTACTATTGTTGTTGTTGGTATTGTTGCTAAACTGTATGCTGCCATTAAAGTTTGCAGTGGGGATGTGCTTGTGTTTGTAGTGTGACCAACGCAATTGAAAGGCAAAGCGCGCGCAAAAACAACAAAGCGTAGTAGCGAGTCTTTCTGTACGTACATATGTATGTATGTATGTGTGTGTGTGTGTGTCCGTCTGTCTATGTGTGTGTTTACTATTCAGCGTGTGTTTGTCTGTGTGCGTTGGTGTGCAGACATAACGCAAAAGAACGCAAATCACTTACCAATCGGAATCTGGATCCGAAGCTCCATCTCCGATACGCGATTTCCTAAACGAGTTGCGAAAATGTTCATATTTTTTGCAGAGTTATAAAATGTTGTTTTTGTTTTGTTTTTTTTTTTTTTTGGTTGTTTGTTGTGAAAATTGTTGTTGTGTTGTTTGAGAGCGATAGAGATTGAGATTGAGATTGAGAGAGAGAGAGAGAGAGAGAGCGAGAGTGACATACACAGAGAGATAGCTAGGGACTGAGCAATGCTCGTGTGTGCTTCAAGAGACAGAGCGCGAGAGAGCGAGAGGGAGAGAGAGAGAGTGTGTGTGATTGAGAGTGGGGCGCGCATTTTCATTGATGCTGATGCTGCTGCTGCTGCTGCGCGGCTGCTGCGCTGCTGCTTCTGCCGTTACTGCTGATGATGTTGATGTCTTATCATATTTCAATTTGTGTGGGCGAGCGGGCGTCTATGCGTGTACATGTATGTATGTATGTATGTACGTGGAAGGGGGGCCGACGCGGGCGAGCAAAAGTGTTGGCTGATTAAACAACGACAAGCAGCACATTTTTGTGCGCCTGCCAAAAGGCCATTTTCCAGCACACACACACACACACACACATTCATACGCAAACACGCACGCACAGACAATTCACATTATGCGACTGATATCGGGCGCCAGTAACAGGCCCGATGAGCGAGGGACCGGGCTTGGCTTCACTTGGCTTTTGGCCACATGCGGGCTATGCGTGCCATCAAGCGGAAAAAAGGCTTGCTGCACGATAAGATGGCGCACACCAGCGCCAACACACACTACCTTCTATTTCATTTCTGTGTATGTGTGTGTGTGTGTGAGTTGCCGTTGACCCCATTGTTATTGTGGTCAGCAAGCCCATTTCGTAAGCTTCGATTTATTATAAATTGAAAATGAGCTTGTTAGCTGGCGTTTCCATTTTCATTTTCGATTTGTAGGCCTTCGTGTTTTAAGGTTTTTATTTTGTTTTTCGGCATTTTTTTTTTTTGGCTGCCTGCTGAAAGGTCAAAGTGTTTAACTCGTTTCGTTGGCCCCATAATAGAATACTTTATGGCCAGCACTAATCACTGCATATATGTATGTATGTATGTATTTATATGTATGTATGTAAGTGTGAGTGTGGGTTATATGCTTATGTTGACGGGCAAATTATTTAATAGCTTTGTTGCGGACCCTCCTCAATTAACGGCTGCACATGTTGTCCACACATTTCACATCTTCCCAGCACTTGCCGCCTTCAATCGTTTCATACCGCAATTTGCTGTCAATTTGCATGACCAGGCGTATTTGTTTTTGTTTTGGTTTTTGCTTCTGCATTTGCCTTTACCGCTTCACTGGCCAAGTGAAATGTGTAATAAACAACAGGAATGTTTGTTGTAAGCGAAAGGTTTTTCCTGTTCACTTTCATTTATAATATGGTGTGTGTGTGTGTGTGTGTGTATGTATCGGTGTCGGTGTCAGTGTGGTGGGAAAACTGCATAGTCATGTGAATGACTCATTTAGCGCTAGTTTTTTAATTCGCACATCTTAGTACCACAGCAAATAATTCCATTATTTTGCGGCCAATGCTGTTAAATCTATCAACTAGTCATGCAACGGCTACAGCTTCTGCATCAAGACTTTTCAACGTTTTTCTTCTTTACAAGAAACGTACAAGTATAATATATTTGACGATCAATCAATATCCAAACCAATTCGTATTAAGCTATGAATGGTTATTTAAATCTCTGCACAGTCCTACACAAAAGAATTATATACATTTCGTGTAATTTAAAAACTTCCCACTATTTCCACAAGAAAATTGTGAAAAGTCGAACAAAATTTAATCAGACAAATTGATTAAGAACTGGGAAAGCCTAGATGGCTAATAATATTAATCTTTAGTATTTAAATTGTCAAAATAGCATTTCTGCCAGACGTACCATACTAAGTGGTCATAAATAATAATAATGCATAAATAGAATTGTTTTATTCCAATCTTAGAGACTCAAATAATTGAAATGTTATTATTTCACATTTATCGGCAGCCAGTGCCACACACACACACGCACACACTCACACTATTGCCTGCTGCATTGTCGTGTGCGGAAAGGCAATAATCATGTCAGCTTTATTGCCTATTTTTAGTCGACACTTGTGCGTCTGCATATTTCATTTCCCCTGTTGTCTTCTGCAAAATGCATGAACGAACTCTTGCCATTTGCCTGGCCTAGTTTAATGGATACATCTGTCTATGCGTCTGTGTGCATTCTTGCCACAATTCTCAAAGGTATGCAGAAGTGGAAGATCTCACACAGTGCAAAAAGGACACTGCAGGGTTACTAGCTCGACTTATGCAAGACTTGAAGGATTCACAATTTAATGTATTTGTTTCATAATTCACTCATTATACCCTGTACCCGTAGGGTAAAAAGGGTATATTAGGTTTGTGCAAAGTATGTAACATACAGAAGGAAGCATCTCCGACCCTATAAAGTATATATATTCTTGATCAGCATGACGAGAGAAATCGATCTAGACATGTCCGTCCGTCTGTCCGTCCGTCTGTCCGTCCGTCTGGATGAACGCGAGGATCTCAGAAACTATAAAAGCTAGAATAACCAAAGTTGGCATCCAGATTCTCCTAGGTCCGAGTAAGGACGAGTTTATTTTATTTTTTGGAATTTTCCCCCCCTTCCCCCGCTACAGAATTTCGTCAATAGCGTCCACATTTCAAATACTACATTAACCAAACTTTACACACATAATTTATATATAATTGTCTACTGTTATATTTTATTCGATTCGGTCAATTCTAAGAAAAGTTATTAGCAAAACAAATTCTCGCCAGTACAACCCCCCCAAACTGCAGCAACAAGTTCGCTCTTCTTCTTCCTCTTTTTGCTGCTGCTATAGGCGCATATAACTCAGTGACGGAAGTTTACCTGGGTACAGGGTATTACACTGTCGGGCTTGCTCGACTGTAGCGTTCTCTCTTGTTTTAATTCATGACCTAACACGTCAGTCTCAACAAATACAAACTGATGAGGGTTCTACACTATAATATAGTTTTCTTTTTTAAATAATATACATTTGCGTTCAAATCATTTGCACGACTGACCGCAACATAAATCCTTGCACTATAAACTTTGATATCTTATGTATAACCATAAACGTAAGTATAAACCAATTGAAATATGAATCAGTGAAGTAGTTGTATTTTCTTCATATATTTGTTGCAAGTTTTTGCTTACAGTTTCAAATTAGTTATGAAACACAAGCATTCACTAATAATGATATTCTGAATAAATGATTTCAAACAAATATGTAAAGTCGATTAAATTCAAATATTTTAAGTAGGGAGTGGTTTCTGAATCATAGCAAGTGTAGTGTTCGTATGAATTAATGCGCAGCTCTCGTTAGAGTGCACTCGTGCAGGCCTCTAATGTGCCATGCCATCGCTCACACATCAACCATTAAGGCAATATTAATGACTTGGTATACTTTTTAATGCTGTTTTGTTCCCTTTTTGTTGTTTTGTGCAAACTTTTGGCCTGCCTTTAACTTTTCACTTTAGCCCCCGAGGCAAGTGCAACAAATGCCAAACATGTCTGGCTGAGTGGATGTATTTCTGAGTGTGTGTATGAGTGTGTATGGGTGAGTGGGTGTGCAAGTGTGGCTGTGAGTGTATGCCAAGTCAAGCGGCACTAAATCAAAATACAATTGCTATGCGACATAAGACCTAAGAGTGAAATTTGATTGCGAATCAAAGCAACTTGTAAGTGAATTACCTAACAGGCACGCACACCGCCGCAACAATTGATCCCTGCATGTGCAATGGCATGCGCAAATGCACGTCTGTGTGTGTGTGTGTGTGTTTCTATCTGTGTGTGTGTGTGTGTGAACACTTTTGACAGTTCAAAAGTTGCCACTGCATGAATGGCAGCGAGTGCTGCATAAATTTCTAGGTCGTCGCCAGTGCCAGTTTGCCAGTTAGGGCACTTCAGAAAGCCCCCGGCTCGATGAGTCGTCACACTATACATATGTACTTGTACATATATGCATGACAATAGATATGTATAGGAGTGTGTGCCCCCATCTCAATGGTGTGCGCGCATAGTTTCTACATAAATTTGCAATTTTCTAAATTCAAATTCTTTGTAAGTTGTCAGTCAGTCAGTCGGAGCCAATTTCCCATCTAGCCAGCAAATGGGTCTGCTAGCGCGTGGAATATATGTAGCATATGCCTAGGCGCATAGACGCATAGACTCATGGGTGCTTGTGTGTCGAAAGTTTGTGCAACGCCTACAATGCAGTGGCAAATTGTTGCCGCTGTGCCACTTAACCCATTTGAGGTCGCTGTCCACACTGCACACAACGGACAAGAATCAACGTGCTGACCCATATTCCGATTCGATGGAAATCAATTAAATCACTTTATCGAAAAGTATAGATAATAGAAAGATATAGACTTAGGTATTGCTGGAAGATATTGACATGCGAGTAAATCTGTTCCGTTGTGATGCAGCGCGACCGTAAATGGGTTAAGCATATCGATTGCACACACACACACACACACACACACACACACACACACACACACACACACACACACACACACACATCTCTCTGCGCACTCTTAAACTTTTGGTGTTTGCCGAGATTTTCCACTTGCGCCAAAGTTGTTCAGGCCGGTGCCGTTGCTGTTGTTACTGCTCTTATTCTTGGCTTACTGCTCGACCTTTAAGCCGTCATCATCCATGTACGTACGTGTGCATATATCTTTTTATATATATCTGTGTGTGTATGTGTGAGTGCAACTTTTAACTTTTGCTACCCAAGAAACTTGTCGAAATTCGCTGGCGAAGTAGATGAAAAGTGCAAAGTATTTCTGCCATGACACCTAAGCATTTGTATATGGGGCTTGGTCTTGGACTGAGACTGGGACTGGGACTTTGTTTATGTGAGTGAGTGAGGAATTTCATAACCAAGTGTAAGTGGAGAGAGCTTAGAGCGAGCAAGAGACAGAGCGTGAGCGTGAGCATGAGCGAGAGCGAGAGAGAGACAGAGTTAGTTGGTAGTTACTTTCATTTTCTTAATTTACTTTTGGAGTCGTATTAGTAAAGGTCTGGCATTCCATTCACTTACACACACCGATTATATAGTATGATATTATTATGAGTACACACAAGGTTCATGTTCATGTCTATATGTTTGTAAATATATATTTATTTTTATATTTTTGTATAGCTAGCGAGCGAGCGAGCGAACGAACGAACGAGCGAGCGAGGGAGAGAGAGAGAGAGAGAGATGATGAGAGAGATAGTGAGAGATAGCGGTTATACGAGTATATAAATATATGTATATATACTTATATATTTATACTACTGTTGATTCAGTGGTTTATAGTTAGTAATTGATGTGGTTAGTTAGTTAGTTAGTTAGCTAGTTAGTTGATCGTTAGTTGGGAAAAGTTGCATTTGCAGTTCTTTGGAAGAGGAGGCTTTGGAGGAGATTCTGGAATCTGGAGATGTGTCGCACACATACACACACACAATGCAGAAGAAGATGCAAACTTTTAGTAATGAACTGTAAAAGCACCGTTCCTCTTAATGCGACGCAGCGAGCAGTAATATGCCATAACGGCTCGCAAACTTTTCCATTTCTGTGTCCCATGGCCGTTTCCATTGTTTCCATTGTTGTTCCTATTATTGTTGGCCTCGTTGTTGTCGTTGTTGTTGCCATTGCCATTGCCGTTGCTATTGCTATTGCTATTGCTCTGGCTGCTGCTGCTCTGATGCCATTTGCCAAATGTGAGCTTGCTGGCCGTGGCGGCGCCAGTGCTGCCAGCATCGATGCCCAGCAACTCCTCAGGATGCTCGCTGATGAAGGAGGAGAGCGTCCTCATCTGCATGCAGCTCGAGGAGTTCATCAGTCGGCCCGCGTAGGGAGCTGTCGTCGTCGTCGTTGCCGTCGAGCTGCAGTCGGAGGACGGACTATTCACGTGCAGTCGCACGTGCCGTTGCTGCTGCTGTTGCCGTGGCCGCCCCATCCCCTCCAAAGGACTAGAGAGCGCATTGGCCTGTGCACCGTGCGTCATTATAAGTCTATCCCTCTCTGTGTACAATCTTAAACTACTTGCTCTGCAGCTGCAATTCACTTGCGCACACGTTACTGATGAGTTGGCCGATCTAACAATTCGATTCGATTCGATACGATTCGTCGTCGTGATTTGTGATGTTGCGAGGGGCATATGGCAGATGGCAGCAGGGGGGTGCGGGCATGACGGTATAAATAATACTTATTGATTGTATCAAGATTTTTCGATTGTGTTAACAATTAGGTGTGTAGTCATGGCGCCATACTTGTATTTTGAGAATGCTGCCATTCTCCTCATACCCATCAAGAGAGTTGAATGACTCGAATGTACTAAGTATGTAAGTTTGTGATGGCCAGGATGTGGAAGGCAGATTCGTAGACCTCCAAACGAATGGGTGTATCGATTTCAAAATGTTAGTCTTTTCGTTTGTTTCAATCGCTTGCAGAGACTCTTCAACCAAATCTAATCAACTTTGCTAACAAGTACGAGTATGCTGGAAGTCCAGAATTCTGTCCAGCGAGTATCACTAGTATCGTTATCTATAAATTACTGTTCTCTCTTCTTTTTTCGAGTGCTGTTATGTTTCTTCCTCACCAATAACTGCCCATATCAAGATTACTTATCTAACTAAAAACGATGCTTCGATACTTCGTAAGGGGTCTTCCAGCTTTCGAGTTTTTATATGCCAGCAGAGGTTATGCGTCTGTTTTATTTATCAGAAAAGTATTAAATAATGAAAAGCATCGTGGTATCAAGTATTGAGTAGAAACATGCTTTTTGTTGAGCTCAGTTTGAATTCAGCAGATAAGCTACGAGAGCTGTCGAGTTTTCGATACTTGATGTACTTACAGAGTCATTGAGTAGATATTCATAGGTTTTCTGAGTATTAATCGAAGTTTGGAAAAGTTTTAAATGTAGCGCATCAAGTCCTCGATTGTATTGCGGAATTAAACTGAAAAGAGCTGCTATGTTAAGCGATAAGCAATACTTTTTATACAAAGCATTTCAACAGACTACAAAATGATGAATATATATTAGTTTTTTTCAGTTACGAGTCTTCTCTGCCCAACGTTAGAAACAATCAGAGGCATCGAAAGTAAAGAGGCATCGTTTATTGATATTCACCTTATTTCTCAAAACGAAGTCCGTTTGATAATCCTTTGTTTTCCTGCTCTGCTTTATAAGTTTAATGCAAACAATTTGCTACACCTAATTCTCTTTATGGATGTACTATAAATACCCATTTTATTAGATCAAAAGTATTGCCATTGCTTGCTTACTCCAAGAGGAGGTGGCATATACACTTTATACTTGTATGTACATATCTAACGCGATTCGTATTGACAGTTAGTTATTAGTTCCTCCACACGCAATTGTGGTTATGATTTCGCCCACACCTAGCACTGCTGAGAGCTGAGAGCTGAAAGAAAAGTAAGAAACTAAGCCATAATTGTTCCTAACACGCTTAATAGAATCCTTGGAGAGCGTGCGGATCAAATCAATGCAGCATAACTTGCTAAATTGCATTACATTAGCGAAAAGGATTTCTGCAGACAGATACACAGACAGATAGACAGACAGACGGACAGACAAAGTACATTTTTGTGGGCGTATTAGTGGAAATGGAGCTGCCAGAGCGTGCTCAAGTATGTGCATGTCTGGGTTCGCTTGAGCGACAGCTGGCAGCAGCAAACAACTGTCAAATAGGTCTCCCGGGAGGAGTAAAAGAGCAAAAGCCAGCCAGCGAGCCAAACAAACAAAGACAAACACATGAAGTTAATTAATGAAACAAAACAAAGCACACATACACGATGCGACAATATAATTGTCATGGCTAATTTCCTGCGCGCATATGTGTTATTTGTGTGTGGATGAGTCCCAGTATATATATATATATATATATATGACTAAATGGGTGAGTGTCAACTGTACCTAATTGTAAGCTTTTACTTTTTTTTTTTGTTTTTGCTTAATAATCGTTTCGCACGCCCAGTGGTTCGCATAATTATGGCAATATTTTATTTCGCTAACAATTATTATCTATCAATGCATAAGCAATACGAGTTCGATATAAATGCGGATACGAAATAAAAAGTCAAAACTAACAAACACATACCATAGTTAGGCCAAAAGCCGAGGCGAACTACAAATGAGAGCTACCTATGTATGTACGAGTATGTGTGTGTATGAATCGAACGGGGAGGAGCCGATGAAGGCCGATGAAGGCGTCAATGAATGCATCAATGAATGCACTTACATTTTAATTGATGGGCACTAATTGTTGTTGATTTAATTTACTGTTTTATTGCACAGCACAGTTGTGCGCTTAAATGCGTATGTGTGGGTGTGTGTGTATGCTATTTGGTGTTTGGTGGACGGGTGGCTGGTTATGTGTTTAATCAAATAAAAGCTGTGGCTGCCCAAAACAGTATGCTACATATTTATTGTTGGCCATCAATTATGCGCTTTGGCGCGCACTTCTGTATCTGTATCTGTAGCATGTGTGCTGATATACGAGTATACGAGTATATGTGTGGTGGATATATGCGCTGCATGATAAACGCAAGCATGTGTGTATATATTTGTGAACTTAACTTTACATTGTGTAAACGCTTTTCAATTATATTTTATTTACTTTCAACATATTGTTTTATGTATTAAGCTTTTAACTCGATTTTATTTTTGAGTTTTATGTGCACACGGCCTTCTGTTTGTTTGTGTGTATGTTTGTATGTATGTGCTTATGTGTTTGGTTTTTATTTTCACGTTTTTTCTTTTTTTATTGTTTTATTTAGAGGCTCTCGCAAATTTTACAAACAAAATTTGTTTACGCTTGGTGGGTATTTTGTTTTTGTTTTTGTTATGGTGTTTGATGGTTTTTTTCCTTGTTTTTTGGTTTTGTTTCAATATGGCACAAACTGTACAACTTTTAGGTATACAAAATATGCACACATATGTATATATATATATGTATTTTATTTATGCTGGGTATATAAGTGGCACATGTGAGTATATAAATGTAAGGCATGGGTGTGTGTGTGTGTCTCGCATGTCCCTGCAAACATTTCCCAAATTCAATTTCTTGGGGATTATCGAGCGAAAATTGTAGCTTACGCGACATAAGTAAATCATATACAAGTATGTGCTTCAAATTAAAAGAAACCCTTCGTGTACGGCATAACAACAGTTGGACACCATTTTAATGCTATAATAGAAAATTGAGAAGAGTATCTTCAATTACAAATACAGCTTGATACTTGGTGCTTCAAAAAACCTCAAACGTGTTCAAAATTCTCGATATTTTTGCCAGACATCTCAAATTATACTGAATGTTTTGCAATATATTGCATAGTTAGTGCATTGAAATGTTGGTGGTATTTCTTTCTTCACTGGGAGTTTCTGATAAGTAAGCACCTATTTATTCATTTCATCATTTATGTCTTAAAGTATTAGCTTTTGAAAATAGCTTAAAGTTTAATAAAAATGCCTCCACCTGAGAAATTAGTTTTCTACAGCACTACATTGTAAAATCTGAAAATTTCTCCTCACTTAACGCTTCGAAATGTTTGCAGGGATGTTCCATGTGTGTGTGTGTTTGTGTATTTTGAATATTTTTGTTAATTTGCGTTTGTAACTCATGCGATTCGAAACTTACCGCTGACTGGGACTCTTGCTATCCGACGAATGCGCCCCACTGTTATTATCATCATCGCCGCCTCCGCCCTTGTGATGCTGATGCTGATGATGTCGCTTGTGATGCGCATCCGTCGCGCCACCGCCGCCACCGGAGCTGCTCGTCCCCGTCGGACTGATGACATCAGTGTCACTGTTGCACTCAAGCCTGGCTATATCCTTCGCAAATTTGCCGCCGTGCTGCTCATGCGTTTCCATCTGCAAGCACAGCCGATAAAAATTTATTTTAGTGCGTGCGCCTGCAGGTATGCAACAGAAAATACATCAAGCAGTCACAGACAGAGAGAAAGAGAGAGAAAGAGAGAGAGAGAGAGAGAGAGAGAGAGAGAGCGAGCGAGAGATATTGAAATGCATATCAAATGCATCGTATCGAATAAATTGCTCATTATGCAAATGTCTCGGATTGGCACAGTATGTCCATGAAATGGCTGCTCTGAAGGGGGTGGAGGGGGGAGGCCACTGGAGGAGAGGAGGCAGGATAGGGAGACAGGGAGATTGCGGCCTGACGGCGCCAACGTGCACGCCATGCCAATGAACCCAATGCGCATTTCGATTTCCATGTGCAAGTCAAAGATAATCATTAAACATGAGGCATGAGGCATGCCTCCCAGGGAAAATCTTGTGTGAAAATCGCATGACGTATAATTAAATTTTATTGCGTTTGATTCAATCGCAATACTCGTAGACAGCGTGAGCTCTCCGTGAAATTGTTCAACAAAATGTACAGAATTTGAATGGAATGTTGTGAATTTGTTGAATTGATTTCGTTCGTTGCCTTCAATCATTTCAGTATTAATGTGATTAACAATTAAGGGGACGACAAAAGCAATGCAAATGGTTGTCTGCAGAGCAAGTATTTGAGCAGCAGAACAATTGCAGAGAACTTTAAGCAATCAGCTTATAGACCACACAGGATATTCAACTGATGAAGGACGTTAAAGGAAATACGAGTATTCCCAAACATTTATGAGCTGTATTACCATTACCATTTATTGGAGAGTTGGGGATATTAGGGCCACCAAGTTGTTAAATTACACAAAACTGTCATGCACTTCACATTTCCACAATCTTTTTTTCTTTTTTTAAATATACTGTTATAAGTATTTGTAGCTTAAAGTAAACTTAAACGTAAATACAAATACAACTTAAGCTGGGTATTCAGCCTTAATTACAATTTAACATTTATAATTTATATAAATCTGTTGGGAGGGTCAATAAGGTGTGTCCTTCTCACTATTCTTCTCAATATTCTTCTTCCTTTTCTTCGCCGTTTCAGCAGGCGCCTTGCTAATGCATTTGTGTGGGTTCGCAGGCGCTCCATGTAATGAGCAGCCTGCTTATGTAGCACGTCACCAACTTTCTGCACCCCTAGATCTACAATCAGAAGCAGAAAGAGCACTATTTTGTGCTTTTATCGATCGAATCAGCAGAACTGCACTCAATTGTAATTATCAATCAAATCAGTTGTTGGTCGACCTTAAGGTTTCGATAAGCTGCTTAAGTCTTACGGCACCGATGTCACGCATTCCACATGCAAGTACATTCGAATAATTAAGTGTGACAACTGGCCTTGCAATCAAATTAAAATTAAATGTAATCTGCGGTCGGTTTTGCACACAACTTAATCAATAAGTGGAATACTGTTTTTTCGAAAGGTCAAAATGTCGATTGAACTAAATCATACCACAATTTTAATCACATTCTCGACCAGCAGCAGCCAACAGCAAGCGAGAACAAATTTTTATTTTCGATGCAAATACAAATGCCAGCATTTTTATGCAAATGCTAGCTCATCCGCCTGTCGGTCTATCCGCAAAGTGCTTGCATCGGTTTATGCAACTGTTTCCCATTGCCTTACACAGCTCAGTGTGACGAAGGTTTTCATTTAGAATCTCGTTTAATATTCCATTTGCAATTCTTTTCTGCACCTCTAGTTGTTCCAGAGCGGCAGTCCCCCAGCTGTTCAAGTCTTTAGGCCGTGGGCTGGGCTACCCACAGGGAATGGGAGGGGGCGGAGGTTGATTTAGGCAGTCCTGCTCAATGAAGCTAACGGGCAGACTGTGTTGTTTTCGTGTATTAGCTGTGGCTTAGTCAACAGCTTGGTCGTCTGCGATTTCTTAACCGCAAAAGTTTGGCAACTTTGGCACACAACTGCGGCCAAAACGGCAGTTAAGGAGTCAAAAGCCCGAATAGGCCAGTCAGGCCAAAAGAGGTGGCCAGTGGGCTGTGGGCTGCGCTGCGATGACACTTCGGGGACGCATTGCTAGCCAGGATGTGAGTAGAGCCTGCAACCACAAAACGCCATATTTTTGACCATAATATTTGTTCATTTTGCTCAACAATTAGCTGCAAAGTCAAGTGGCCGGCATCCTGGAAAGCTGCGCTAGGAGTAGGGGAAAGAATTTTGCTTTTGTTGTTTTTCTAGGCAATTAAATGTGCGAAAAGTTTTGTCAATGCTTGCTGCTTCACATGATTCGAATTTATTGTGGTTGCCTGCCAGGAGCCAGAGCAATAATAACAGCTAGAACAACAATAATAACAACAAACGAAAAGCTGCCCCCATGGAATAGCATAAATTTTTATGTCAAAAGTTTTAGTGGCTTGGCAAAAAGTCCACTTTGTTAGACAATGAATTTATTTAATTAAGGCACAAAACAACTGAAAAATGCCTTTTATAGTCCGATATCTGCTGTTCATAACATCAGCGCGCCAATCAATATAGATTTTAATGAAACGAAAGCCACAACAAATATTGCATCTGCATGCAGAGCCCTCTATGTGGTGTCTACTACATCATAATCGAGTCTTGCATTCGAAATACGATTTATCCTTTCTTTAGAAATTGTACAGCAGACTTATTTGATGCCCGAACTGGGAGGCCTGCATCGCATTCAAAGTCCTGGCAATTGGTATGCACAGCAATGTTTGTATTTGGTATTTACAAAGCTCTTGAGTGGGGAGAAACCTGCACTGCATTGACTAGAAAATGGCAATATACACAAAAATATAAATAAACAAATGCCTTCTTGCCATCCATTTGGATATGATTTGCATCCCAGCATGGGACGAACAATGAAGTTGACTTTGTTTCGATGTCAGCTTAAGCAACAAGCTCTTGATAGGAAAAGGAAGGCATTTTTGGCAGCTTTAAGGTTCATTTCCACACATACTTATGCTGAAGCTTCCGTCTTAGAGAGTCAATTAGCAAGTAAGATAAGGGGAGTGAAAAGAAAAGTAGACCCATTTCCCAGCTCTACACAGTTTCAAGCTCTACTTATTAGGTGACAAGCAATTTGTACATTTTGTAGAGCATGCGAACTATATCAACATTATTGGCTTTGGGAGAATCAATTGATAAGCCTAATCCCAACACCCTCTATTCCATTTCCACATGCTCTTCGATGTCTTCACATTATTGCAACGATTCATGTTGGCTTAGTCCCTTCTATTTACCTTAAAGCGCTTTATTGGTTGACGTGAGCTCCGACTACTTTTGTCAGAGACAGAACCTGACAGTAAATGGCATATTAAATTAAGCTTTGCCAGATTGCCTGCCAAACTAGGCAGTCAGTCAATAATAAACCCCTCCAATTGTTCAATACTTAGTTGACTTGTCGCAAGCTTTGCGGTAGATTCACGGAATAGTCTGCCGAACAAAGAAAGTCACGTTGTACTCCTATTATTACCTCGATGGGGTGGGTTCCCTTAAGCTATCGAGCAAGCAGGGAATGTCTCTCTATGCGCATGTAGGATCCAAGTACTAAGCTAGTATTATATTATACAAGTATGGGAAGGCAGAGCCACAAAATTGATGCCAAAGGTCTTGCAGCAACCATTTATATGGAGTACAACGTAGCAGGAGGCTGTTGTCTTGACAATGTTTTATTTTGTTAGTGTCCGACTAAAAGGTATCTTGTTTGGGTCGCTTTTAAGCACTTGAAAGAGCAACGATTACTTTTCGGGATAATCCTATTTATCACCATGGACGGCAGTCTAAGAAACTGAGAAATCATGGGCCCACTACTCTCATATTCATTTTAAACATTTTATTCGCCGCGCCTGTGCGGAATCGTCGATATGTCAATCGAAAGGTATTGAAAGACATTTTCAAAATTTGCATATTAAATAAGTTGCTTATAATAACGTTATTTCTCGATTCTGCAAAGACTACTGCAATGTCATGGCCATACCAATCGCTGAAAAGTTGTTAGTAATTATTGGAATTTTAAAAAATAGTTTGTGATTGTGTTTGGTTTGATTTTGCTTGCAAAACTTCTGTATATCGAGAGAAGGTATAAAATAATGAAATGTTTGTGCTGAGACTTTCACTGTTAAGGGACGATATGGCCACGATAATCGACAACGCTCCACACACAGACTCCATGGAAGTAGAAAGAAAGGAGAGATCTCCAGAAGAACTTTTTAATAAGTGTATCTTCAGAAGCACTGAATAAATACTGCATTGATTTGTTTTCCAGAAAGGAAAGATGTCGAGAAAAACTTTTTAATCAGTGTACAAGTATCTTCCTTCTTCTGAATACTGCATTGATTCGTTTTCCAGAATATAATTAAGTCGAGCGTCCTGTTGTTTAAATCACCCATCTTTTGTAGCCTTTGTGTTCTTGGAATGCTCTCATGTTAGCCTTGAAGTAAGGCAGAACTGGTAACTATTGTGCTTTGGCTAAGAAACCACTAGGTCCTGGCGACAAACATTTTTGTTGGCTCTTCAAAGAAACGACTTCAAGTCGGTCCAACGGTCCATTTCATGGGCATACCTTATAATGATCTCCGCATTTTCGCCATCATAGACAAGTACTACTGTAACTTGTTCCTTTTTCTCCCTCCGTTATGTTTATTTTTTTTTTTTTTATATAGAAGCGGTCAGCAGTTGGTTATTTATTTGTTGGTCGCTCATCAAACAGCTTGATGGCATGTCCGAATTTTTAGCTTCGTCCTGCATTTTATATTAAAATTGTAAAATATTTTATGTGCCTATATCCCCAAACGCTTTCTCTACAACTGTACATTTATTATTTATGGTGGAGCGGGTGCCGTAAGCTGGCGAGCTCAGAAGCTGCTCAGTAATTGAATAATTCAGCAAATGGATGCATTTAATATTAGATATTTGCCCGATCAGCAAAATTTGTTGCATTTCCGCAATGTGTGCATTTTAAAAACAACAAAATTGTGTTGCAAAAAAAAAAAGTGGGGAATAAATGTTGGTTACAACATTTTGACTCAGTACTAAGAATATTTTCATGGCAAACAATTTCTGCATGACTGCCTATGCCCACCCACATGTCTATGTAAATGAGTGACTATGTGTGTGTGTGCGTGCGTGTGTGCATGTGTGTGTTGGTGCGTGCCACAATTTTATGGCCAGCTGGGGGCCATTTAACGTGATTTTTAATAGAGCCACACAAAAAAATGATGGCAGCAACATAAATTTGTTGAATAATTTCACACAAACGCACACATAAAAAAAGCTGCACGTACCTTAATGCTGAGTAACTGGGGGAAAAGGGACGAAGGGGCCGGGGGTTTTGTCTGTGAAAAATTATGGACTACAAAATTCTGTCTGTGTACATTTTTTTAGGGCTTCCTGTGGACAAATTTTTATATTTTTGTTTGCAACGACACGACAGCAAACTTCCAAAAACAAAAACAAAAAAAAAACCGATTCAGGCAGTCAAACATAGTACAAGCACTTAACCCCCATCCAACCCACTGGGTGCAATTGCACTCAATTCGATTTAAAAGAACAATTGCTATTCAATTGCCAAGATCAAGACTGCAATGTTTACTTACACTCCGATTAATTGTTGCTAAATTATATTATTTATAAAATGAAGAGATGATTTTTTTAAATTATACTGTTATATTTACAGCTTAAATTAAACTTATAGAATGAAAAAGTACGACTCAAAAACCTCCAGTATGATATTGAACATGATTTTGCAATTCACAATTATTGTCATATACATAGGTTTCATTAAAAGTTCAGTAAAAGTGGGATAAGTAGATTGTTGTTCCTTTGGTTTTTAAAACCGACAAACGATATAAATGGGTTTTAAGATCTGACATCGTAACAAAGATGAAGATGGCGAGAATTTGTTTTTCGAAACGCGTTCGACTTATTTATTTCGACTATTATACGCATAAAGATTGCAAAGAGAACTATTAACTATGTATACACAATAACTTCAAACTCAAGTTCCCAAGTCCCTTAGCATCTTCGATGAGTAACGAAAAAGTAAGGACAACTATTAAGGCAAGCTACAATTAGTGAATTCTATCTGGACACCAATTGGTCGGGATGTACTGCTAATAAAAATTTCAAAGGCCACTTTTTGTTAAATAGTGGATTGGCTTGTTCGCTATACACGTTTAAAAGAATTGGTCATCCAGAGCTACTTGTATTTGTTTTGCTTACCTTTCCAATACTCATTAAGGAATTATTTGACTGAATAAATGAATAATTATAGCGATTAAAACACCTAGAAAATATGGCTGAAAAACTTAATAGAAGTACTGATTTAAGCAACATCTTAAAGCCAGCTCCTACAATTTTATTTGGCCGACTATTAGAGATTTAAAATTGGGGAAAACAAGAGTATCCCTTTCATCAGTTATTGAAGATGGGAATTTGTTCGGAGTGCCTAAGGGTTAAAACGAGAAGACACTTCATCAGCACACTCACCGTGTATAGGCCCGCTGCAGTGGCCGACGACGAGGTGCCCGCCGTGGCTGCTGCTGCTGCCGATGATGATGATGATGCAGCAGCCGCTCCAGTGCTGCCGTAATTGAGCTGCGAGTGATAGCCGCTGGAGAGTATCTTTTTGTGTGCGGATGCATGCGCCCGATACGCGCTCACGCTCAGTTTCATGGTGACATCGACGCCGCCTCCTCTCTGTGCTCCTGGTCCGTGTCCGTGTCCCCGTTCCCTTCGCTGTCTCTATCTCTGCCCCAGCCTCTGTCTCTGCCTTTGCCTTTGCCTTTGCCTTTGCTTGCCTGCACTCCCAACCACACGCACACGCCTGGTTGTGGGCGCAGCGAGGTGGTGGGGAAGTAGGATGTGGAGTCGAAGTGGGAGTGGGAGCGGGAGCGGCGCTTCTATCTCAACGTTAGTGTGTGTGTGTGTGTGTGGGTGTGTGGGAGAGAGAGTGTGTGGGTGGGCTGCTGCAAAGGTGTCGGCCTGCCTGCCGTTTAAACTTGAGTTGTGGGTCTCTGAATTGGGTTTAATTGAGTGCCCAGGGGCGGCGCTGACGCTGACGCTGACGCCGACGCCGACGCTGCTGTTGCTGTTGCTGCCAACGCAACGCCAACAATAACAAGCTGTGAAAGAGCGATGATGATGACTACTGACTACAACAACAACAACGAGACCATGAAGTACAAGCAGTCGCCGTCGCAGCCGCAGCAGCACCAGCAGCAGAATATGATGAAGAAGACGAAGCAAAAGTCGTCCTGTGGCAGGACGAGCGTGAGGCTGACACAAAAAACAATGCGCACTTTTTATTGCCGCTTTGTTGCCACTGCTGGTGGTGATGTTGTTGTTGTTGTTATTGTTGTTATTGCTGCTGCTGTGCCTCTATTGTTTGTCTGCCAGTCGCCGCTGTCTGTCTGTTTGTGATGGGTGTTGGTTGTCGTTGTTGTTGTTGCTGCTGCTGTTGTTGTTGTTGTTGTTTTTGTTGTTTTTGTTGTTGCCACTGGCTGTTCAGTTTTTGTTGGCCATAAATGTCGCTGCTGTTGAGGCGTGTTGAGCGAGTGTTTTTGTTGTTCCTTTGTTTTTGCCCGCCTGCGTATCCTTTTCGCCTTTGTGTGTCGCTATGTGTGTGCGTGCGTGTGTGTATATATGTGTGTGTGTATGTGTGTATGTGTGTGGAGGTAAGGGGGATTTCTTAGCGTTGTGGCTCTCGTCGTTCTCGTTTTTAATTGTTTGTAATTTGGGTTTTAGTGCTCCTCTGTTTGTTGTTGCTGTTGCTGCTGCTGTTATTGTTGTTGTTGTTGTTGTTGCTTGTGCTGCTATTTCCGTTTGGTGTTGATGTTGCTGTTGCTGTTATTGTTGTTAAGGCCTCATGTCGCTTTAGTCACAAGTAGTAGGTGCTGTTGTTGTTTTAGTTCCTTATGTTCTGCCTGCAGCAAAAGTGTTTAGAAAAGATAACATTTAAGTGAAAATTAATTTAGATGGCACAGACACTTTAGTTTGTTTTGCCTTTACAAATGTGATAATTATCAGTCATGGCACACACACACACACACACGTGTATATTTAGTTGCCCTCTGCCTTGTTTATATTGCAGTTCAAATTAATTCACATAATATTGTCGTTTTAATGAGCAAGTTTTCCCAAAGTCATAAATAGCCGTCTAAGAGCCCCACAAAACTGACGACGACGGCAAGGACAACGAAAACGACAACTTTGCGCTGGCAAGTTCATGAACTTTGTGGCAAGTTTGTTTTCGCTTGCCACGCCATTGAGCCCGAACCCAAGAACAGGAGCCCGACAGCTCGAGCCCAAGTCCTAGTTGAGCTAACTTTTATGCTTGATTTGCGGTGAAATTGGTGAAATGGATTACACATTGGCCTGCGTCGTGAGCCCTGAGCCTTGGGTCTTTTGCATGCATCACTTAAGGATTTATAGAGCATGTATACGTAATACAAGTATATCGCAGAGTTGGGGGCGACAAATGGCATCGGTTTGCCCTCAAATGCGAAAGACGCCAAAGAGTAGAAACAGTGCTTGAAATTCCTTCGCTTTTCCTTCCTTTCCAGTAAATGCTCTCTTCATCTGCCATCCAAACACTTTACTTCAATAACTCAATTACAGCCATAATGCAGAAATTGTTGTTGTTTTAAAACACTTTTGCAAGGAAATTTGTTGTGATTATGACATTAAGATGCTCTAGAGAAGTCTGAGCACTGGGATAAAAATGCAATTTAATAATGCCTTAAATGACGCGTCGCAATAAACTTGGCCAAGTGTTTGCCAACTAAAATTGTGTTTTTCTTCTAAACTTTGCACAGACAATGCTTCCAAGTTGTCTGTTGTCTACTCTTACCAGCCGGCAGCCTTTGCTATTACCTGGAATTGGCGCAAGCAATTGAAATGGAAAGGCAGCTCTGCTCTACTCTGGCGCTCTGAAACCAAATAGCACCTATAGGGACAGATTTTGGGGCATTATTCCAATCAAAAATGTGACTTATATTCAGAGAGAAATGTTCAAATCCACGAGCTATATGTTTGTTAGGTAGCTCGATGAGTAAGCTGCGATCAGACAAATGAATAAGCTGTCATAACTATACACGTACTGCTTACAAAATCAAAACCCAAGTGAAAATCCTTGTCATTGCAGCAACATGAAAATCTTGCAATTGTAACAACGTCATGGCCATATCTTTAGAATCTAAATATGGCTTGTAGTCGAAATTGCAAACTTTATTTGTATTTGTGAATTGGTTCTGCGAGTAATTGACTATTAATTATTTTGGCTCGCAAAGAGGTTATTAAACGCCTACACTAAGTGGAATTTAATTGTATAATCCTCGTCAAACGATCTACTTGCCTCGCATTTCTTTGAGTTCTTTCGAGGATAATTAAATGACTTTACTTTACTTACTAGCTTCGTCTAAGTTCAAAGTTCTAATGGCCACTAAATTGATTGTGGGACGACCTTGGCCAGCAAGCAATAAATTTAATCGAGTCTTGCAAATGGACACCGCAGCATTGAATTTCTTGCTGGACTTTCAATCTTGGCCTCAATTTGATTTCTTAGTCCAGTGTCCAGTCCTTAGAAGTTTATTTAAAAAGTTCAACAACTTTGCCAAAAGTCACTCTCAGTGCACGCTTGCCGTAGACTCTACGGCGTAGAGTTTCTTCTGTCGCTAACATTTTTGAATTTTCTATAAAGTTGATTTAAAGGATAGTTGACTCCTGTTTGAAATTTCTTTTAAACACTCTTTCGTCATGGCCGCTGTGGAGTCTATAGTCTAGTTCGATTTTAGTTTATGGATTGCGCTTAAATTTCCATTTTATTTTGCTCTTAATGGCGGGTGGGGGTGCAGATTTTATGGCGCTTCACACACACACACACACACACACACACACACACACACACATTTATACGAGTATGCACATACAGAGAGTCATTAAATTGGAACTTTAACATAAAAGGCAAGCAATTACAAAGAAAATCCATTGCGTATACGCCATGTTATGCCAAAGTAAACATTCAATAAAACTTCAAACTAAATAAGCCACGCTTCTCCAAAGTGCTTCGTCAGCTTACGGGCGGGATGGGGGGTGTTGTTGAGGGTGAGGAGAAGTGGCAATGGCAATGCACCTGTTGGCTTTTATATGCGATGCCTCGCACATAAAATGTAATTATAAAGCATTCAAAGATTCTCTCGCACACCACACCGCACCAGCCATCCATCCAGCCATCCATCCAGCCATCCATCCAGCCATCCATCCAGCCATCCATCTAACCATCCATCCATCCAGTTAGTTGAAACATTTACACAAAGTAAGAGACTTAACACTTTGTGCAAGTGCTTAAACGGCTTACAGCTAAATATATATATACTATATATACTATATTTATATGTAGAAATGTGTGTGTGTGTGTGTGTGTACTTAGGCGCCGTCGCAGGTACAAATTTTATGAGGCAGCGGCCGGCAAGGACCGTCGAATCGGTACAAGCAGTCAACTGGCCAAGATTGTGAAAGCTTCCGTTTCAGCTGCACAGTAGCCCCCTCTCCCCTCCCCCACCTGCCGCCCACCACTTCATCAGTTGCTCGCACACTTTGCTCATATACATATATATATATGTATGTATATGTTTATATGCATGTATATTTATGCGTCTGCTCGAGTGGGTGCGTGTGGTTGTGTGCGCGTTTTTTACATAAAACCCAATGAAGCATCCTTCAATTGGTGCGACTGTCGAGCCTCGTCGGCAGATAAACAGCAAGCAGTGTCTGCTGATATGTCTCATGATTTCAATTTCCTCAAAATTTACGCTCCATTGGGCAGTAAAACAACCAGTCCCTCGTTGCCTAAGGCCCCTTAGCCTCCCAAGGCACCACGCCGCAAAAAGTGACATTCCCAAAAAAAAAAATAATAATAATAAGGAAAAAAAAAAACAAAATGATGGCACTTGTCAATGCCGGTGGCGTTCAATGCGGTATCGGGACACAGTAGCGTCCAAAACTTATCAGCATGCGCCAATCGAGCAAGTTAAATATTTTTTGAATAATAACTTTTCAATGGCCCTCGAAAGTTTTCCTTTTATCCGTTCGTTCGTTCGTTCTTTCGTTTATTTTTTGTAACACATATAATTGCAATAACATTGAAAGTGTCAGTGTGTGTGTGGCATGCGGCACATGCATAATGCGGCATGCAGCATAAAACTTTACCCCATAAGCTTTGCATATTTGAAGAGCATAAAAGTTGAGTGTGGCACGGATTTTGGTTTAATTAAACAAATGGCAGCTGAAAAATGAAATCTGAAAACTGGCAACTGGCAACTGGGCGGGCACTAATCGCTCGGCGTGCTTCATTCATCTATTCACTCTGTAGTACAATGAAAATACACTGAGAGAAATGGCGATATATAATGCTAGCTATCATATTATGGTCAAGGAATTCTACAATTTATTAACTCACTGGCTGCTGGCATGAATGCTCTTCAGAATATACTACAAAATGTGTATATTTTTTAATCTTTAATCTTTATGATCTGCCCTGAGCTGAACAATTATTACATTTTATGATAACTGTGAAATTTCTATCATGCTTCTGCCAGTTCCTAAAAATCACAATTTTGTATGCAATGAATTGCTTTCACGCTATGGATATATACAAATTGAAACTCTAAGTGTTAGCTGAGTGTTCACATAAATTTGTGCGTCTTTAGCTCTTATAGTTTTCCAAATATAGACGTTCATACAGACAAACACGCACACATGGCTAGCTCAGCTTAACTTCCAAACATATTTGGAATAATATCTGGCATAAATATATAATTTCCACTCCAGTTAACTGAAAATATATGTTAATTCTATATTACATTTTCGTTGAGACATTTACGGCATAGACTTACCAAACATCGAAACAACCTAAGAGGGGTTTTATGTTCATCTTATTTTCACCTGCTCTCAACTGAACTGTCTCTTCCTTTAATAAAAGCCTCTCTTTTAAGGCCAAATAATATTCCCCCACCGGGTCGGAGGCGTTAATTAGATATTATTGTAATTTGATTAGATTTCTCCTTCTTATGCTTTTCCAGCTTATAAGATGCTTTTTATAATTTTTATATATTTTCTATATCGACAGTCAATGTTTGTTGACATAAATAAATAAATAAAGGTGAAATGTACGGACCGTCTAAGAGAGCAGAGCTCGAAGCAGAGCTCACAAAAAATCTGTTCAGCTTTCGTGCTGTTTCAGCTTCTAAGAGTTACTAATCTTACTACTAGTTCCAACATATCTGACTAAAAATGGTGTTTGGTTATACCCCAGAAGTCAACTTACTATACAGACTAGCTCGCTAAAGTCAGGACACGTTAGACTCTATGCTAATGTAATTAAGGATTGCCTAAAGGGCGGAGAAATAATGAATTTCGGTGTAATGTTGTGTTGGCCCTTTGGAATAGACATCAGCTTTTATTAACCGAATAGTTCAGGATAGAAATCAAAAGTATTTCTTTTTTTTTTTTTTGGTTTTATTATGACTTGCTGAAAATCTTTTTCAGTGCACAGTATCCCTTAGAGTGTATTTAGAATCAAGGCTTGTAAGCCTTGTCCACTTGTCCGCTTGTCCACATCCACTTGGCCGAGGCAGACTGCGGCATGCGACATGCGACATGCGGCATGTGGCATGCGGAATGCGGCATGTTCACTTGGCAATCCCTTATCAACGATTATGTCAAACGGACGCAGCTACTTGACCGCTGAGCGACCAAAGAGGCCATATAAACATTTTTTATTTGTTCCTTCTTCCTTTTTGTTGCCTCGGCTCTTTATTTTATTTGAATTTTTTGTTGTTGTTTTTTTGAAATGCCTGTCCACTAAGTGGCCGAACACCCTTGTCGAGTTTTTGTTGCTTTTGTTGTTCTTTATGGCATTACATGAAATGTTTTTCCTTACTGGAATTCTGTCTTGGCCTAAGCCCAAAGATGGATTACCTGCATCGGAGCACACACACATACACAAGTATAAGGATATCCAGCTGAAAGTTTTATTTATGTATGGGTCTGGGAGTGAAGGAGAGAGAGAGAGACAGAGAGAGAGAGAGAGAGAGGAGAACTGCAGCTGCTCAATACAAGTTGAAACAAGTTTAGCTGTCGCTGGCCTTAGGCATCCTTCTTGCAATGTGACAGCTGAAAGCTCTGATGCTTTTCTTGCTTAGCCAAGTACTGCGTCTTCCGCACCTCTACCCGCCCAACTGATTACAATTGATGGGCTCCAATCAATTGACTTTATGCCACTCCCATTTTTTTTTTCGTTTTTTTTTTTTTTGCACGCCCTTCAGCCGAATGTTGTTGAGGATCAGCCCAAATATCAGCAATTAGTTACAGAAAGTAACGAAGTGAGATGAATGAGGATAAAAGCTAAACTAAACACACGCCTATATTCTCCAGGCTGCATTGCTTCAAGAATTCCTAAAGATGTAAAATAAGAGATGTAATACCAGAGGAAGAAGATAGTTAATGGAAAGGACATGCAGTTCTCTCCCATTTTTTTGTCACATTTTTTTTCTGCTAGCAGAAAAAGCTAAGCAGAAAACATTTATAAAGTTTTTTTATTATACTGTTATATTTATAACTTAAAATAAACTTATAGCTAATAACAAATACAACTTTTATAAAGCTATGGATACATAGATCATTAGCCGTAATATATACATAGATCATTTGCCATAAATAGATACGAAAAATGAAAACAATTAGCACCCACATTCACCTAAAAATATGAACAAGTTTTTGTAGTTCTTAGTGCGGGTAGTCCCAGAAGTACCCCAACTTAACAACAAAAATTGGGGCACCTTTTAATTTTTCATATAAGTAGTCCCGTTCTAGCTTTATGCACCTTTTCACCTTTCTCAGCGATGTGCAAGAGCGAGCATTTTAAAATAGTTGTCTTCATGTCCCATAATTCTAAATCAGGCTAACCGAACCTTAACTTTTTTGCATGTGAAGTGAAGCATTATGTTGAAGAAATAACTTTTTCGCCAAATGCGATTCAGACATTGCAATAAGTTTGCATAATACTAGCTATATTGTTTTTCCTTTTTGCAAGATAATCAATAATATTTAAACCTTGGCTCATGGAATTGTGATCATTAGTTTGAATTGAAAATTAATCAAAAAATACGCATAAATTGTCTCATATCTCTGTTAAAATAAAACTTAAAAAATAGTAAAACTTATTTCATTATGATAGGGAATAGGAATAAAACAAAACTAATATTCATTTCAAAACTGAAGGAATGTTTGATATAAACGAAGCTGAAATCATAAAAACGAATTAACATAGAAATTACTGCTGCAATTTCCTAATTGCAATCTGTTCGAGTATGTATGTTAATTGTAGATAAATGATTTTCTCACTTACGATAGAATTTTTGCCCTTCAGCAATGGCTTCGGGCACTTGAGTTAACTTGTAATTTGTAATTAAAATGCAATCAAACAGTTGAAAGCTAAATAAGCACCTGATTTTCAGGCTCGAGTATTTCCAAGTCCAGTGGAAAACTCAATTGGAGTTCATCGTGTGTGTATATATGGATTGGCTATCTGAGCTTTAACCCTAAACTCAGCTGTTGCCCACAAATTGTTGGATAGTGCTGGCAAGTCACAATCGCACATCAATTACCGACAATTAGGAGGCAAACCATTGGCTCCCACTTGAAGCATGATCGGGTTGCACCTTTAAGGAGAAGGACACGTTCAGTTCGAGATGCCTGCTCGACTCGTCCTTATCGTGCCCCAGTGGCGAGTTCATGCAAATTGGAAGCTGTAACAGAGCCACAGCATAAATTATGCGCTGATTTGCATGAGCATGACCAGAAGCTAGGGTTCGCTGTCGGTCGAATGTCTGTCTGTCGGACTGGCTGACAGGCTGACTGTTTGAATGGCTGGCGACTGTTTCAATTTTCCACATTTTATACAAAATCAACAGCCAAGCGAAATTGGAGAGCAGCTAAAAAATTCGAATTCACCTATTCAGCAAAATGTTGCCGGTACGTGCATTATTTGAGAGACACCCACAGAGACAGAGGCAGAGACAGAGAAGTGGGTGTGGGCGGGCACAACCATGATAAAGATGATGGTGGAGTCTAGGTGCGGGTGAGAGAGCGCGATTGAGAGCGCAAAAAAGGGAAACTGTTACATTTACGTTAAGTTAAACGCTCATGCATAAACATTTGTCAGCGTTTTTTTGCCTCTCGCTTTTCACATTTCGCATTTCGCCACGCATTTCACATTTCGCAAAGCATTTCGATAAAGCAATTTCGTAAAAATTATAGCCAAAAGAAAGTAAGTGTAGCCGTGATTTTGTATCAATTTCAGTGCAAACGGATGCGCAACTGGAAATTGCTCATACGCCACGTCAGCCGTGCGTGTGGCCGCCTACACATACATACATAGGTGTATGCGTGTGTGTAATAAATTTAGCACTCAAAAGGCAAAAGCCTTTTTGCCCGCACATACACCCATGCCCAAGCGCAGGCCCTGGCCGACGCTGACGCCGATATTTATCGCCATAATAAAAGCAATACATCACGACGCGTCTTCCTGTTGTTTGGATTGCTCTCAAGCCAACCGAGTCTGTCGAGGCTCAGCCTGAAACCGAAGTAGAAACTGAAACTGAAACAGAAACACACATACTACTCCCAACTGAAAGATGAAGAGGCGAGTGACGGCTGCTTCCGTGAGCGGGCCGCGCACTATGAGTGGCATTTAGCTGGAGTTTGTTTAGTCGAGCATCCGACATCAAATAGAATTTTTGCCTGCCAGTTGATTTATTGTGGCCCCCAAAACCCTTTTGGCGCTTAAACGCGCCAACACATATGTAAATAAGCCAGCGTATGTTGTCGTTTGTTGTCTTGGGTCCTCAAAAGACAAGGTCTGTGGGCGATAGTGGGGGTGCTGGTGGCTTGTATGTAGGTGGAGATGACAGACATGCCTGCACGCGCCAGGAAAGGTCACATGAAAATTCAATTAAAAAACTGTTTGCCTTTGCTTTTATTTTTTGGCATAGTTCGTCTCATGTAAAGCTATGTAATGCAATTATGTGCAACGCAAGAAACGCTCAAGAAACAACGTAATACCCCCGCACACCTACATACATACACACACACACACACACACATACATATATATGTGTACACCTGTATATGTGTATGCATGGGCACGCCCTGAAGTATGACAAGAAAAACAAAAAGGAAAAACAAAACAGTGGGGAGCGAATGAGCAGAGCCGTTAGTTTGTGAAATTGGTTTTCCAAAGAGATAAGGCACTCGCAACAAACTGCAAATTCATTTTAAAACCATAGCAGTGCTATATTCTACTCACTCGTATATTTAATTATAAAATGATATGCTGTTGCATTCATTTCATGCTCAGCGAATAGACAACTGAGCTTGAGCTTTAAGAAGTAAATCACATCTGAGTTAAATCTTTTGCCTGCTTGAGTTTTAAGAAGTACTCGTAAATCACTTCTGAGTTAAGTCTCTTGCCTTCACACTTGCTTTCTACAGCTGTGTAGAAAGCAAGCACCAATATTCTTCACAATAGAGGAAGATAGTTCAAATCGTAGCGATAGGAAATACAGTATAATTTGCTTTTGTCATCATTAAGAGGTGATTTCATATGAAAATAATTACGTTTGGTGAACTTAACAGTCTTTTCGACTTAAGCTTCTCATATCAGCTGTCATTTTCTATGAATGTTAAAAAATCTTGCGGCGCCATCTATGAAATATTTTTTTCAAATTAGTTAGTCCCTTTACATTCAGTATAGAGTAGCAATGTGTACATATTTTTTACAACCGTTTATTGTTTTAATCGGGAGTTTGGGTTTGTAGAGGGCTGTAGAAATATTTAATTTTCCAACAAATACAACAGCTCTAATGCAACCTAGACCAAGGCATTATTTATTTAAGTTAGAGTATAGAAACATATTTATGAAATAACTCATTGCTGCAAATATTTTACTTAATATTACAGACTATTTCTAAGCAGTTTCATATACATACTTATGTATGTATGTTAAAAAATGTGTACACACTTTTAATGACCAACAACAAAATACAACGTTCTACAATATACAAACGACAAGAGGTGCAAATTTTCGTTTAAAAAAAAGTTAAGTTTTGGGATAGCTGTTCAAATCATTTGAGGCAGCTAAGTAAAAAAAAAACACTGTATAACAAATACAGATGCGACTTTGTCAATTTTGCAATAAAGGACAAAGCTGGTCGTGTACTTAATTATTTCATCCATTTCGTAGGCTTCCAACAGCATTCCTAACTTCTACTCATACTCATAAAGAAGCTATTAACGTTGGACTAGCGAGTCCATTATTATGAGAATACTCGCCACGCTCCTGATCTACTCAGCGGCTGACCTGGATTAGCAGGTTAAAACGTACAACACTCTGAACGTTTCTTAAAGAAAAAGTTAAGTATTATAATGAGAACTAAATTCAAGTTCAGCTAAGCTGAAAAATAGATGATTAGTTTGAAGAAAAGGCACGGAAACAGACTCTTCTTGGCAACGTTAGCAAACTTTTGTTTATGGAATCTATTTCGCAAATGATTCGTCTATTCGAAACGGAGGTACTACTTGACAGCATTAGGTTTTAAACTTAATAACAATAAATACATTTTTGCGGATATATTAAGTCATCCAATACTTTTAAGTGGTTTATTTCACACTTCTTCCGCTCGCCCAACTAATCAGCCACCAGGGCAATGGCAAGCTGTAAAGCGATTTCCACTTCCAACTAAGGACGAGCTCGGCGCGAAATTTACCGCTGGGAATGCCGCTTTAACTTTCCCTCACTCACATATTCATGCTATGTGCATACTTATATATATGCGTAATGTATCAGCATGTACATATTTATGTATATATTTTATACTCGAACGCGACCGATGGCTCTTGTGTCCCCTCCACTGCTGACTCCACATTTTTTGCTGTGGTGGGGTAGGTGGGAGAAATCGTTCAGTTCGGGCAGGACATACTGTAAGCGGATATATATGTGTGTGTGTATGTGTGTGCATGTTTTGGTTTTTATGTGCGTGTATCTGCGTATCTGCGCACATGTTGCATAAAACATGTTGCAATAAACGAAGTCAAAGCGCCTCATAATCGCTCCCCATATTGTTTAAGTGAATTTTTTGCCCAGGCAGCGTTTAATTTTTAATGCACTCTCATTGCTGCGACGATATTTTTGGCCTTTGTGGAGTCGTTGAAACAAAGTGTTGCGTAATTGTTTGGTCGCATTGTGGAAACACTCTCCGCCCCCCTCTCTGCCCAACTTCTTTTTCTCTTTCCTATCAGACAGTGCGAGAACGCAGCTCAACGCGGCATCGGTGAGCAATTGAAGTTTGTTGAACGGTTTCTGCTGAAAGTTGTACCAAGTTGCAGCAAGTTGCATAAAGTTGCTCCAAAAGTCAAAGCAAAACTTCGTCACACACGGCGTATGCTAAACGTACGAGCTAGTTGCTGCAGTCGACAGCATAGTGCAGAAGTTGGCCAACTTATGAGCTGGAAACTCAAGATCAGGCAACTGAATACCAAGAGCTGAAAAGCAATTGAAACTCGACCCGAAACCTTCTGTGGCTGACATGTTATGTTTAAATTTGAATCTCGCATTTATGTTTGCACACATTAAGTTGCTCATCCACTTATAAATTAACAAAAATATGAAACCATAAACCCGTACCAATACCAGACCCAGCTCGACAGCTCGACAGCACGACAGCCCGGCAACCAGCCGGCTGGCAATCGAAACCAACCAGGCAACATGTGCAAACAGTTTTAATTACCCAACGCAGCTTTTAATTTGCACAACCGGCAACGTTGTGCTCTCATCTTTCAGTTATAATTTCCCCGAATTAAGCCGCACGCCAACCACATAAATTTCCTCTTTGAATTTTGCTTGCACGCTCCTCCAGAATGGGCCCCTCCAGAATGGGGTCGACTGCTTGACTGGCGAACTCGGGCGTCGATTTAAATGTGGCAAATGCTTTGGCCCTGGTCGGACAATTTTTCAATGTCAGAAAATTTGAAAAATGGAAAAACGTTTTAATAGCGACGCCAATGGAAATGGATATTAATGGCAGGCCTGGGCCTGTTCGACTGCTGTTTAAGTTTGCCTTTCAGTTTTCAGTTCCTTTGCGTTCGCTTTTCAGTTTTCTTAAAGCGCCGCAAACGATAGCCCCCCAAAGGCATGGCATCTGCATATCACGCATACGCCATGTGGCAACCGGCTCTATTTGATTGACAAGCAGCCGTTTGCCTGCGCAATACTCTGAGCTTCTGTCAATATACCATACTTTATATCTATCTATGGGTCTATGTATAGGTTTTTTTGTGCGAGTAGATGGCACCATTTATGAAACCAATTGAATGATTTGCCGCAGAAGCACAAAGGCGAGCTCACAATTGCTCAAAATGTAAAATTAACTATTGTTGCCGTTGTTCGTCGACGATATAAACATGAAGCAATGGGTAAGCAAATAAAAGGCGCTATAAGGAGTTGAAAGGCGACATATTATCTCTTTAGTTAGCAACACGCCAACCCAATCAACTTTAAACAAACTATCTTTTATTGCGTAAACTAGCCCGTCTTTTTTATAGACGATTGGGGAATAGGTTGTTCCCATTTACAAAACCATAATGAAGCTATGAAGTCTAGGGAAATGGTAGCCTTTGACATCGAAATCAATTCGTTCTATTGCACTCTCTCTCTTTCTCTTTATTAAACTTGAAATAAAACTTCAGCCAAAATATACTTAATATACCAAAGAATTAACTCATGCACATTCTTTTAATTTCCCTCATAATATTTATATTCTTAAAATCGACCTTGTAAATAACTTTAGGCAGCTAGTCCTACACTTGACAAGGGTTCTGTCTATCCTGGAAATTGTGAAAATATTTCTTAATATAAAAATATTATGTTGCAAAGAAGAAATGTTTTCTCTTCAAATCACATACATTATTCATTCATTTAAATAAAAATTTCTAGCCCATTGGCAGCCGGTCATACCAACCACATCAATTTTTTTTTCTTATTGATTCAATTGTTGTTTTTTTTTTAGTTTTTAGCCTGCCTGTCGTAAATTTGCGCAATAATGAAGAATAATTTAATTAAAGTCTCCACAACATTATATGTAAGTATTATGCTCACACCATTTAGAAAGCTGCTGAGCTAACTAAATTGCTCTTAAATTACTCCTCCAGGAATTACGAAGAAAACTAGAGTCCTTGTGACTGTTTTGACTTTAATGAAATGCATGTCGAGATATATTAAACTAACATTATTTCTTAACCAACGAATACGATTACCTAAGTGCTGGCTATAATTTAAGAAAATGTAATTGATATTATTGTTGATGTTGAGAAATCTTTTCACATTAGTTGCCACTCTTCTGCAATGGCTTAGCTTAACAATTCAATCACTATTCAAATATAACATATATACTACGCACTATTTGCGTATCGTTTAAATTGTTTATTTTAATGCAAATGCACTGCAGGCTATTGTTCAATGTGTCCGATTAAAATTCCCATTTGAAGCACATCAATGCTTTGGCAAGTTAGCCGCTCACCTCAGCCGTATAACTCACAATAGCCAGCTGTAGGCAACCGCAAGCCCCTCCCTCCCCAAACCCAACTCCCCCGCAACCAAAAATGCATCCGACTGCCACCCTCAACACTCTATCACAATACATTTAATGGCATTTGTGGTGCATTTTGCTGCATGCATGTGCGTAAATCCTTGAAAGCTGGCCACAGTGTCGACTGCTGTCCTGTTTGCCGGCCCCGAGCCACCCAGGCAGCCAGACAGCCAGCCAGCCGCCTGCGGTTGCTCAACGCTTTGCTGCAGCTGCTACAGATAGCAGGCTGTGGCAGACAACACATCGACATGACTTAACGCTAACATGTTAATCAACTTTGGTGCGTGCTAATTGGCTTTAATGCTCTCCGCCAGCATTCATTTGGGTGATGAAAATCAGAGCGCCCGAAAGTATGCAACGCTTTTTTGCAGAATATGCACGCACCATAATTGGCTGACAAGCGAACAACGAGCAAGCGGGGAAGCGGGAAAGCGGGGGGGGGGGGGGGGGAAACAGTTGGGTGCTGTCAATTCAAATTCAAACGATGCGTAAGGCGCCTGAGTGGATGGCAGTGATGGGGAGTGGCTAATGGAATGGGAGAGGGATAGAAAGGGGGCTGGTGGGTGGTGGTTTGGCCTCCCACATGCGCGCAAAATTACTTCCGCTGGATTTCATCGCTTTTTTTTGTGTTAAGACTGGCGACAAAAGGTAACAGCGCTCGCTGAGCTGTGAGAAATAACAGCGCGAAGGCCCACGCACACACACGCACACATGTGCAGAGACGCACACAATTACGCGAATGACAGGAAAAGCGCGAGCACAATGCGCATGAAAAAAGGGAAATGTGTATGCACTGCTTCAGACACATACACACA